>NC_056726.1:1773423623-1773786123 GCF_019279795.1 Protopterus annectens | reverse complement strand
CCATAACCAGTGAATGTTGCACATTCACAACAACTGGGCTATAAAGTTCAAGTCTTGCAGATCTTCATAACCAGTACTTATTTTATTCAAAGATTAATTGTCCTGCACCACTTCTTGCTTACCTACATTTTGTAAAACTAAATTCAGCCATATGTGATTCGACTAGTAGAAGCTTCAACCAAACTGTGATTTGGTGAAGGATAGCGGGCTTCCTATATTCTTACAATTTAAAATAGTTTTAATGAAACTAGTATCTGTTTATTGCAATTAAATGGCAGCCCACCCAGAACTGGCTGCTTTACCATATGCTCATATATAGCTTGTTGGGATAATGTTCATTCCCACTTTTTATTTATATTGATTTGAACAGTAGCATTTAAAATTGCTTGTTTTGATTAAGCTGATGTAATATATTTTTAATTGAACTGACATGCTGGTTACAAAGATCTGATAATGATAAAATTAACAACTGTAACTGGGTTAAAGATAAAGTCCATTGTCGTGGCAATAACAAAGTAGGTGCTGAATGAAAATAAACAAATAACTAAAATAAAGCCATTCTTATACTGGTATCTTCGAATGCAGTGGTTGAATTGTCTAGGTTCTGTAAAATAGCTTAAATGCTAGTGTTTACACTACAACACTAGAAGCAGGCAAAGTCACAGCTTCATTTTCCTGATATATTACTGTCTAATCTTGGAGTGGGTATATTTAATTAATGGGGTTAATGGGATTCAGGTGCCTTGCCCCCTTCCAAAAACATTGTTTTTGTTTGCATGCACCATGATTTAGTCTTGGAGCGTGCAAATAATGTTGTGAATATTTTTTGTAGACTCTTTTAGACTGAGTTTTTTTTAATTTTTAGGTAGACTATATATATATATATATATATATATATATATATATATATATATATATATATATATGTATATATATAGGTTTACTATTACTTACTTGAAAGTGCTGTCTCTGAAACTGACATGACCGTGACATAAAATGCAGAAACTCCTGTAGTCAACAGTGGTAATGTTGAATACTGATGTTCGATAGTGCAGTTCCCATTTAGATACTGCTGTTGACCATTGCAACCGGGAGAGTTACCCTTTTCCGCACTGTAGTACGGTCTTGGAGTTGGAATATATAAGTGGCAGGGGGTGTGGGGGGCAGCCCCTGCAAAACATATGATTGTCAGCTCTGTACAGTATGGATGTGGTCCATACTGATTGCTGCTGATGGATTTCGTACTGTAGAAGTCGAATTTGACTTTGGTTGCAGTAGTTCCGACATATTTCATCCAGATTGCTGTTGTGAACATCGAACATGTGAACCACACTTTTGATAGGTTTACGTTCACATGTTTGATGTTTTGATAGTAAACTATATATATATAGATTTTGAATTAGCGGTTCTGGTGTTGTGCTGTGTTCTCAGATTCAGGTAAGTGTTTATGTTTAAGGGTGTTGGATAGGGGCTGTAGTGGGTGTTAGTGTGTGTTGTTACTGTGATGTGTGTGTGCGAGAGGAATTTAGTTGGTGTGGTGGTGTTTCGTGTGTGTGCATGTAGTGCGACCTTGGAGTTAGAATATTTCAGTAGGGGGTGTGGGGGGCAAATGCAGGAAGGCTTGCCCCCCTACATATAATAAGGGTAGGTGTGTGTGCTTTTTTAGTTTTGTGTGTGTGTGTGTGTGTGTGTGTGTGTGTGTGTGTGTGTGTGTGTGTGTGTGTGTGTGTGTTGTATTGGTGTTTGAAAGTGTTGAGAGTTTGAATTTCATGGTTTTGTGGTTTCGGAATTTAGGCTTTCATGGTTTTGTGGTTTCGGGTATTTGGATTTTTCACTTTATGGGCTCGAGATTCTGAAATTCGAGATTTCAGAATTTCAAGCTTATAAAGTGAATATATATATATATATATATATATATATATATATATATATATATTTATATATATATATATATATATATATATATATATATATATATATATATATATATATATATATATATATATATATAGGCGTTAATGGAAAAGTAAGGTTGACAGCTGGCTAGCTAACTGCAGATGATTGACTAGGCAGTTGATCAGTCGATACAATTAAGTGAAGTTAGGGTGTGAGAGCATGTGTGTGTGTGTGTGTGTGTGTGTGTGTGTGTGTGTGTGTGTGTGTGTGTGTGTGTGTGTGTGTGTGTGTGTGTGTGTGCGTGTGGGGTGTGTGTGTGTGTGTGTGTGTGTGTGTGTGTGTGTGTGTGTGTGTGTGTGTGTGTGTGTGTGTGTGTGTGTGTGTGTGTGTGTGAGTTAGGGTTACAGTCAGGGATGAGTGAAGGATGGGTGTTGTGTGCCTGTGTGTGTGTTTGTATATTTTAGGGTAAAGGTAAGATTTAGGTTAGGGGATAGATATAGTGTTGTTCATGTGTACTGTTTGTAAATGTTTGTGTGTCTGTGTCTGTCATGTGTAGTAACAGTATTTTGGGAAGGTTTGAATGATGTTAAGGTGTAGGGTTAGGGTTGGGGGAAAGGGCAGCGTTAGGGTTAGGGTTAGCACCCAGTACTAAGGTGGTTCAGGGGTGTATATTACATTACTAAAAACTCTTTCTTTAACATTAGCACTACACAAAACAAAAGGACACAGAACGCAGGCCACATAAAACATGCACAGCAATGAATCTATCTCTTTACCTAACCCTTATTCTAACCATAACCAGTGAATGCTTGCATATTCACAACAACTGCTATAAAGCAGTCTTGCAGATCTTCATAACCAGTACTTATTTTTATTCAAAGATTAATTGTCCTGCACACTTCTGCTTACCTACATTTTGTAAAACTAAATTCAGCCATATGTGATTCACTAGTAGCTTCACCAAACTGTGATTTGGTGAAGGATAGCGGGCTTCCTATATTCTTACAATTTAAAATAGTTTTAATGAAACTAGTATCTGTTTACTACAATTAAATGGCAGCCCACCCAGAACTGGCTGTTTACCATATGCTCATAGCTTGTTGGGGCACGTTCTTGTTCCCACTTTTATTTATATTGATTTGGAACAGTAGCATTTAAAATTGCTTGTTTTGATTAAGCTGATGTAATATATTTTTAATTGAACTAACATGCTGGTTAAGATCTTATTAATGATAAAATTAACAACTGCACTGGGTTAAAGATAAAGTCCATTGTCTTGCAATAACAAAGACAGGTGCTGAATAAAAATAAACAAATAACTAAATAAAATATTCTTATACTGGTATCTTCGAATGCAGGTTTATGGTACAGGTTCTGTAAAATAGCTTAACATGCTAGTGTTTGACAGAATTATTAACACTGTAGCTAGTAGCAAAAGCTCACAGCCATTTTCCTGATATATTACTGTCTTATGAAATTACAATGTTTTGCATAAACTGCAAGTATTTTGTTGGCCAATACTTTTTTCTACAAAAGATGGTCTGTTTACTTCAATATTTTATGGAATATTTTTTCAGTTTTGTGAATCTGGAACACACATCATTGGAAACCTATAATGTTGTCTGTCATCTGAGTATAGGCATGAGTATTTTCCCTTGACTTCAGCGGCTGGAATAGAGTGACCTCACTGAGTACTTGGTTACATTTGCAGGACAGAGAAATCTAACACTAGCAAATGAGACAGTCAGTGGAAAGCACATGTAAAGGTAGAACACTGATGGTAAGTAAAAACATTTCAGCATTACAGTGAAATTTTTCAGTTCATGATAAACATTGTACCTCAGCTAATTGTGGTCTCATTTTAAACAGTGTGACACCATGAAGGTTTTTAGGTATCTCTTCATTTGCAATTAACTTGTGCATTTGATCACAAAACAACAGAATTAGATTACAAAAAAAGTGTCATAATTTTGTTTTTCTGTTTTATGAGTTGAGATTATGCCAAGGGACAGTAGATTTAATAATACATACACATTATTCATGTGGCACGCAAGTAAAAAATGAAATCACAAGCAAAGTTAAAAAAAATGGAATATTAACTTTAATGAACCATTTATAAAATGGAATATTAATTCTGATGCACTCTTTATAAAATCATATATCCATTTTGTAGAACTCTTCATTCCTTCATGAAGCACGAAATAAAACAAGAGGACACAGAACACATGCAACACAAAACATGCACAGCAATTAATTTATTCTCTTACCTAACCCTTATTCTAAACCTAAGCAGTGAACACTTGCATAAGTGCATTCCATCTCCTTCTGAAATCTTTGACATTGTTGTCAGCAGGACATCTACTGAATAAAAGCTGCAATAAAGTACTTTTAAAATTGTATTTATTTTATGTTCATAGATAATTAAAAGCTATATGTAAGTGGATGAGTATTACCTAGTCTTCATTCTATCCATTATGTTACTGAATCTATTTATCTCTATCTATCTATCTATCTATCTATCTATCTATCTATCTATCTATCTATCTATCTATCTATCCGTCTATCTGTCTGTCTATCTATCTGTGAGCCTACTATGCCTCAGTCTTTTGCATGCACACTTGATCACTGCCACCTTCTCAAAAAAAAGTAAGTGCACAAACTCCCTTTAGGCAGATCCCCTGTTTATATGAAGCTCTCCCAACAACTGACCCAACAGAGCTGCATAGTCTCACAAGGGCCCTAACTCTAACCCAAAAACTCCCAACCAGTTTCCCATGACAATTGTTACTTCCTTACACTAAAACTGCACTCCACTTCCTGAATCCTAAAGTCCCTGATAGCTCACTTAACCTAAAACTCCAACCCTCTCCCAAACCTAAGTTCCTTGATTGCTTCCTTACCCTAAATTTTCCCACTTCTTCAACCTAAATCCGCCTTCCCACCTGCTAACCCTAAAACCCTCCTCTAGCTCCCTCCACTAATCTGCTGCACTTACCTTGCTTGAACTGGAATAATATGTTCAGGTTAGAGCATCAGTTCTTTGCCCAAACTCATCTTCAAGACTGAGTGTAAGTGAAGGCGTGGCCAAGGATGAACACAGGATAGCAGCAGATTTCTTCAGCTCCACCAATTTCATTACACTGACAGGAATTAATTACTTAAAAAATTAATTTTTGAAGTAATTTTCTTTCTAAATATGTTTGTTTTATATAGTTCTTGAACTATATCTAAAAAAGAAAGGAAATCTTAACAATATTCCTGTCAGAAATCACTTTGGAAATTTTCCTGTCAGTTTATCAGTCTGAAATGAGTTCCAGTAAGACAAATTCTCAAGACTCCAGCATCAAGAAAGAACTTCAGTCTCTGATAATTATAATCCAGCAACTTACTGCTAAAATGGATAAAATGGATACTAAAATAGACACCTTCATAGAAAAACTACAAAACAAATAGACTTGTTACATATAGACCTGCAACAACAGAAGATCGAGATGACAGGCATAGAAGAAGCTGTGAATGACATGGAAAATAGAATCCAAGAAGAGGAAATCAACATTGAGTTTCTGCTGAAACAAAATACACATTTACAAACAAAGCTGGATGACCTGGAAAATAGATCTAGGCGCAATAACATTAGGATTTTTGGACTGCCAGAAAATATTGAAGGTAACAATATTACTTCTTTTTTAACAACATGGCTCCCTAAAACTTTAGACTTACCAGAAGCATTCTCTTTTGGTATCGAAAGAGCACATAGATCTTATAGCTAATACTAACTCTAACAAAAAATATCCTAGATCAGTTATAGTTAGATTTCTATCATCTTTTGATAAAGAGATGGTTCTTAAATCTGCTTGGGCTAAAGCTCCTGTTAAGATTAATGAGACAACTGTGCGTTTTGACAATGACTATTCTTCCATGGTAATAGCTAAAAGAAAAGTTTTTCTGCCACTAGTAAGGGAGCTTAAAAAAGCACAGTTTAAAACATACCTTCTGTTTCCTGCCAAGCTTAAAATCTTCCTTCCTGATGGTCCTAGGGTTTTCGATGACTTAGACTCTGCTTTACTGTTTGTCAAAGAAAATAGGATTTTGGATAAAATAGAGGAAATGGAATGGGCTAGTCCTTCATTAAAGAGACTGGCAACTGAAACTTCGTGGAAGACTTCAGAGAAGAAGAAGAGACTAAAAAACAAATGATTTGTTCTATGTTTTTTTTTCTCTCTCATCATTTTAGTTCATTATTAATCTTTTTAAATATAGTTCCTGCATTTCCAGAAAGCCACAAATATTTTGAAAAAGATTTAATCAAAGTTATTCTCTATGTGCAAAGAAATGTTTTGTTTCATAACCAGTCAAAATATCTGAAGATTTAATGGCAAGCTATGATTCAATTTGTTTCTCTTTCTGAAAAGAAGTAAGGTCAGTAATTTGATACATTTTTTTTCTTTATCTTTTTTTTTTTTTCTTCTCCTTTTCTTATTTTCTTTGTTTAAACAATGACATTCTATTTAGATTATGTAGTGGGTAAAGGGTGGGGGAGGGCAGGGAGAGAAGAGTAATGAAAATATGATTAATAGAATAATAACATATTTATTCCTTGTAAAAAGTTTATATGTTCTTCAAATGCTATTCCTAATTATACTTTCTTGATTATACTGCTTATGCTTGTTTGTAAATAATCTGTCATGCTTTAACTAATAATAATTAGAACTAAATAATAGTAAATAATATGTTTTATTTTTAACTCTATTAATATAAACAGTAAGTAATATTCCATTGTATATACTTCTTATAGCTTTCTCTTACATTTTTTTTATTTCTGCCTTACACCCTTTAATTTTCTACTTTCTTTTTCTTTTCTTTATTAATATATAGAAATGCTTTTGATTATATAGACACAGTAAATAATAAGATTTGCATAAAAATTGAGTTGGGACAAAAATATTGAGTTTTATTACTTATTAATAATTTTGGGCTTAATTTCACTTACATATAGGCTGTAATAACCTGTAAAATACATTGTGAAGGTTTTGTCATGTTTAGATGCATTTACACTGCTAAATGAATGTTTGTCACTAGTTTTTAATAAGTTCCCGCCAAAATGTTAAGGGAGACAATCTGGGATGTGGGCTGTCTCATGCACAGTGTCCATGAGCTACTTCAAAAGCTTCAACTCTCAGAATTCTCACAGAGAAGCTGAAAGCAGTTAGTCTAACCTTTGACCTAAATATCACACTGACACATCACAGATTCAGGAAGAATACTCTACCAGGAACTGAAATGATGCAAATGCGACTATGTGAAGGAAAATGAACTCTTTAACATCTAAATGAGTTATTTTATATAATTGCTTAAATATCTATGTTATAATTCATAAAATATGTCAGTTATAATGAGTTTAAATGATGCAGTTTCTTGTAGTAAGTAAATGTCTTATTTTAGAAGGCATAGAAAATGAAACATTTATTTAAGTGTTTTTGAAAATCTACTTAACAGCAGCATAATAATCTGTGTTAAAAACTTATGTTCCAAACATATACATTACTATAACTCATTTAATTCATCTGATTGACAAGCATAAATAATTTTATAACTCTTTTCTGGAAGAAATTGTCATGTGATATATTTTAAAGCAGTAAGATAGCATGGTTGTAAAATCTGGTTACTAAAATGTGTTTGCTGTGCATTATTTTGTATAAAGCAGACAGATTTATTGTAGGGACAGCAAGTAGGATAGTGCTCAACAAGGACACAACTCAGTGAGATCAGATATATATATATATATATATATATATATATATATATATATATATATATGTGTGTGTGTGTGTGTGTGTGTGTGTGTGTGTGTGTGTATGTGTGTGTGTGTGTGTGTGTGTGTGTGTGTGTGTGTGTGTGTGTGTGTGTGTGTGTGTGAGATGGCTTTTTTTTTTTTTTTTTACAATAATGCAAGTGTTTCTGAGAATCTTTATAACTATGCAGTATGATTTATAACAATTTCTATGAATACAATATTTTATTCTATTGACAATAATGAGTTTGAGTAAATGTTCATATACAAGCAATTCAAGGTTTTTGGAAGCTGTTAATTGCATTTACATGACAGAAAATAGATGCATCTTAATATATGTAATGTCTGAATCATATTAGCCAAAGTTTTTGATTTAAATGAATGTTAGAACTTATTTTCTCTCCTCTTGATTTCTAACATCAAGATTATTTGAATGCTATTTGAATACAAGTGTTTTATATTACATAGATGTATATAGTAGTATGAACAGTTTTTTAAAAAAAAAGTTTATTTTAGTTTATATGATGCTGTTTTACCAAATGTGTAGTCTTGTCTTGCTAGATAATTGAATTGAAAACTGTTAACCTCAATTAAATATAACTAGTATTAAACTGATAAGGTGGTAGCTGAGGTACTGCTGCTTAGGGTAGGGGGTTAACTTGAGTGGTAAATACTACTCTTAGTTGGAGTTTATAACTCCAGGCTGGATACAAGGTTTAATCCTTACATTATTTTCACTTGTTCATTGTTATTTGTATATAGTTTTGACATCCACAATATATTTTGTACACTCATTGTCACTACAAACAAAATTGAATCCTATACAAAATCCCATAAGAGATTCAATAAATACAGCTATATTTAGAGGTACACCTAAAGGAGGAGATGTAACGTTATCTATCTTGTTATTTGTTATTTTGATCATAAGATTCTTGAGTTTTAAAAATGCCAAATGACATCTTTAAAAGGAATTTCTTTAAACATTAATGGATTGAATAATCCGTGTAAAAGGGCAAGCCTAATAAGATACATTAATTTACATAAGGCCAACTTAGTCTTCCTGCAAGAAACCCATCTCTTGAAAAAAGATATTGATAAACTAGCCACAAACAAATATACAGTATTGGTTAGTTCAGAGCACACTCAGAAAAAAGAGGAGTGGCTATTTTATGGAATAAAAGTATGCCCATTCCTAAAACCATTAAGTCTTATCAGGATGACAAAGGAATGTTTTGTATGGTTACAATACAAATTAATGGGAAGACTTACACTTTAATTAATGTATATTGGATACCTGGAATTGGTATTAATACAGTGAAACATCATCTTGATAAGATCATATCATTCTCTATAGGGGATATTATTTTAGCTGGTGACTTTAATTGTATACTACATGAAAGTGATACTACCACTATAGGAAAAAGAAGAATTACATCTAATGCAAAACATTTAAATGATTTTGCTAATTCTTATCATTTGAATGATATTAATAATCAGATAGATTCAAAATCATTACCATACACCTTTTTTTCTAACAGATACAAAACTTATTCAAAAATAGATAGGGTCTTTATTTCTAACCAGATGGTAACAGATTTAATTAATTCCAAAATCATTTCATGTCCTATATCTGATCATAATTCAATTGTTTTGAATTCATGATAAAAATACTCATAGTGTTCAGATCAAAAGGATACCAGCATACTTAACTCAACTAAAAGACTATAAAGAATATATACTTTCAGAAGTAAAACATTTTTAGACATAAATAATACTCCTGAAGTCTCCATTGTTTATGTTTGGGATGCCTTAAAATCATATCTATATGGACAAAGTATCAGATGGTATAATAATAAAAGGAAATCTTGGGATAAGGAATTGTTAGATATTCAAAGTAAATTAGACTCTTATAAACATAATAATAAAGAAAATATTATGGACAAGAAAGTTATTGAAGAAATAAACAAACTAAATGAGAAATACAAAGAAATTTTAACTCATAAAGTTAAAATAACTTTAGAGAAATACAAGTTTTTGTCTTATTCAATAAGCCCCAAATACTTACATAGACTTAAAAATAAAACAAAAAGGTTGAATAAACAAAACCATATCAAAGAAATCTTTTCTCTAAGGAAAAGAAGAATGTTTCTAGTATACCAGAAATACTAGATGAATTTAGAAATCACTTTCACAAAATTAACCATAATAACATTAACATGGAACCTAAAGATAAAATAAAGGAGTTTATAACCACAAACATGAATAAAAAGCTTAATAAACAACAGATTAAACTATTGGACAAGAGTATTTCATATACAGAAGTTATTACACAAATAAATAAGCTTAAATCAAACAAAGCACCGGGTAATGATGGTATTATACCAGAGATATATAAAATCCTTTCTAAAAGTACATATTCATTAATACATAAGGTTTTTATTTTGGCCCAAACTGACTTAATACCCCCCCCATCTTGGCACTATACATTTATTTCACCAATTTTAAAACCTAATAAAGATCCAACTAGATGTTCTTCATATCGGCCCATCTCATTACTTAATGTTGATTATAAAATGTTTATGAGTATTTTTGCTGATAGATTGAAGACAATCATTCCCGGCATTATAGATATAGATCAGACAGGCTTCATTGTAAATAGAAATACTTTTGATAATATAAGAAGAACTTTAACATTAATTGATTTTGCAAATAGGAAAAAGAAAGATTTAACACTTATTAGTCTTGATATAAGTTCAGCATTTGATTCAGTAAGTTGGGACTATCTGTTTACCTTACTGAAGTGCACAAACTTCTCTGATGCATTTGTAAATCTAATTGAGCATTTATACAAAGGAACTCTGGCTTATATTAAGGTAGGAACATATGTTTCACAAAAAATACCCATTCTTAAAGGTACAAAACAAGGATGTCCACTTTCTCCACTATTATTCACTTTAGTAATGGAGCCTTGGGCTAATTTGATCAGAAACAGTACTGACATAGAGGGTTTTGAAATAGATGAAAATACAACATCCAAAATTCAACTTTTTGCAGATGATGTTGTAATTACATCAGCAGGATCTAATTCTTCTATGCAGTCTCTATTTGATAAAATGATGAATTTTAAAAGTATTTCTGGTTTAATATTCAATGAAGAAAAACTAAAATACTACCTATATATACACGAAAAAATATTCTCATTAGTGATTTTACTAAATATGTACCCAATTCAGGTCAGATAACTTATTTAGGTATAATACTATCTAAAGATATTAAATCTATTATATATAATAATTATAATACCTGTTTTCTTAATATACAAAATCTTTTTAATACCTGGAATAATAGTTTTTTACTATGGAGGAGAGACTTACAATTATTAAAATGATAATATTCCCCAAGATTTTATACTTAATACAATCAATAATACTTCCACCTACAAAAATAATTATCAAGAAACTGAATACACTAATGTTAAATTTCCTATGGGCACCTAATAGACCTAGGATTGCATTAAAGAAACATACTAATAGCTGGTCTCAAGGGGTATTTCTTTTCCAGACTTTAATTTATATACTATCTCTTCTATTGTAAAAGTTATTACTTTATTAATAGATCAGTCATATGTCGCAAAATGGAAAGATTATTGGGAGCTAATTAGTATGCACTTCATGAAAATCTCCTTAACACATAAAAATATGATTGTAAATAACTCCATGTTATAGTTACTAAAGGAATTTTGTACTTCACCTATTACACCTAAACATATGGTTTGTTACCCATTAAATATTATTATTAGCTATCGTAACTTTATATTCATGCACCCTAAGTATAGGGAATGGAATTTTATTGTATTCCCTATAATGTATACTCAGGGTATGCTTTTGTCATCTACTTCTGAAGGAACTCATTTAGCTATAGATAATGATCTAAAGTACTGGTATCAGTTGATATCTGATAATAAAGTTAAAAATCTAGATTTCTTAAAACAAGAATTTGATCTAAGAGAAACTTTCTGGTTAGAGGTTCAGACCTTTAGACATCATCTCATTAATAAAATAGATCTAATGTCTATAACAGTTAAAAAATCTATTCCAACACTGATTGATTACTTGATATTAAATTTACAACATAAAGTTTCTGATAAAGGTAAACTTTCATACATACATAAAATTATCAGACAAGAAACTTTTTACAGTGTAGATTCATACTGGAATTATGTCACTTCTATTAAGGGGGACCCACCAAATCAACAAGATAAACAATATATATATATTGGAATCTGCTTATAGAACTACGTCTTCCATTGTCTGGAGACTTTATACATGGAAATTTTTACATAGATCTTTTTATACACCTTTGATGATGAATAAAATAAATAATAAAGATAATTTATGTAAGAGATGTAATGTAGAAATTAATGCTGACTGGGCTCATATGTTTTATGACTGTATAAAATTGAAAGAATACTGGAAGTCAATTAATGATTTTTTGCAGGCTCTTTTTACAGATAATTTAATTATTTCTAAATCTCTTATATTATTCAACACACCTGTACCTCAATGTGTTAAAAAGGTTAAGCTTCCCTTGTTATGGTCTATTCTAGCAGTGGCTAGGAAAATAATAACTAGAAATTGGATTTCAGATACACCTCCTTCGTTCAATGAATTTAAAAATGGTATGAATATAATGTGCCATATGGAAATAAACACAATTAGGACGAGAACAACTAGAAAAACATCTTATTATATTGTATGGGATAATTTACAAAATTTGTTAAAAAAATTCTAATTTCAATAGCATGGTATTTTAGTTTAATTAATTGATCTGATTGTAGTGGATGTCTTTTTAAATACTTTAGTTGTTTTGTTGAATATTATAATAATACCTATTTTTAATTACTTGTATAAAATTGTTATGATATTTCTCTTATATGTTAAAACAATAAACCTGTTTTGAAAAAAAAAAAAGACTGAGTGTAAGTGGCCGCCTACATGAGCTACAAAATGCATGAATCTGTTGCTTTGTGACAGTGGTCTTTAAGGACTAGAGACTCAACAGGCATCTATTTACAGCTACAAACCAAAATGTTACACTAACAGATAATTAAAAAGTATCTATAATAATACAGTAAGAGTGAGCTACAGATTTAGCCATAGAGGAAAGACTATGGAATTCCAAACAACTTTATTCTCAGGGTAACACATTACTCCAAGCATTCACTTAGCACCCATTTCTAAAAATTGGGTTCCTGGAATCCTGTGCCTTGACTCCAAAACATGAATGGTTCTCACTATATTACGACACTAATCTTGAATGCCAGTGTAAAACTACTTCGTAACAGAATAACCCACCAACGTAAATGAGGCTTTGTAGAGTGATCATTTTTGCTTCATCTGTATGTTAGATTCATAGGTTCATAGATGTTCACTAGGCTAATGACCACAAGGGCTTTTGTAAGCCTAGTCATGCATCCCAAATCTTTGACAAGTTCTGATACCCTTGATAAGTGTAAGCATGGGTCTAGTAGATGAACCATTTACAGGTTTCCTGTGTCCGTTAGAGACATAAGTGTCAAGCCAGAGATAAATTTCTAGTTTCCCATCCAGTTGTCCAAGTTGTACCTGAATTGGGTTAGGGACGGACTCTGCTACACATGGATGGGGAGCCTGTTCCATAGATGGGGTTATCTCTGGGATACATACCTATCTAACCAGCAGGTCCTATTTATATGACAGGCAAGGTTTAAGTCTTTAGAACAGGTAATTCTGGTGCTGTTTGTTTTGTGGATATGCAGGAAGTCCATCAGAGTGGGATCTGACAATGCCCTGTATGTCAAGCATCAATCTCCCCTCAAAAGCTTGTAGGAGACAGAATACAGGGATAGGGCCTTGAGGCAGTCTGACTAGGACATTTTACTTATGCCCCATATTCTTTTAGTGAGGAACCTCTGTGGACATTACAATTGTTGGATATGCCTGGTTAGGTACATACCAAAGGGGGCACTGTACTCAACGATAGGTCTGATGAATATCGAATACAGTGGAAGAATGACTTACTTGGAATTAGATGCCATATCTTTGTTTATAAGTTATGCAACACAGAATGATCTCCTCACTACTGCAGACATGTGATGGTCAAAGGCTAGATTACTACCTTTGTGTGTCCCTAGGTCCCTGACTACTGGGTCAACTCTAAGAGGTGTGCTGTCAATATGATAGTGACCAGAAATGGATGACTTCCCAAAGGATACTATTATGCCTTTCTTGGCATTTAGTTTTAGTCTGTGGCTCTGACACCATTTGTTGGTCTGTGTCAGCCCCTCCTGGACAACATTTGTGTCAGTGTGAGATTTAATGACAGCTCCTAATTTGCAATCATCTGCAAATTTAGTCAGTCAGAGACCACTGAGATTGGTCTTGACTTCTGAGAAGTAAATCCTAAAAAGGGGCAGTCCAAGGATTGATCCCTGACGGACTCCACTTGTGACTGGCCTCCTTGTAGAGGTGGACTCCCCAATTTTAATTTCCCGGGTCCTGTCTGTGAGCCAGTTGGCTATCCACTGGGTGACATATGGATTTGTACCTAACCTCCTGAGTTTGTCAACAATGCCCAAGTGGGGTATTGTGCCAAATGCCTTAGCCAGGTCAAGGCAGGCAGTGTGAACAATTTTGCCCTCATCTATTGCTTTGGTGACCTTCTCAAAGAAGTCCACCAGGATGAGTATGCATGATCTGCCCATGACGAAACAAAACTGGGTTTTACTTCTTCAGACATTTAGATGGTTGGAGCTGGTCTCAGGCAGAAGAAGAGTAATGGGTGTAGGACAAGAACTGTGTATATATAATATTTGACCAGTCCCATTCATACATGGGAAAGGTCTTTTTTATTATACATTTATAACTGAATTTATGCAGTTTCACAGCATGCCACTCCAGGAGATTTGGATGCTGCAGTACATGTGGGACAGAGTTTGGATCTGTCACGTGCTTGTGCACTGTCATGTCTGACATACAGGTCGAGTTCTGGTGCCGACCAGCTTTGGGAGCTGTCAGCTCCATCTGTTTGTCAGACCAGGTACTGCAATAAATATGAATACCTGCATTCCTAATGTTGACACCAGTTGGATCTGGAGGGGATGAATTAATTCAGTTAGTCTTGGTGGCTATGTGGCAGGCTTGGATATCACCAAGGAAAGTTATGTGTAGCTCTTAGAATGAAGACAGAGCAAGAATTGAGAAGAATGGAAAGTCCTGGTATAATTGTTAAGCTAGTTGCGCAGACTGAATATATTTATAGCATGATTACAGCCATAAAGTAGTTAAAAGCAGCCCAAGCTAAGGATTTAGAAAGTCCCCAAGACTACACAGATAAACTACATGGGAACACTATTCACTGCAGACTGTTCAAATTCAAATTCAGTTTTATGCAAGAGCACATTGGCTAAGCAACAATGCAGATTAAATACACATTACTAATCTCTTATTTTTGACCTCCTCAATCTCAGACTTGTAGTATATGCAGATGGAATTCTTCTTCTGGACTGATATAAATCACTAAGTCAACTTCAGTCCAACTTGCAAATAACTTCTCCGGCCTATGAACTTTGGCCTGTAGAAACAAGCTCCTAATAAACCATAAGTGAACCAATGTTGTACAATTTTATTTTCTAATCCTCACAAACTAGCCAGATTACTGCTGGTATTACTCAAAGACAACTATGACATTATCATCCCTAATGTTACTGAACAGAAATAACTGGGTCTTATTTTGAACCCCTCCCTTAACATTAAAATTCATACAAACAGCATAACTTCAAAGGTTCTTTCTCAACTAAAATTCTGTTGCAGAATTCTCACCTTTTATCTCCTACTGTTAAGACTTCTATAGCTAGAAATATGCTGATGCTGAAATTTGATTATCCATTGCCAATGCTGAGTCTTCTTACAGCATTCAGAAACTGCAAATAGTTAAAGACAAAATATGCAGATTTGTCTTATTAGCTGATCCTCAAAAGTACCACTGTGGCATTCTAAAGGGACTCAAGTGGCCCCAACAGCCCACAAGGGCCTCCCTGCTCCTCATTGTTCTTTCTTTCAAAATTCTGAAACATGGTTATTATCCCCCTTGAGGAGTTAGCACCCCATTACAGAATAAAGCTACTCTCTGTGACGTACATAGGACGGTAGCCTAATCCTGGCAAGATCACCCTACAAAAGAGTTATTGGCAAAAGAGCCTTTTCTAGACTAGCACTTGTTACATGGATAATTTACATAAGGAAGTCACAGATCAATAAGAATGGTGAACTTTTAAAACTAGACAAAAGGAACAGGTACAAAGTGTAGCCAAGAGTTATTGTGTTTGTTGCAGTGGCTAAAGGTTAAAATGTAACATTCTGGAAATTAAGTGAACAGCTAAGCTTATGCTGCCATTTATTTATATTTGTTTACTAGGGTAGTACACTGATTGATATTGACCAATTTCAGGATAAACCCAGGTGAAATACAAAACATATCACAAACAAATAACACAGACTGCAAGCAATTACAGGGTAAAAAATATAGAAATGTAAGTAATAACAATAAAAAATACAGAAATGTAAAACAGATTACTTTAGAAAATACTACTTATACAACCTGTATATATTTTATGTATATGTACAACTTCCACTTCTTCGTATTAGTTATCATTGCAAATCTACCCACTATTGTTCATATAGTGCTCATTATATTTCTGCAAAATGTGTGTAAAAGTTTTGTATCTGCATTTTTGGGTCAGGGTCATGGCTGAAAAGGGTCAGGAGATCAGCTCACTTATAATTTCAACAAATGGAAAATAAATTAGTCAATAAATAGAAGCATTAAATAACAGTAATAAACAGTAGCATGTGTAAAACACATATAAACTGTTAAAGAGGGTTTTCCTACTATGCCCAATGTCAAATACATTTCTGTTTTAGATACTAATCAGCGCTCTTGACAAACTAAAATGGCTAAAATCAGCTTCAAGGCAGTATGCTTTCATCATCCAATTGGGCAGATGCCAATTTCATAGACTGTTTTTTTTTGGTACTTTTCAAGCACTTGAAAATTTCCAAGGAGCCTTTACAGAAATAATAACAAGTAGACAGTACAGTCAGGATAGATGATCTGTTTGCCTTTAGAGCTCTCAAACATGAATGGGATGTTAGATCACTTAAGCTAAGGCAGGAAGGCCTGAATCTGATTATGAGTAAATGCCAGATATTTATGATTAATCTCAAAATGTGGATCATACCCCGATGCTGGAAAGACTAAAGCCATATAAGGCTAAAGTTAATACCGTAATTAATATCGAAGTTAGTGTTTTAATCATAGATGAATCCATAGTAAGATGCACAGATGACATACTCACCAGGCTGTGCAAAGACAGGGTCATGTCAGTTGCCTATTAGGTGCCAGGATTTGTCACATCAAGCAATCATTTAGGCCCCTCCACCCAAAGTACACGACACAAACATAGTGCACATGGGTGTAAGTGACTTGAGATGTACCTCCCTAGGCTATATGAAGTTACTTTACATATTAGTTGATTTTGTTAGTGGTTTATTTATATGAAGATAAATATATATCTGAGGCTGGTATGAACCTAATCTTAAGGAGCATCCTACCATCACCAAGAATGATGCTGCATTCAAACAAAGAATTATTGATTTCAACAATTGACATAGCTTCTGGTGTCATTCAAATGGTTTGCAATATATATTAGTCTGAAAAGAGATTGTAGACAAGCTCAACTGCTTTACCAAGGATGGCCTGCATCTCTGCCCCAAAGTTCACAAATATTAGGTAAATCCCTGACCACCCCATAGTGCCTTTTTTAGGAAATATGTTAATTTTCTAAATCACCCAGCATAACTAAACAGAATCTGGATAACACCAAGGTATTGCTCCTCAGTGCTAGGAGCCTTAGCAAAAACTCCATTCCTAGAAAGCACTTCTTACCCTGGAAGATATTGATATGTGCCTTATCACAGAAACCTGTCTCAAGACCACCAAAAGCCTTCCATTCATTTAGGGTATCAATGCCTATCACATGTTTGGGCTCACTACATTGGAAAAAATACTAAAGGGAGCAGTGTAATTTAGACAAATGTATGGGTAACCATATCTTTACCACTGGTCTAACACCCTTGTCCCTTATATGAATATCCCAGAATATCTTTGCTTAGCCCATTTACCGGTTATCAGTATGCAAAATATAAAGGTGAAAAACTATCCTTAAGGCTAGATTTAATATGATTCTCACAGATCGCTAGTCTAGTAAGTACATATGAACCTATGCAAAAAAACTACAAGACAAACCAAATCTTAAGAGAGTTCATGGAATGGTGCCATATCTCTCAAAGATCATATGCAGCTTTTCAGATACAGCAGCGTCACTAAGGAAACTATTGCAGCATACGGCAGATTGTTTTTTCTAAAAGGGTAAGAGAGATTCTGAAATGGCTCATTACAGAGCACCTACCTTGAAGTTTTATTGTGTATGTCAACTAGTGAGTCAGTAATGACTAGGTGCAGTGTTGATACAAGAAGACAAAGAAGAACTATGAGTAAAGAGCTTAAATCTAAGCAAAAAAAAGGGTGTACAAACTCCTTGTTCACCCCAATAATGCCTTATTTAGGGAAGGTTAATTTTTTTAAAACTTCCAGCATAAAAAAACAGAATCCAAATAACAAAAATATTGATTGAAGACTTAACAAAAACTCCACTCCCTACATGCACTACTTACCCAAAAAAACATCATTACATGCATCATCACAGAGTGCTGTTTTAAGTGCAGGCGTTCAATGCCTAGCACATGTTCAGGCTCACTGCATTAAATGGAGGTACTAAAGGCAGCAGTATCTCCATATTCTTAAAAAAAACTTCACGTCCAGATTTGCTAGACACAATGCAATAATAACCTGAAACTCCTCCATATTTAACTTACTATTAACAAAACCCTTATCATATCATAGCTAAATATAAGACCCCCTCTATGTCCCCCTCATTCCATACCTTCTGTTTAACCAGTATGGCGTCCCTATGTATTAAGCCAAATATAATTCTCTTAAGAGACTTCAACTACTTTCCATTAATTGGGACAGTTATGCATCCTCAAACACGTATGCCCATAAATTTAATGACTGCATCAACAATATGAACTCTCCGGAACAGTTAGCCTGCTGTCCAACCAGGGGACAAAAAATCCTGGACTTGGTGCTTAAAAATATGTAGCAGCTTTACTCCTCGCCAGTTATAACTTGGTCAAATTGGTCAACAAATCAGTAATATTCATCTTAAGACTGAAACTGGAAGTTATCTTACAATACTTCAGCATTCAGAGTTTATGCCAAGGCTAATCTATTAAAACCGAGTGATCATCTGGTGAAATTGAAAAGCCACTTCTATATTGATGACTCAACAGTTTATGGAGAATCCTTTACCACTAAATTCTATGCAGACGTGAATAGCTGCAGAGACACATCTGTCCCCTTCAGAAGTAAATACTACCCAACATTTAAAAATAAACTGTATGGTGGAACCCTAATATAAACAGTCTCAATGGTAAAAGAAAATAAACTCATTGCATGAAAATATAATTCTAACTCTCAAGATGCCAGTAACATGTTTGCTAAACTTAAAAAGAGATACAGACCCTGATCAAATCAGCCAGTCAGATTTAAGGTAAAATAGCCACTTAGGTGAAGAATAACCAAAAAGCCTTCTTTAACTATCTTAGAAACCTCAGAAACAACACCCACAGTGCAAAGCTAATTATAAAGGGTATCATATACTTGGACTAGATGACATAGCCACTCCACTATTGGGCAACTTTAGTAAAAAATTAACCCCCTCAGCCAACCTATATTCTGAGATCACATACCGGCATGTAAACCTGATCTCAAATCTCCCAAGAACAAATCCTCAAGGTGATATCCAAGGTCAAGAACATTACCACTAGGGGTCCAGATAACAACATAAAGGGCTGTCTTCTGTTCAGTCTGAAACATGACTTGTGAGACCCCTAAAGAGATTATTCAATATCATCCTCCAAAAGACTTTGTGCTGGATGAGTGGATAACAGATACAATCATCTCAAAGTTGGGGCATCAATGGACTCAGGTAATTATAGACCTATAAGACTGACCAGCCTTATCAGTAATGGTTCAGAAAAGATCATTATTCAATTAATAAATAAGGACATAAATAACATAGCAACTCTTGAGCCAAGCCAGTTCAGGTTCACCAAGGGTAGATCCTGCCATATTCACCCTGTTGATTTCTTCAGGAAGGTTACTGAAGCAATAGATAAGGGCAAATCAGTACACACCACATATCTAAACCTTATAGATTCATAGATTAGTACTAAGCTAACTGCCCTTGCGAGCCATTTTAAGCCTAGCCAATTATCCCTTGTGAGACTAAAACCCTGCACCTTGTGTTTGTAAGGCAAACACCTTAACCATTAGGCCACCCTCCCAACCCATTCAGCAGCATTCTACCCTCAGGCTTTGTATATAAACTAGCACAGCTAAATGTTAATTCTTATGTGACTTATTAGATAGCAAACTGGATAGCAGACACATCCAAGGAAATTATGGTGGATGGTTCTACCTCCTACAAAGACCTATCACTAATGGTATACACCAGAGTTCAGTCCTTGGACCACTGCTCTTTGGCATGTACTTCCCAGAGTTTAAAGTGTATACTAAATATGTATGGACACCCAGGTCTGTAAACAGTTGTAAACTTGGAGCCATCATAATGTCTTCAGAACACCACAATTCTCCAGGAGAGCTTTTCTAAAATAAATAGCTTGTGTCAAAACCATGGACTAAAACTAAACGCCAAGAAATGTATAATGCTATCTTTTTGCAAGCAGGAACTGCCTTGTAACTGTCACAGCAATAACATGTCCACTAAAGTTGATCACCGCAGTCAGAGATCTGGGAATCCATGTCAACAATGAATTGTCCTTTGATCACTATGTACCCACTATTGTAAAGAAGTTATTTTTTGTCACAAAGCTTATATCTCTATATCTCGCATCCAGGACCAAGGATGTAATCATTCCACTTTACTCAGCTCTCATCAGGCCAATCATTGAAAATAATGCCCCATTTGGTATATACCTGCCAAAACACTTGTCATGACTGGAGTGGACGCAGTGCTTTCTCATTAAAAAAGTCAGTAGCCTAAATCACAAAAACTGTGTAGACTACACCAAAACCTCTTCTCTGTATCATATAGTCTACTAAGAGGTAACTTTTGCCTTGCATACAGAGCCTCAGCAGACCCTATCCTGTCAGATGTATTACACATTTCTAAGTCCAATGATGGCAGAATCTGCCACATTATGCACACATTTAAGTCTCTCCACAACAGGTGCAAGTATGACTCTGTCATTGTCCATGTTGGTGTGAATGACTTGAGACATATATCCATGGACTATATGAAGAGAGACATGATTGAGCTCTTCAGTGTACATGTCCCAGACAGGTATGACCCTATCCCTAAGCAGCATCCTACCTTCACCAAGAATGATACCACAATAGCAACAAAACATAATTGACTTCAACAATTGGCTTAGTTTCTGGTGTCATACCAAGGGGATCCTGTATCTGTCTTCCTGGGATGACATGGTTGACAGGCCTCGGTGCTTTGCCAGAGATGGCCTCCACCTGTCACCCTTAGGTTTCTGGATTCTGGCCAAGGCTCTTTCTGCCCCCATTGTGCCTTTTTTAGGCAATGTCCCAAAGGCAAATCTTCCAACATAAAAGATCTGTCAAAAAGCAAACTGAAGGTCATGCTGCTTAAAGCTAGGAGCCTTAACCGGAAAATGCACTCACTGGAGGCTCTCCTCACACTGGAAGATGCTGACATCTGTCCAGTCATGAAAATGTGGTTCAAGGCTGCGGTCAGCACCCCTTCCTTACCAGGCTATACTTCATTCAACACATTCTGACCCCAAAATGAGGTTGGGAAGACTAAGGGTGGTGGAGTCTCTATCTTCATTAAAGACAAGCACACCTCCAGACTGGTTTGCCAGCATGACACATTAGAACTACTCCAGCTGGCAGTTGGCAAGACACCCATCCAAGCCATAACCAGCTATAGACCCCGTCCATGACTCAGGACACCCACTCCTCTGACCTGGACCTACTTGACTCCATTAAGGTACCCCTAACACCTTGATCCTTGGTGACTTTAACTACCCTACCATAGCCTGGGTGAACTATTCCTGCATTCCTTCATTAATGCACTCACCCAACAATTCCTTCACTTCATCAGTTCTAATGCACTACACCAGCTTGTGTCACTGCCACAAGAGGAGATAACATTCTGGACTTGGTTCTCACCAACATGGGTGACCGCTGCACCACTTCCATAGTAATTTCTTCCCTGGTGAGATCAGATCATCAGTCTGTCTCATTTGAAGTTTCTGTACTGCTCAACCCCCTCCCCCCCAGCCATAACCAGGCTAAAAACTTCTCAAAAGCTGACTACAACCTATTAAGAGAGGGTATCAGTAGCTTCACACCACTGCCCCCCTCAGAGGATGCAGACATCTGTATGTGTACAACTGCATGGACTCAGCCATACACAACAGAACTAAAACTTACTCCTCATGGAAATACAAACCTATCTGTTGGACATCCTCTATCAACAAGCTTTGCAACAAAGGGAAGAAACTGTTGTCCAAGGGTAAAAAAAATCACAAATTCCCAAATGGAAATACTCCTTCGTTACAATCAGCAAGCAAATTAGATCACTAGTGAAAACCTCCAAAGCCAAAATTATGAATCAAAACTAGCCTCTGAAATAAAGGGAAACTACAAAACTTTCTTCAGTTATGTCAGAAAGCTCCATGGCAATGCCCAGGTTTGTTCCAAATTAGCACTTAACGGTGCCACTTACACTGATCCTGTTGACTTAGCCAACCTGCTAGCAGGTAGATTCAGCACAAACTTCATCCCCCTGTCCCCCCACAGCTTCCATGGGACCTGATAGCATCCCAGGCTGTATTCTGCACTATCTCCAGCAATAACTAGCTTTGCAATTGAGCACTTGATCAACCACAGCCTAAGTACAGGCTTCATTCTAGCAGAGTGGAGAACTGCCATTGTCATCCCCTTGCACAAAGGTGGTGCCACTACTGACCCTGGAACCTATCACCCCATTAGCTTGACAAGTCTGATATGTGAAGCCATGGAGTGTATTATTATGAACCTCATAAACAAGGACACAGGCAATCTCCAAGCACTTGACCCCACCCAGTTCAGACTCATCAAGGGCAGTTCTTACCTGCTGAACCTGGTTGACTTTTTTGAGACTGTCACCAAGGCCCTGGATGAGGGAAAGTCAGCACATACAGCTTACCTTGACTTGGTCAAATCCTTTGACACAATCTCCCACTCAGGCATCATTGAAAAGCTAACACAACTTGATGTAAATCTCTATCTCATCAGGTGGGTGGAAAACTGGCTCACCGATTGGACCCATAAGTTCAAACAGGTGCCTCTACCTCCAACAGCAGACCTGTCACTAGTTGCATTCCACAGGGATATGTTCTGGGACCATTAATATTTGGAATTTAATTCTCAGTGGTCCAGGCAAAGACAAAAGGCCTGTGGCTGACCAAGTTTGCAGATGACTGTAAGCTGGGTTCTGTCATTGACTCCCCAAATGATGTTAATATACTACAAGGAAGTCTCACAGCAAAACATGACTGGTGCCAAAGTCATGGCCTTAAGTTAAATGCCAAAAAATGTATTATCATACCATTCAGATAAAACATGGCCCTTACTGATTATCACATCAATGGCAACCCCCTAAGCACACTACCTGTGGTGAGGACCTGGGTACACAGGTTGACAACAATCTCACATTCAACTATCATGTAACAGCAGTGGTCAGAAAAGCCTTTTATTTGGTTAATTTGATAAGTAAAGGGATTGCATCTAAAAAAAGGAGGTTATTACCTCTCTGTACTCCTCGCTCATTAGACCAATAATTAAGTGCAATACCCCATCTGGTATGTACCTCCCTAAACACCTGCACCAGCTGGAAAGACCACAGAAATACCTCACAAAGAGAATGGCCTCTAACACTTGCCCTACATGGACAGGCTCAAATCACTATCATTCTGCTCAGTATCATACAGATTACTCAGAGGTGATCTGTATCTCGCCTACAAGGTAATCTCAGATGCTGCCCTACTAGAGATGCTCCATATCCATAAGTCTGACTCCTCACGCATTACCCACTTGAAATTCCTAAATATAATTTGCAACATTAACAATACCTGCTGGAGAGACAGGTTTGTCTCCCAGAAGCTGCCCCTTCTCAAGTATAGACTCCCCATACATGTTAAACAGAACACGTAGCTGACCCTCTTCAAGAGCAACCTTGATGAGTGAATGGGACACCACAAATTTGTCCCAGGGGTTCCACCTGTGTCCTTCATTGACAGGAGTGACAGGTGCTGACTGAGGTTTCATTTTTAAGGATAAACTCCTGGTTAGGCTTGTAAGGGCCCTACGGCCATTAGCCAAGTAACCTCCTATGATCCTATAAGTACCTCATAGATAAGGTAACATGTACATTTCTCAACATGTTCTTGTTCTGTCTGCTCTGAGTTATTTGTACACAAAATGCAAAGGCTAGAAATAGCATGGAATATAAGGCTAAAATTCTTAAGATCTTCTCAGATCAATAGCAAGTACCTATAAATCTATGAAACTGTGGGAATATTACTTATGATTTGTGTGCTAGTACAAATTTGAAATTGGTTGTGCTGAAATACTTTTAGGTATTCAAGAGTAATTTGCAGATCTTTCATGATTCCTCAGTAGAAGGTGGTTTGGAAATGTTTTTACATTTTTTATTTTTTCTTGGGGTTTATGTTATTGGTTCTTATATGCATTTGCTTTGAGTATCTCTTGCTCTTATGCTAGAAAAGTGAAAATATAGGCTTTTGGAATGTTTCCACATAAACTCAGAATCTACCCGTTTGTGTTAAGTAGTACAGTATTCTTCTAAAGAAAGGGAATGTAGACTATGTTGTTGTTTCTTTTGGCTTTTCCCGGATAGGGGTCGCCACAGCGGAACTCTGGTCCGCTAATGGAATGTAGACTATAAATTATATTATTTTAGGAAAGGTGTTATTAGTAAGGGGATACCTCTCAAGTATACAGATTTTCACAGAATGTCCAGATTTTTGCCTCATATTTTTGGTCCATTTTTTATAAAATTGTGGTTTTCTGGCAAATTAGTGGCAACTCATTGAAGATTGAAGTTAGAAAATAATGATGGACATTTGAGTTTCAGACTTCATACCCTTCATAAAATACATTAGGAAGGTTTGTGGCCTGCACTGTGGTGGCAGGACAGGTAGTCTACATCCTTCTAAGTTGGGAACTGCTGATTGAGGGCTCAGTGTCTGTTATTCTAAAAGTGTATTAGTTCTGGTTTAAGCACTTGGGCTTCGGGCCAGTTATTTTACATTAAGGTTAGTGGTCTGCACTCTTGTGGGAGGAGAGGCTGGACTCTGCCCTTCTGAGCTGGGAATTTCTGGTTAAAGGCTTATAGTGCCTGCATATTTGAACTGTTTCTTACTGAAATTGGTACACCTTGTTTGCTGTAGCATAGACTATATCCAGGCCTGCTGAATCTAGCTTTGTTTGTGTGCTTGTTGTTTGCTTGTTATTTCCCTGAAATGCTAATTCCACCTAAAATGCGGCTTTTCTGCGCTTCTGTGGATCCCTAGTGATATCTGCATTGCTTACTGTACTTATTTCCTTGTTTCACTTGAAAGAAAGTTACTGTTTGTCATTTTTGCATTTAAGTTACCTGTAACAAATTGCATTTAAGTTACCTGGCACTTGCTCACTAAATCAGCACTAAAAAATTAAAAGCACTACACCCTCACAAACTCCCCTTGAGTACCTTGTTCCCCAATGGCCCTTTTTGTTCAATTATAAAGGAATTCCCAATACTACTCTAGCATGTTCAAAGGTCAGTTGTCAATCTCCTCTCCAGTCCAGCTGGTGAATCTGGTAATCTTGAGGCAGTGTTACAACTGCCTCATGTACACAGACAACCCTCTCCTCCTCCCAACAAATTCCAACACATGTGAGAGATGCAACCATATAGCCAAACTGGAGGCTAAGCTCTCTCAACTCAGTACTGGCATAACCAGTCAGGAGGAGAAGGAAACCACACTCATTACAATTCCAGTCTCACACAGACCTACCACAACAGCAAACCAAACACATAAACACACAAAAACATACTTGGAGGCTCTAAATAAAAATCTGCCTAAGCAGCAGAGACCTCCAAAGCAGACACCCAAGCAACCGCTACCCCAAAACAAAACACATGCAACTCATAGCTCACAAAGCCAGTGTGCCGAACAGTCAAAGCCCTTAAGGCTAAACAATGCACCTGATACACTTGTAATAGGTGACTCTATCGTCAGGCACACTGACGTCCCGCTCACCAGGCTGAACAAGGAGAAGGTCATGGTGAGCTGCCTATCGGGCACTAGGATCCGCCACATAACACAAGCACTCAGGTCACTCCAAGGCAAGTACAAATATGACTCAGTCATTGTCCATGCTGGTGTGAATGACCTGAGACGTACCTCCCTGGACTACATGAAAAGAGACATAGAGGAGCTCTCTGAGCATGTAGCCCAGGCCTGTATGACCCTGACCTTGAGTAGCATCTTACCCTCACCAAGAATGATGCCACAATATGAAGACAAGATGATCAATTTCAACAATTGGCTTAAGTATTGGTGTCATTCAAAGGGGATCCAATGCCTGTCAGCCTGGGATGACATGCTCGACAAGCCACGATGCTTCGCTAGGGACGGCTTGCACCTGTCACCCCTGGGCATTCGGATATTGGCAAAGGCTCTTGCTACCCCCATAGTGCCTTTTTTAGGCAAGGCTTAAAAGACAAACCCACCTCCATAGGTATCACAAGGGATAAGAAACTAAGAGTAATGCTACTCAATGCCAGAAGTCTAAACCTCAAGATGCATGCACTCGAAACTCTCCTTAGCATGGAGAACATCGATATCTGTGCAGTAACAGAAACCTGGTTCAAGGCTCCCGAGAGCACCCCAGCACGACCAGGTTATATCTCATACCATGCTTTTCGGCCCCAAAACTTGGACCGAACCACAAAAGGAGGGAGAGTATCAATATTCGTCAAAGATATCCACACCTCCAGGTTGGTGGCACAGCACGAAGCATCAGAGACTATCCATGTGAAACTAACAGTGGGTAAAACTTCCTTCCAGTTTATAGCCTGCTACAGACCACCTTCCCAAACCCAGGAACCCCACTCGGCCTTCCTGAGAACACTGGAAAATATGAAGGTCTCTCCAAACACCATTATATTGGGAGACTTCAACTACCCAAACATATACTGGGAGCATTACTCTAGCTCCAACACCCTAGCCCAAAGGTTCCTAGAATTTATAAACTCAAATGCTATGGAACAACTTGTTACCACTCCCACAAGAGGGGAATACATACTGGACCTGATCATCACCAACATGGGGACTCTATGCTCCAGATCAGAAGTGTATCCCTCACTGGTAAGATCAGACCATAAACTAATCTCACTGGATATTCACATCCCGACCCCACCACCTGCCCAGAAAACCACAGTGAAAAACTTCTCTAAAGCAAATTTCACACTCCTCAAAACCGAGGTGGAATCCTTCAAAGCCCCCGGGCCTGTGGAAAATATGGCCCAGACCGCAGAATCCTTTATAAACGCATTCTATGAACACCTTCAGGAATGCATGGATCATGCAATCCCAAATAGAACCAAGACCCAATCCTCCAAAGGCAGACGTCCTGTCTGGTGGACCCCAGCCATAAACAAACTATACAATAGAAGGAGGAAGCTACTACATGATAGAGCAAAATCCCAAAAAGGGAAGGCATCTCTGATCAGTATTAGCAAAAAACTATGGGCACTCATAAAATCATCTAAGGCCAGCTTCAAGAGAAAAATTGCACAGGACACTAAGGATAATCACAAGGCTTTCTTTAGTTATGTTAGGAACCTGGGTGGGAATTCCCAGATATGCTCAGAATTAGTCCAAAATGACAAAAAATACACAGAACCCACAGACATTGCCAACATCCTAGCTGACAGGTTCAGCGCACCCCCTCCCCCACCAAAAGGGCATATATCTATCCCAGCAGAGTGCTGCCCCCCTAACATCTCAGATGCTCAGGTAAGAGCCGCCCTCTCCAAAGCAAAAAAAACAGCATCAGTGGGACCAGACGGTGTCCCGGGCTGCGTCCTACATGAACTCCAAGAAGAGCTAAACCCAAACATAAAACTACTGTTCAATCTCAGCCTTACTACAGGATATGTACCCAAAGAGTGGTGTACAGCAACAGTGGTCCCTCTCCACAAAGGTGGTGCCTCAACGGATTCTGGAAACTATCGCCCCATAAGCCTGACTAGCTTGGTCTGCAAAGCTATGGAAAGGATCATCATGGACCTCATAAATAAAGATATTGGGGACCTACAAATACTGGATCTTACCCAGTTCAGCTTTGTTAAGGGCAGATCCTGCCTCTTAAACCTGGTTGATTTCTTTGAAACAGTCACCAAGGCCATTGATGATGGGAAGGTGGTCCACACAGCCTACCTGGACCTCGCAAAAGCCTTCGATACAATACCCCACTCGGGCATTATGGATAAGCTCACCAGCTTAAATATAAACCCCTGTGTCACTAGATGGGTTGCAAACTGGCTCAAGGACAGACCCCACATGGTTAGAATTGCTGGAGCTATGTCAGACTCCAAACCAGTTACAAGTGGTGTCCCACAAGGCTCAGTCCTGGGACCTCTCTTGTTCGGTATATATTTCTCGGAGGTACAGGCCAACACGGAAGGACTGTGGCTCACCAAGTTTGCAGATGACTGCAAACTGGGCGCCATAATCGACTCTCCAGCCGACACAAGCATCCTACAAAAGGGCCTCATAGAAACAGACAACTGGTGCTAGAGCCATGGCCTCAAGCTAAACGCCAAAAAGTGTATAGTCATCCCCTTTGGCAAAAACAAAGTGCCCACAAATTATCACATAGGTGGTAATCCATTAAGTACAGAAGAAGTAATTAGGGACCTGGGGACCCAAGTTGATAGCAATCTCTCATTTGACAACCACGTGGCCAAAGTGGTTAGAAAAACATTTTATATAGCCTACCTAATCATGAAGGGATTCACATCTAGATCAGGGGAGGTCATCGTGCCACTTTACTCATCCCTCATCAGGCCCATAATTGAGTACAATGCCCCTTTGGGATGTACCTTACCAGACACCTGCAGCAACTGGAAAGACCCCAAAAGTACCTCACCAAGAGGATCAAAGGGCTCAAACAGATGCCATATGCTGCCCGGTTAAAGAAACTCCAGCTCTACTCAGTGGCATACCACCTGCTCAGAGGCGATCTGTGCCTGACGTATAAAGCCATGTCCAACCCAGAATTAATGGACATGCTGCACCTCAGAAAATCCAAATCCCATCAAGCTACGCGCTTGAGAGACTTGAACCTCAGCACTGAAATAAATAGGACATGCTGGAGGGACAGATTCATAACCCAGAGGCTCCCTTCACTCTGGAATAAAATCCCAGTCCAGGTTAGGCAGAGTCCCTCATTGACTCTCTTCAAGAGGAATCTTGATGAGTGAATGGGAGATCATAGGTTTACCCAGGGTATCACTTCTGTGTCACTGTTAGACAGAGGCACGGTATACTAACCTCGAAAAAGGGCATAGCAAAATTAATTTAAAATGGGTGGCGAAAGCTAAACACACTCTGGCTAGGCTTATAAATGCCCTAGGGCAGATAGCCTAGTATGAAGCTATGAACCTATGAACATGCTAATGCAAAATGTGTTATTTTATCAACTTTCTAAGTTTGTAAGAGCAATATTTAAAAACTGTCCCTATTTTGGGCCTTTGCCCTACTTTTATGCATGGCTTTGTCCAGATTTCTTGCTCTAAGAGGTTGAGAGGTATGGTAAGGGGTGCTTGACATTGTAGAATACAGTTTATAGTACTTTAGGAAAGAGTGTTATCTGTAAGGGTGTCTTGACATGTCCTGCCAATATTCCAGGTTTTTCAATAAAGCTGTGTATGCTAATGCAACCCTTTCTCATATTTAAGGACTATTTCTGACTAGGTTTCACAAGAAATATGCATAAAAAAGCCTAGAGGATAGAAATGGCTAGAGAAAAGCAGAGTGAAGGTGGTTAAGATTGCATCACCCACATTGAAACTCAGAGCCATGCCTTGTATCACCGCCAAATTACTGTTACTCAAGTCATCATGCCCAGCACTAAATACATAGTCACAAACACCAGCTTCACATAAAGAATTGTTTCAGACCAGCATCCTCATTGTTAATTTCTGATGCACTTACTCATAACAGAGGAAAATGAAGGTAAGACTGATTCCCTAGGCTATTCTATCACAGACAGAGACACTCATGGACATAGTAACTAGGATAGCTGTGCTGCAGACACCAGCCTCTGGTACAGTGATACCAAAGGGTATGATTAGTCAGACTGTGTACTGTGGGGGGGGGGGTCCTTTCCCTTGAGGTGTATAGTTAATTATAACATGCATCAGGTAAAGAGAGGGAATCTTTATGGTGAAGTGAAAGCCTTGCCTCCTCAAATAGCAAACACTTTACGGTTCCTCATAGTACTACCCTATCTGCTTGCACATGCTTTGCTCTCAAAAGGCAGCAGCAGTTAACTGCAGTTGCAGATGTCACAAATTCTACTTTACCTATAAAACAATTCCAGTTGGAGCTGATGTCTTGTACTCAATGTTTTCTCTTTCTCAAGCTAAGTACATTAACAAACTTTGTTAACAACATCTAGTTAACCTTGTTCAGTAACCATGCCACAAGTACTGTCTGTTCATCTATTGCTTCTCTCCAAAAACACAGTTATTATTGCATGTTATCCCTGAAATTAATAGAAAGGAAACTATAATGATAATGCACACCAAAGATTTAAATTTACAAGTGTTATCACCTGCATATCTGCTAATTTTATAAACAATTGTGCCTGGCAGTTAACACATAGGATTAAGGCTCTGGACTACTAATGAGCTGCCTTCGTGTAGCCCAAAGGGCTGGGTTTGAGATCTTTTACCTTCACTTGCTTACTGTGTGCCAATGAGAAAATTGTTTGATCAGGCAGTGTTCAAGGATTGTCACTAAAAATTGAAACTTGTTACCAGTGAGTTTACTTTGGTTAACAAATGTATAAAATAAGTAAAAAAAAGTTGGGGGGAGTGGCCTAATGGTTAAGGTGTTTGCCTTACAAACACAAGGTGCACTGTTTGAGTCTCACAAAAAGATAATTGGCTAAGCTCACAAGGGCAGGTAGCTTAGTACTAATCTATGAGCCTAGTATTAGAACAACTATAAATCTATCAATAATGCTTTATTCATAGGTAGTGAGTTTATTTAGAGATTTATCATTATATGCAAAACTTCTGTTTAACCTGGACTATTGAAATAAAAGTTGTATGCAAGCATTAATCAGTGATAGTGGTGTAGGTTGTTCATTATTTACTCATGAGTGCTGAATTAAAACCATAATGTGGGAAGTGTCCAACATTTTTAGTATATTGGTTGGGTCCTGAAGCAAATAGAAGTAACACACCTTTGGAAATGAATATAACCACCTCATGGAATTCAGTACCAAATTAGGTAGTTATTTATGTGTGCTGATTTTCAATTTAGTTTGCTGATAAGAACATCCTGTATAGATTTTTTTCAGAAGAACTGTGAAGAGTGGAAACTCCCTGCCATAACAACATGAAAAGACCGAACCCATAATGTCTCCCTACCTATGTTAATGTAAGGCTACTGTAATATCATGCTAAATACATCAATAATAGTTTCTTATGGCCTAAGAAAGACAAGTTATCAACTAGTTATTGCAGATGGAACACCTCACATTGAAAATATACACTTGTGATTATGTAGTTTTGGAATCACAATGTAACTCCTCTAAACAGGTAATTTGTTTTGCTTACCCATAATGTTTTGCAGCTAGAACTAGTTGAAAATGTGTCTTTCTTTGGAATTCACTACCCAATACTTAACATAACATCATTTTGTGGGTGTATTCATACAGAACAAAATAAGTAAACAGTGAAACTAAAAATAAAAAAATATACTGTAACATTCATGTTTCTTTCAAAATCCCTTACAACGTTTATACGAGGAGTATAATGGGAAATTAAATTAATTGTCAAACAAAGATGCTTCTGAAAATGATTGAGGAATATAATGGGAAACGAAATTTAGTTACAAATGGGTGTAATGGACACATCTTTCAAAATGTTGCCCCCCCTTGCAGTTAATAAATATGAGCATTATTTTTAGCAGTCCCCTCTAAAACTATTAAAAATATTGTTTTTAGATTTTGCAATTCTCTGTCTAGGCAAGTTATATACTTGCTTTTACTAGTATTAATTTAGACAGAAGTAAAAATAACGTGTCCTGCAAAAAGTTACAAATGTTTCCGAGTGATGCAAAAAAATGTACTTTGAAAAGTACAAAGGGTATGCCTGGCTACACCCTTGGTTATAAAACAAAGATGCTTGTGGAAATGATGATTATATTTAAACCAGTGTAACCATTGTAAATTTAAGCTGTTAAAAGTTAGTGTATCTCACAGGACCAGTAAATTAGCCTTAGCAATGTCAGATAAAAAAGGAAAAAAAAAATATACATCTTCAAAGTTCAGCTTTATATTCCTTTGCACATAGAAATTGCTTAGGAAAGCATTCAGAATCTTTGCCTAAATCAAGGAGGCTGGCAAGGCCAATCTATGTTCTCAAAGGTCAGAGTCATAGCGTAATGTAGCAGAAAAAAATAACAGAGCATTTAATGCATTTTACTCTAACCTGTATTCATCAAAGGGTAAAAATAAGAGTAAGAGTGGGCCTTCACCTCTTTTCTTTTCCTTGGACAAGTGCAACATATTCATGCTGTTTCAATAAAATATTAGAGAATTTGACAAATACTTTTCTTCCAATGAAATAGGAGCTGCCCTTAAAAATTTGCCCATATGCAAACCACTAATGAAAAATTATCTCAATAACAAGATACTCAAAACTCCTGTACCCTATGTCAATCCTCACAATACTAACTGGAATAAAGCTGGAGGAGTATTTGTATATGCTGTACACATAAAAGATAGCCAATGCCATTTTTGTTGTGGAGCACCTGCAGCTTCTTTTTTACTTTTTGAATGCCATTTTTAAGATTTATAGGTTCATAGGTTCATTGGTGTGTGCTAGGCTAATGGCCCTGGAGCCTTTACAAACCTAGCTCATAGAAGTATCATAGCATATTGCCACCCAACATTAGCTCCCAGTGCCTCTATCAAGTACAGCCCCTGGAGTGATCTCTGGGGTGATCTTTCTATTACTCATCTACTCATCAAGATTTCTGTTGAAGAGGGACAGCGAGATGCTCTGCTTGACATGTATGGGAAGTCTATTCCAGAGTATGGGCAGTCTCTGGGTGAGGAACCTGTCCCTCCAGCATGTTCTGTTGATTGTGGTAATGAGTCTGAGGTCTCTGGAGTGTGTGTTGTGGAGGGATTGGGATTTCTTTAGATGTAGCATTTTTAACAGAACTGGATCAGACATGGCTTTGTAAGTCAAGCAGAGATTGCCTCTGAGTAGGTGATATGAGACAGAGACTAGCTGGAGTCTTTTGAGTCTGTCTGTGTAGGACATGTGTTTAATGCCTAGGATCCTCTTCGTAAGGTACTTCTGTGGCCTCTACAGCTGTTGCAGGTATCTAGTGAGGTACATCCCAAATGGGGCATTATACTTGATGATTGGTCTAATGAGGGAAGAGTAGAGGGAGACTATGACCTCTTTCTTCCTGGATGCAAAACCCTTGGTAATGAGATGTGCCACACAGAAGGACTTTCTGATCACAGTGTCAATGTGGTGGTCAAAGGAGAGGTTGCTGTCAACCTACATCCCCAGATCTCTTATAATGCCTTCAGTGTTCAGTGGGCTCCCATTGATGTGGTAGTTAGTGGGAACTGAGTTTTTGCCAAAGGGGATGACAACGCATTTTTTGGCTTTAAGCTTAAGGCTATGGTTTTGACACCAGTCATTGGTCTCAGTGAGGCCTTTCTGTAGGATGTCTGCATCACTTGGGGAGTAAATAATGACTCCCAGCTTGCAGTCATCTGCAAACCTGGTCAGCCAGAGTCCCTTTGTGTTGGCCTGGACGTCTAAGAAGTAGATGCTGTACAGGAGAGGACCCAGGACCGATTCCTGTGGGACTTCACTCGTGACTGGTCGGCAGTCTGACTTGGAGTTCGCTACTTTCACACTGTGTGTTCTATCTGTGAGCCAGTTTGCAACCCACCTAGTGATATAGGGGTTGATGCCTAGATTGGTGAGTTTATCAATAATTCCCAAGTGAGGAATGGTATCAAAGGCCTTGGCCAGAATGAGGTAGGCTGTTTGCACTGCCTTAGTTTCATCCAAAGCCCCGGTGACTGACTCAAAGAAGTCAACCAAGTTGAGCAGGCATGATCTCCCTTTCACAAAGTCAAACTGTGTGGGGTCCAGAGTTTGGAGATTTCAGATTTCCTATGTCTTTGTTAATCAGGTCCATGATGATGTGCTCCATAGCTTTGCATATCAGACTTGTCAGGCTAATGGGGCAATAATTCCCAGGGTCTGTAGCTGCTCCCCCTTTTTTGGAGAGGGATGACTGCAGCAGTTCACCATTCAGTAGGAACAAAGCCTGAGGTGAGGCTGTGATTGAACAGGGCACACAGATGTGGTGCCAGTTCGCTTTGTAGTTCATGTAGAATACAGCCAGGGATATTATCAAGTCCCATGGAAGTTGTATTCTTGGCCTTGGACAATGTAGCTTTAACCTGGGCTGCAGTAATGCTGGGTGCCTGGCATTCTTCTGGTATTGTGATTGGTCCTTTAGGGGGGAGAGAGGGGTAAAGTTGGCACTGAATCTGTTGGCCAGTATGTTGGCAATATCTATTGGCTCAATATAGGAGGTACCATTGTGCAGTAACAAAGAGCACATCTGGGTATTGCCATGGAGTTTCTTGATATAACTATAAAAGACTTTGCGATTGTTTTTAGTGCCTGCCACAATTCTGCCTTCATAGCTGGCTTTAGAGGATTTGATGAGAAATCTCAACTTTTTGTTCAGGCTAATAAGGGGATTTTTTCAGTCTTGGGACTTCACCTTTTTCAGCAACAGTTTCTTCCTTCTGTTGTAGAGTTTATTAATGGCAGAGGACCACCAGATTGGGTTCCTTTTTGTGGAGGAGAGCATCTTGGTTCTGTTGGATATGGCTAGTTCCATGCATTTATGTACATGTTCATTCAGTGCATTGGTGTATGATTCAGCAGTCGTCCAGCTATTTTCCATTGGCATGGGTGTCATAAAGTTAGCCACCTCTGTTTTTAGGAGTCCAGAGTCAGCTTTGGAGAAGTTTTTCAAGGTGGTTACCTTTGTGGCAGGTGTGGGTGAGATGTGAATTTCCATAGTGATTAGTTTATGGTCAGATTTGACCAGGGAGGGATTGACTACTGGTGTAGAGCAATGGTTGCCCATGTTAGTAATAACTAGGTCAAAGATGTTGCTTCCTCTATTAGGGTTCAGAATGAACTGGTCCAGGGCATTGGAATTGATGAATTCCAGGAAGCGTTGGGCCAGTGTATTGGTACTTGAGTAGTTTTCCCAGTTGATGGAGGGGTAGTTGAAGTTTCCTAGTATGAGAGTGTTGGGTTGGACCTTCATAGATTCCAGGATGCTTAGGAACATAGAGTGAAAGTCTAGGGACATGGTTGGAGACCTATAGCAGGCTATGACCTGGATCGCAGTCTTACCCATTGTTAGTTGTACCTGAAGTAACTCAGATGCATTATGCTGAGCTACTAGTCTGGAGGTGTGCATATACTTTGTGAATATGGAAACACCACTGCCTTTGGAGCTTCGGCCCATGTTTTGGGACAGAAAGATGTGGAATGAGTTATAGACTGGTAGCACACGGGTGCTTTCTGCCGCTTTAAACCAGGTCTCCGTTACAGCACAAATGTCGATGTTCTCCATTTTGAGGAGTGCTTCAAGTGAGTGCATCTTGAGATTTAGACTTCTAGCATTGAGCAGCATTACCCTTGGATTGTATTTATTTATAGCTCTTACAGGGGCAGTCATGCAGCTGTAGCGTTGTTGCCTCACAGCAAGAGGTTCTCCCATTTGATTTGCGGCTGTAGTACGGGGAGTGCCTTCTGTGTGGAGTCTGCATGTCCTCCCCGTGGTTGGATGGGCATTCAAAAGACATGCATAAATGGGTGTGCCTTCATTGAAGGTTGGACGTTGAGCTGGCACCTCGACATTCATTAAAATCTACTGCCAATCATTAGCGGACCAGAGTACCACTGTGGCGACCCCTAACCGGGAAAAGCCAAAAGACAAACAACAACAACAGGGGTAATTTAGTCTTTGGAACACTGCCTAAAAAAGGCAGTATAGGGGTGGCAAGAGCTTTAGCCAGTACCCGGAAATTCAGGGGTGACAGATGCAGGCTATCTATGGCAAAGCATCAAGGTCTGTCAATCATGTCATCCCAAGCAAACAGATGCTAGATCCCCATAGAATGACACCAGAAACTTAGCCAATTGTTGAAGTCAATTAATTTTTGTTTGTACTGCAGTATCATTCTGGGTGATGGTAGGATACTGCTCAGGGCTAGTGTCATACCTGGCTGTGTGGTGTTGCCCTTTTAAGAATTACATAATCCACAAGGCATTGCATTTCTAAAGATGTAGACAGTCGGCGAAAGATGCTTAAAGTACTAACATTGTTTCTGTTGAGCTATCATGTAGTTATGAATAAAAGTGATTTGTTTGACTAACATGATAGTTTATCCTAACATTTTTAACATGACCAACAAATATTACAGGGCAATTGTTAGGGTATGCCCTGACATGCTATCAGAACAGGATCTTCTCAATGAAAGAAAACCAAAAATACACTCTACCTTTTCTGAAACCATCCTATAATATTTCAAGTGACTCAACAAGCTAAGACTCAAATCCTTCTACCAATAAAAGCTGCTTTACTTGCAAAGTCCCCATTTTATCAAATTTAAATCATTCAACTTAGAGACAATGAATTTCTTCAGTGGGAAAAAATGTTTAACCCAGTCGAGCAATTTGACTTCTTGAAACTCTTTTACTGGCTTGTCTGGGGATAAAGGTCATAAGATTTTATGTGGGAACGAAATTAGGTATAGAGACAGACAAAAATGCAGGCACATCCCCTATTCTATCCTGTGAGGCATGAAGTGGAGACAATGTACAATTCGTTTTCATTTCCAGATGGTCAGAGTGTTGTATATGACTCATGAATTAATATACTCAATATGGGCGAAAAATATAATATTTACAAGGGTGAAACTCCACCTATTTGCACATGCAAAGGGTGAATATGTTGAAGCTTTTGTAAGGATATTGCATGAATTGGCTGAAAATTGTGGGTTTAATGACACAAAAGATAAGTCAGAATTGCATTGGGATGACTGGTGCAGAAGTGTCTTAAGAACAGCAACTTCAAGTAAATCTAACTTTAAGAAATGCTGCATGAATTGTATTAGAGGGAGAACTGGTTAAAATGCAAAATACTAACTTAAACATGGCAAATAATATGTGTGTGAAGTGAAATGCAAAGTAAATGGCAACATTCATACAAGGCTAATTTTGATCACACTAAACAAATGTGGAGGAAGCAGAGTGAAAGTAAGCCTAGCAAGTGCATGTGATGTGTCCATTATCATAATGAGAGTAGTGTGAGGTATGTGTCTGAAGGTGTAAGAGATGTAAAAGACTGAGCCATTTTGCTGTTGTTTGTAAGATAAAGCTAATTCAAAAGTTTGTTTCAGAAAATGAAACTAAAAATAATGCACAAAAAAAAAAAAAAACATTTTTGGGGGGTTCAATCACTACAGTGTTTGATGATGAAACAGACTGGCAAGTTAAAATTCCTTTTCATAGAACTCCTGTGAGTTTCAAGATTAATACAATGTTGATATTAATATGATATTATGTCCTGCACCCCCACCCCCGTAAATTATATATACCAACTCCAAGATTGCACTACAGTGAGACGAGGGTCAATTTCCCGATCCTCACTGTACTGCAATCTCCATTTAAAACTGCTGAGACAGATTTACCCTCATTACACAATCCATCTTTCTCCTTTCAACATATGCATCACATAACCAGAGCTTCACAGGTTCATAGGTATTAGGTACATAATAGGCTATTGATCTGTTACATAACAGGCTGTTGATCTGTTAGGATCATTAGAAGCCTAACCATGTATTCCTATGAAACTTTTAGTCCTTGTATTTTACATACGAATATCAGTGAGCCGGTCAGAAATATACATGTTACAGCTATCTGTAAGGGTCAAAGGTATCAAACCAGAGGTGAACATGTAGATTCCCATCCATTCATCTGGATTTCACCTGACCAGAGTAAGAGATGCACTTTGCTTTATATGGAGAGGAAGACAATTCCAGAGAAGTGGTATTCTCTGGCGTACATATCTACCCATCCAACATGTTCTATTCTTGTTGCAGAAGAGATTAATATCTCTTGAGCAGGTGTTTATGTCATTATTAAATTTACAGATATGCAATAGGTCCAGAAGGATGGGAGTCAGTTGAGGCCAGCTCTGTAAATAAGGAAGAAATCACCCCCTCAAAAGCTTGTAAGATACCAAGAAGTGGGAAAGGCTTTAGATGGTCAGTATAGCTTTTGTGATTTAGGCCTTGATTTTCCTGGTAAGAAAACATTGTGGTTATTCAAGCTTTGTCAAGTGTTTGAACATGTACATACATTGAGGATATTATGTTCAATGATTGATCAAATAGTTGCTGAATTCAGTGGAATGATCACATCCCTTGACCTGGATGTCATACCCTTATTAATAAGCTGCACAATGAAAAAACACTTTCTTACAATATCGGATATATGATGACTAAAGGATAAGTCATTATCTACATAGGTTCTCAGGTCCCTAACTACTGGATCAGTTGTAATAGATGGAATATCATACCTGCTGAAGGATAATACTATACATTTTTTGGATATAGTTTTAGTCCATGGCTTTGGCACCAGCTATTCATTTCGGAAAGGCTCTCTTGGAGGATCTTGGTGTCATCTGAACACACTAACTTTTCAGTCATCTGTAAACTTGGTGAGCCATAAAACCTTAACATAAGTTTTGAGCTCTGAGAAGTAAATGCCAAAGAAGAGTGGCACAAGGACTGAACCCTGGGGAACACCACTAGTGACAAGTATTTTGAAGGAAGTAGATCTACCCACCCTAATTTCATTGTTTCTATTAGGGAGCCAGTTTGCTAACCAATGGAGTACAGCTGGGTGAATTTATCAACTATACCTGATTGTGGGATGACAATGAATGTCTTTGTGTGGTCGAAACATGCACTGTATACCTATTTTACTTCAGTCATTGTTTAAATAATCTTCTCAAAGAAGTTGACCAGGTTAAATAAACAGGATAAGTGGGTGGCTTTACCTCAAAGACACAAGGTACATGGTTTGATTCTGACCCTGGGCTTTTGGCTAGTCTTAAAATGGCCCTTCAGGGCAGTTAGCCTATTATTTTTCTATAAGCCTATGAGCCTATGATGATCTATACTTGACGGGTCTATATAATATCCTGGAACGCTTAAAAAAGCGAACTTTGATTGATCGAACTTATTTTCGCGAAACTGCTAAATATCGAAGCAGCAGACACTCAAATGTTTTCCTAGGGAAAGAATTTGTTTGTCCTTTTCTGTTGCTTCGGTATTTTCAGTGTTATGGTGGAAAGTTACCAGTCGGATTCAGGTAAGTGTGTGATTGTGTGGATGTGAGTGTTAGGGTGATTTTGGTGAGTTAGGGTTAGAGCTTGGGTTAGGTGTGTGTGCGATTGAGTGGACATGAGGGTTAGGGAGGATTTAAGTGAGGTAGGTTTAGGGAGCGGGTGAGGTGAGTGTGCGATAGTGACGGACCTTAGGGTTAGGGTTTGGGTTAAGGTAAGTGGCTAGTTAGTGGTGTGTGCATAGTTTAGTGTAGGGTTAGCTATCAGATTTTAGGTGTATGTGTGTGGATTTCTGTTTGTTTGGTGTGCTTGTGTTGTGTGTATGTGTTTTGGATCAGTGATTTTTTTCCCTGGGAAAAAAATCGCTGATCTGACAGTTTGAGATTGTAAGCTTTCGCTTAAATTAGGTCGATCAATCAGCATTCGCTTTTTTAAGCGTTCAATGATATAATATAGACCCACACTTGACAAACCCAAACCTGCTTGAGTAAAGAGTTTACAGGTTACATTATTAATTCCATAAGGTGAGGCTCTTCAGGCATAAGAGTCTATACTTACCAGAGTCCATTGACAATCCACCTTTGTGCAGGGAGGATGACTGTTGCTATACTTCACTAATTCAGCATAAAACCTGTTTAAAGGCTGATATTCAATAGCCTCTGTAGGGCGAGTGACAGGTCCAATTTTAGGATGGCCAGTAGGTATCCTGGTATGTTATCCAGCACTATAAAGGCAGTGTTCTTGGCCTTGCATAATGCTTTAAGGACTAGTTTTTTAGAAGATTTGAAGGGGAGTGTGGATACAGGTATGTTATCTAGGAATGTGTGTGGGGGGGTTGAATTTAGAGCTACATTTATGTGCTAGTAGTTTGACTACATCCTCTGGGTATGAGTATGTGATATTGTTTACTATTAGTTCTGTCTTGTACTGAGTATTATTTCTGAAGTTTATAACTGGTTAAAGAAGGCTTTGTCGTTGTTGTCTGCCTGGATGACTATTTTTCCCCTCATATCTAGCTTTGGCTGATTTGACGAGGTCCATAGTTCCCAGTTAAGTTTAAAAATAGCTTTTTGGCATTGAGAGAGTTGCATTTATTTTACATGCAATGAGCTGTTTTCTTTTGTTGTAGAATTTGTTTATATTTGGCTTACACCATAGGGGTTTAGTTCACATTTGGCATTGCTTTTATTTTGGAGGGGGACAGATGCATCTAGGCAGCTAATTACATGTGCATAGAATTTGGAAGTAAAGGATGTTGCATATGCAGAGGGGTTATCAGGTTTGAAAGGGATATTAAACTTAGGCAGGTCATTTCTCAGTTTAAGTAGATTAGTTTTAGCATAATCTTTGAATACTGAGTTATTGATGGATACTTTCTTTTTCTGTCTTAGGGTAACTGTGACTGATTAATGATCTAATCTGACTAGGGAAAAAGTTACAATTGGTATTGAAATGAGTTTTCCCATATTGTTGAGAACTAACTCCTGAATTTTGTCACCCCTAGATAGGGTGCAATGAGCTGGTCCAGTGAGTTTGTATTTATGAAGTCCAGAAATCTACGTCCATATACATTAGAGTATGTATAAGTCTCCCAGTTGACAAAGGGTAGTTGAACTCCTTTAGAAGAATGATGCTGGGCTGAATGCATAAGGACTTTATGCCTTCAGGTAGGGGGTATGGGTGAAAGGGGACATACTGGGGGTCCTATAGTTAGTTATGATATGATAAGGGGCTTTGCTAATGGTAATTTGAACATGGTAGAGTTCTGTCTAATGAGTCTGGGGTGAAATTTTGTTTTAAAAATATAAAGGATACTGCTGCCTTAAGTGACTTCATCTAGAGTGGTGAGCCTGAATACATGGTAAACACAGAAACCTTGCAATGTATATACATACATGCCATCAAAAGTGCACTTGACCAGCTACACATACACTTCACTGTCATCATCATCATCATCATCATCATCATAATCATCATCAACCCCCTTTTTCCCATTTTCTACACAAGGTCAGGGTGCTGTGTCAACTGTCACCGTCTCTCTCAATTCAATCTCACTCTCCTACCTTCTTCAACACTCATGTCTGACTGTTGCAGGTCTTCTGTCATAAAATCCATCCATCTTGTTGTTGGATGCCCATTGTTCCTCTTGCCTTCTTCCTGTCTGTCCGAAATCTTCTTCAGCAGATTGTCTTCTGCTTTCCTGTACATATGTCTGAACTACAGTAATCTGTTCTCTTTGACCTTCTCTGCAATTGGAGCTACTTAGGCTTCTGCTCAGATGTCCACATTTCTTTTATCCCACAGTGTGCATCCTACTACATGTCTCTGGCATTTCATCTCCATCATCTTTACCTTCCGTATCTGCTTTGCCTTCACTGTCTAGGTTTCTGTACAGTAGTAGTGGTCACACTAGTCTTGTACACCTTACTTTTCAGCTTCTTTTGCATTCTTCCATCAAAGACACTGTTCTGACACTCAAGACAGTTGGCTGCAGTGTGTTTTGTACAGCTTAGTTTTCAGCTTCTTTCGCATTCCTCCATCAAACACACTGTCCCTGACACTGAGACAGTTGGCTGCAGCCACTTTAATTCTAACTTTCACCCTCTCATTCAGACTTCCCTTTTGTTCCAGCACCCCTCCCAGGTACTTGAAGCTGTTAACTTGTTCCACTCTTTTCCCTTCTATTTAATGTCTCATCTTCTTATGATTTCCCCCAATTTGCTTGTCTGTATTCAGTTTCATCCCAAGTGCCTTCACTTTTACATTCCATTCCCCTGTCCTTTGCTGACATTCTTTTTCACAGTTTGCCTGTAATACCACATACAACAACTTTGTTGATCTGTTCCCTTCATCCTGTAATGTAATCCATCACCAGTATGAATAGCAGTGGGCTCAGAGCTGAACCTTGGTGCACATTGATTTGCACTGGGAACCCCCTTGTGAGTCTGAACACTTTTTGTACTTGTGTCATGAATTCTTATATGTATCCTGCTCTAATTCTACCAATATTTCAGGGACTTCAATCCATTGCAGACCTGCCAAAATCACCTTTCTCCAAGTCTAGAAATGCTCAGATGGATTTTTTCCTCATCTCTAACTTCTTCTAAGCTGTCTATCTCACTGCAAACATCAGGTCAGTTGTGCTGCATCCTGATCTGAGTCCAAACTGCTCACTTCCCATGTTACTTTCTACTACTGTGCGTATTACTTTAGCAGTCACCAGCTCCATACTTTCATGCAGTGCGACAGGAGTTTGATACCTCTATACTACTCACAGCTGTGACTGTCCCCTTTGTTCTTGTAGACTGGCTTATTCTCCAGTCATAAGGGATACTCGTTTTCTCTCAAAACAGTTATGAGTACCCTCAGAAGCCATTTCTTCCCTAACTCAGATAATATCTGCTGCGACCTCATCTGAGCCTTTAATTTCCCTTAGTACCGTTCTTACTTCTTCCTGGGTGGTGTCTTCTTCTTCTTTCATTGTAGGCTGTGTTTAGGGCAGTACAGCTTCATTGGGGTTTTCTTCATTCAGGAACTGATGAAAGTACTTCTTCCATCTGTCTTTGATGTCATGTGGACATATATGGACATTCTGTAAAAATCTAGACACCTGAGAGATGTGGCCACATATCTGTTTTATAGTCCTCACACATACTGTTTTGAGGTGGTGCCATTTTCTTTAAATCTGCCTATTTCATCTTCTTCCTGAGGTGCTAGAACCTTGAGTATTTTCTTGAACTCTTCTGCTTTCTCTCCAGTCAACTTCTGCGTCTTCAGCCAAATGTCTGTTGACCTTAGTGCCTTCTCTGACTACTGCTTGCAACTGATTCTGGCAATCAGTGGTTTATGCTGTGGGCCACCTGCTTCACTATGGCTGCGTTTGCAATCACTGATTCTACCCCTGTGCCATTTTCTTACTAGAAGGAAGGCTGCCTATGTTGCATGTTGGACACTCTGACTCTTGTATGTAATTTTAGGACTGTCTCTCTTGCTGACCAGTATATTGGCCACCATCAAGCCATACCCCAAAGAGAAGCAAAGAATGGCTTCTCTTTCTTTATACCTGTTCCCACACCCATGTGGGCCCAGGCAGTCCTCATATCCTATTCTGTCTGTCCTGATATGTGCGTTCAGGTTCCCCCTTATCAGTGTCATCTCATGTTGTCCTGCTTTATCTAGTAGGACCTGCAACTGCTGCCTGAATGTACTCTTTTCATCATTGATACAACCCTAGGATAGCATAGGCTGAGATTATGAATATTGCCTTATCCTTACACTGGAATCCAACTGACACGTGTCTGTCACTAATCGTGATAACATCACTGTCTTCTGAAGCCTTTCCCCTCACAACAATTCCTACATCATTTCTAGTCTATCTCTCACCTGAGTTATAGAGTCTGGATCCCAAGCCAAGTGGTTTAGCGGGACTGACCTTCCATCTTGTCTCCTGTATAGACAGAATATCCAGCCCCTCTCTTACCATCACGTCATTCACTTCCAAGCAGAATCATGTTAGTGAACCTATATTAAGTGTTCTTATTTTCCCCTGCTTTGGAAGCCCTTACACTACTAACACCTACCTACCTACCTGCTACAGCAATGTGTATCATCTGAAGGTGTTATGTATATTAAACATGTATTTACTTCAGATTTCATACATACTTTAAATATTGATCACATCCTACTGAAACAGTGTGCATTTAATGGTTTACAATGAAAATCATTTGTGCTAGATCAAGAAAAGATACACCATAAACTGGAAATGTTATTGATCCATGATTTTTCCTGTATTTATCAAATGGATCTTTTGCTATACAGTGCTAAATGCTAACAATATAATGTATTTGCTTTCTAATGTAGGTGCTGGCTTCGTCATTTCTCTGTTTGCAGCACCTGTCACTGTACCTGCTTGACTTTCATTGTTATCTTCATCTGTTGGTATCCGTTTATTTATTTATTATTTCTTTATTTGACATTTGTTAACTGGATTGTCCAACTGAGCTAAAGCCCATTTTCAGTGAAGACCCGAGGAGAAAAGTTCCAGATACTTATACAATTTTATGAGAATCAGCAAAGTCAAAAATAAACAAACATACAGTAATCAAACAATGGCAATACATAACAGTTTACAAATTTTAGAAATCCAAAACAGGTTATAAACATAATTATGAACAGAAACAATAGCCAACACATGGGAAAATCACTTCACACATGTTTTTATTACCCTCTTTACCCCATAAGGAATAGGAGGTAAAGCTGTTTAAGCCTTAACCTCCTAGAAGAGTTAGCAGGTAGAAGTAGTAGGGGAAGAAAGGAAAGGAAATTCACCCCAGGGATCACGTCAGTCGCCCTGCTAGACAGGGGTCCAGGAAAGTAAATAATGTGGGAAGAAATAGGCAGGGAATTGTTATGGCTAGGGCTGATAGCCTAGTACCAACCTATGAACCTATAAGAAGTAAGTATTAGAAGGAAAGAGGTAAGGGTTTACATGGGGTCATGACAAAGAGCATAATGATTTAGCTAGACAATTTTTAGTTCTTTTTTTGAAACTATTGGAGTGTGTAATGCTTCTTATGTTAAGTGCCAGGATAAGGATAGGGGAATTTTGTTCTGTCTGCATATTTGAAGAAGTAGTTGGTTAGTGCTACAGAGTGGGTGCGTAGGGGTACAGTAAGATACAAGATTGGTTAGGGAGGGGCAAGCTGAGGATTTGTTGCGTAAGAAGTGAGTTATGTAGACTTGGAAAAGTTGAAGCTGATAGTGCCATGCAGTGGTGAGAGGTGTGTGGTAGGTTTGTAGCTAATTTTGAAATGTTATTGTATGTCTGTTCTAGCTTAGTAATTAAGGAAGATTGAAGGTTTGTAAGGACTGGGGTGGCATAGGGAAGGTTTGGAGGTATGTAAACATGTGCCAATGAGAGTCTAGAGTCTAAAGTTATGAATATTTTGTTTCTATATAGGAGATCCATTTTTTTTCTTTTTACAGATTGTTGGACATGGAGGTCAAATGTTAACAAATTTCATTACAAGTAGCTTTGTGTGGGATTCTATGTCAGCAGCTCAGATGGCTTAGTGGTAAATTGCTGTGGGTCTGGTGTGCAGGGTCCTGGGTTAAGCCTTGCAAGGGCTGATTATTCAGAGACACTGGGAACTAAGGTCAGGTGGCATGATGGCAGGGTAATCCTATGGGCTAGGCTTGTAAAGGCCTCAGGGCCATTAGCCTAGTACACACCTATGAATGATCCTTTTATTTAAGGAAGAGATGGAGGAGGTGGGTTTGGGATGTGAATGTGAATTTAGGAGGAAAAAGTAAAAGTTTAAGTTTAGTCTTTTTAGGGTTTAAAATAAGCTCATTTTTGGTCATCCATCTTTCTACAGAGAGAAAAAGGTTTTGGGTAAGAGTGTGGAGTTGAGAGAGACTTTCAGAAGAGGAGAAGAGTGAAGAACAATCATTATACTGAATGAATGAGGAGTGATAGCAAGAGGTATAGAGATTGTTAGTGAAGATGTTGAATAGAAGTGGTCCCAGGATGGAACCCTGGAGAACACTTGTATGGATGGCTAGGAAGGGGGAGCAGAAGGAATGCCATCTGACTGATTGCAGTCTGTTTGAGAGATAACTGGAGAACCATTCAAGAATAGAAGCAGAGAGATTAAGGTTGGTTAGCTTGGTTAAGAGTTTAGAACGAGACATTGTGTCAAAGGCTTTTGATAGGTCTAAGAATAAACATGAGGCAAGTTTGTTATTATTATGGGCATCAACTATAGTATGAGTGAAAGAAAAAAGGGCTGCAGTCAGCTATGGCTTGGATGGAAACCATGTTGGGTAGGTGTCAGAAGGATTTATTGGGTGAGAAATTTAGGAAGCTGAGTGTATATACATTTTCCAGCATTTTTGAGAATGGGAAGAGTATTGCTATGGGTCTAAAGTTAGATGGATCAGTGGAGTTCCCTCCTTTGTGCAGGGGTATTGCATATAAAGATTTCAAGATATCAGGTACAGTGGCTTCACAAATTGATCTATTAATAAGTATTGAAACTGAATAGGCTATAGAGTCAGCTGCAAGTTTGAGAAGGGGGGGTAGATTATTAGCAAAAAGAGAACATGGTTTTAGTTTTTGGAAGGGAGATTTTATATACAAGGTGGGTAGATGTTTGAGAGAGAAGAGGGTTAGATTTGAAGGTGTTTGGGGAGGGATAGTAATGTTGGATTTCTGGTCACTGTTGGTCAATTTACGGTTAGTATCGATGAGGTAATGGTTGAGGAGGGTGGCAGTATCATGTTCTGAACTGTTAGGGTAGGGATTTGGAGTCTGAGGGCTTCTGGGGTGAAGGATAGAGTTGATAGTTGTTCAGAAGATTTTGGGATTAGAGCTGATGGCTAGTTTGGGCCTTACAGTAAAATGTTTTCTTGTCATTGTAGATGTGTTTTGTGTATAGTTTCTGAGTTCTTTAATGATTTGATGGTGATTAGGGGATTTGGATTTTATCCAAGTTTTCCAAGCAAGATCTCTCTGATGCATAAGGGAATAAGTGTCTTTTGTAAGCCAGGGAGCATAATTAGATTTTATTCTGATTTTCCAAAGGGGAAAATTTTCCAAAGTGTGTTGAGAATGTCTAAGAAGATACTGTTGAATTTTAGCATGGCGCCATTAAGGAGAAGACTATACAGGCAGGACTAGTTTATTGATGAGAGTTTGTCATTGTGGAGTTGAAGCTAGAGAGTTTATGGCACACTTTCTAAAGATGAGGTCTGAAGAGTTGTGGAGAAAGTCTTTGGGTAAAGATGGATAGGTGGTCGTTTAAGGTATCAGGAAGTAAACTAGGATTGCAATAGAGGTGAGGGTTGTTAGTTACTATCCAGTCCAGAGTAGTACCAGTGTTGGCATTTTTATTCAAGTGAGTTAGAGTTGTGATGAGCTGGGTAAATCCAAAGAGATGTTTTCAAAGAATAGGATGTTTCTGCCAGGTATGATATAGATGGAAGCAATAATAGATTATTTGTGGCTGTTTATGTGGCACTTTAGTATTAATAGTTCAGCAGGGTAGAAATCAGGTGGATGGGTAGGTAAGTGGGAAGAGGTTCAGTTGTTCAGAGTAGAATATGGCTACACCACCTCCTTTTTTGAGATTCTATCCTGGCAGTAAATATTGTAGCCTAAGGGTAAAATGTTGTTGTTATAGATATGGGGTTTTAGCCAGGTTTCATACAAGTTTAAGATATGGGGAGTATAATGGGAAATGCATGTGTGAAGTTCAGTGGTTTTCTTTAGCAGACTTTGTATGTTTATAGATAGAATAGATATGGTTTTAGAAGAGGAGGAAGAGAGGGTTGAAGAGGGGGCTGAGGAGGTAGGGATGGAAGAGCAGGATGTTGTTTGAATACAAGTGGGTAGTGATGTGGAGGGACCTGGATTAGGGTTTATGTCACCAGCCAGAAGGAGATTTCTAGCAGGTAAGGTAAACTAGGGAGTGTAGGAACTGCAGATGTGATGTTTTTGTTTAACTCTGGGGGAGATAGAGAGGGTGAGAGACAAGACTTTGGTTTTGAAGAGATGAGTGTAAGAGAAGTTAAATTGAGAGGGAGAAATAGAACTTGATATGGTGAGGTTATGTTTGTATGATGCTTGGGAGACAGTTGATGATGGTTTTAGATAAGGAAGGTTGGTGTGATAAAAAGTCAAGTAAGAAAGGAGAAGTAGAATAGATGTTGCCAGTATGTTGAGAAGCATGATTTGGAAAGTAGGGATTGGGATAGGGTGGACTACTATGAAAGAGGAGGGAGAGGTATCTGAGAGGTAAGCTTTGGGTGGAGCAGAACAAAGGAGTGAAATATATAGTGAAGAAGTGGATTGGTTGAAGATGTAACATTAGAAGGCGGGGAGTAAGAGGGATGTAATATGAGATGTATTGGAGGAGTTGTTTGTTGGATTAGGTAGTGAAGAGTAATAAACAATAGGTTGATGATGATTGGTTGATTAGGTGGGTGGAGGTTAGATGGATATAATATGTCCCTAAGGAGTTTGGGACTGGGTGGGAATGGGGGTAGGGTAGAGGAACAGAGTGAGCCCGAGTGTAGCAAGGGTGAACAGAGTGGGCTAGAGACAGTTCCCAGCATGTACACTTTGAAAAACCAACAAAAAAACTTTCACCCACTCTGTGAAATGGAGAATGCAATGTTTCAGAAACTGGTAATAAACAATAATTACAACAGAAAAAATATACCCATTACTTTTGAGCAATTTTGATCAGCAAATTGAATGTATTTTAGGTGCATGAATATGCCTGTTTGAAAATCAAGGGATTTCCTAATGTGGTGATATAAGGGTGCAGGGGCGTACTAAAAAGAAAAGTATGGAGGGAAATTGGGCAGCTGGCATCTGTGGTGATGTGTTCTCCACTATATGTTACAATTTAACATAACATTTTAACAAACATCATGCTTACAGTTGTACTTTGTTCTTTTAGGACTAGTGGTTCCCAATCTTTTTGGTGGCCGCAGTATCTGCTGACTTGGTCAGGTTTACTGCTGAGATGAGTTTACAACTTAATTTATGCTTGGAGTTGGACTTTGTTCTTTTAGGACTAGTGGTTCCTAATCCTTTTGGTGGCCACAGTATCTGCTGACTCTGTCACGTTTACTGATGGGAGGTGTTTAAAACTTAAGTGGTGAGCATGCTACACTGGGAGGATGGACAGCAACAGTTTTTAATTTGGTTTGGAAATTTTCTCCTCAGGTATTCACTAAAAGAAACTTCTGCCTAATGACATTATCCTGGTAAACAAATGGAATGGAATAAAATAAATACATACATACATAAATAAATATAATACGAACATATAAAATGCATAAATAAATACCTGTAATGAATGTGTGTATTAGATAGATAGATAGATAGATAGATAGATAGATAGATAGATAGATAGATAGATTTGTAAATAAATAGGCAGTAACATACATACACATATACACACTTACATACATATGCACACACATAAAGAGATCTGTTTATGATGTAAGTAAAGTAATCTTTTTCAGATACAATCTGGGCCATTAATAAGGATAAAAAATATGAATGAGTTAGTTTTGCAAATTATCCAGGATGTATTTGGAAAGAAATAGAATTACCCAGAAGAAAAATGAAAAATAAATGCAGATGATATGAAAACATAAAAGCTCCTAAAAGTGACCAGACATCGGGACTGAACTCCTGGCAGTGCATCGAGAAAGCACAATGTGCTCCCTCATAAACATTTCTTTTACTATGGTTTTGGGACATGGAGCCTGGAGCAACAGTGCTAAGGCTCCCTTTAGCAACATGTAGCTATGGTTTATGGTCACTCAGCAGTTCCTTGCTATTAGATTCATAGATAGTTGCTATGCATGTATTCCAAGAGACCATTGAGGAGACGAGCACAATTTTCTTTTTTTTGTTTTTTTGTTTTTTGTTTTGCTTTTCCAGATGGACTGTTACTTGTCTTTACATAGTGATTACCTCAGTGTGGCCAAAATGTATTGCCTTCTCTTCCCACTGGTGAAGTGCATCTCAGGAGCTGTTATAGGTGCTCATGTTTGAAATGTCAAAAAAAAGTCTAGGTGCCATTGGTTATCTGCATTTCAGGAAAGAATTCTACTAAAAACATAATAAATGAAGGATGATGCAACAAAAGGGTGAAGGTGTACTTTGCTATCATTAGAGTAATTAAAAAACACAGCTGTCACACAAGAGCTCCCCGAAACAGAAGATACCTGCAGAAAAGCACCTGGCTGAAAAAAGTAGAATCATGGTAAATGTATAATTGGAAGGTGGTCTTTAAATGGCTAATGAAGATCTATCTAGGGACATCAGTCATACCATAGACAGCGATAGAGATACACCTAAAAGTAAACTGAAAATACATGCAGGTCTTTCCATTCTATTGTTTTTGTTATGTTTGCAAAAACAGATAAGCAGAATATTTAACAATCAAAATGAAAAAGATACATAAGTGGTACTAGAAAATTACTTATGTGCGTTATTAAGTTGGTGCTTATTAGTATTATTATTTGTTTTACACTGAATGCTTTTTATGAACATGAAAGTTCAACTTGTCCACTTTTCAGGTTAACATGAGAGTGCACACAAAAGGTTAGATGACTTGCTCACCAAATTATACAAATGGAGATTGTGAAAAGCAAGCTGTTATTTAAAAAGTGCAGCAGTCCATCTCTTAGTTAAGTTATTCTGATATCTAGGTGATTCTGCTCATATATTTAATGACTGACACAGAAATGTGGCCCTTGGGAGTCAGACTGCATTCATACTATACAGCTTGCTGTGAATATTCAATCATTATGACCCTGTATGCTATACTGCAGTTATTTTTGGCAGACACGCAGAGGGAGACTTCATAACTTTTCAGGTAGTGACGTTGTCACAGTTGTTTTTTAAGTAGAGATGCTTTCTTTTCTAATTTTATTTTAACCTAGCTATTCATTTACCATGGCATTAGAAATACACAAATACAGTCGCACCTAATAAGTGTATGAGATTGCAGTTTGCCTTAGTGTTAAATAATTTATCAACCTGAAAACAAACAACAGCTGTTCAGCATAAGTCAGGCACGTGCATGTTAAATACTGACAAGAAAAACATGTTGACAGAGAAACAGTATAGCGTTTTGCAAAATAGGAATACATTTGTTGCATTAAGGAATGTTTTACTGGTGCAGAATTCATGGACTTGTGCAATTGTAAACTTTTTTTGAAGGTGGTAAAATGTACAATGTATATTCAACATTTCACACTGAAAACCCTACTTTTTAAAACTCAGCCACAGAACTTTAAGTGTAGTTTTGAAATAATTAGTGATGCAGATAAGCATAGAGCCCCTCAAGCAATACAGTTCTACTTTTATGTTGGGCTAAACCTGGTATATTAATTTAAAACTAAACAACCAAAACCACTGAAAAATAAGATATAAAATATCAATGGGTCACATCAGGCCAGCTAAACATAATTACTGAAAAAACAATGCCTTGTACAAAAATAAGTCTTGTGGTTTGACAGGCAGGTTGACCTTTATTATTAAAGGTAAACATCCATAGTAAAAAACACTCAGAAAAAAAAGATGTAAAATTTCAGTAGGTCATTTCAAGTAATTTATATATAACTACTGAAAACTCAATACCCTGTGCAAAAGAAGGCATTTTGCTTTGACTGGCATATGGCACTGCATCTAACAATATTTATTATAGAATGCTATTGTAAATAAGTACCTCCAAAATGATGGCCCAAACCCATAAAAGAAAGAGCTGTGAATAGAATGGTTATAATACTTTAAGGAACTAGTTACTGTTTACAATCCTCATAAATACAGATTAATTAAGGCAAGCACAGGAGGACTATGGCTGACCAAGTTCACAGACGACTGCAAACTAGAGGCTATAATTGACTCTCTGGCTGACACAGACATCCTCCAAAAGGGTCTCACTGAGATGGATACCTGGTGTCAAAATCATGGCCTCAAGCTAAATGCCAAAAAGTGCATAGTCATCCCCTTTGGAAAAAACAAAGTACCCACAGACTACCACATAGGTGGTAGTCCCCTGAATATGGAAGATGTAATAAGGGATCTGGGGACCCAAGTAGATAGCAATCTCAACTTTGATAATCACATTGCCAAAGTGGTTAAAAATCCTTCTACATGGCCAACCTAATCACAAAAGGGCTCGCATCCAGATCAAAAGAGGTCATCGTGCCCTTCTACTCATCACTCATCAGACCCATCATAGAATACAAAGCCCCATTTGGGATGCACCTTACAAGACACCTGCAACAGCTGGGAAGACCACAGAAGTACCTCACCAAGAGGATCACTGGCCTCAAACAGATGCCCTATGTAGCTCGACTGAAGAAACTCCAGCTGTACTCAGTTGCATACCACCTACTCAGAGGTGATCTCTGCCTGACATACAAGGCCATGTCCAACCCAGAATTGATGGACATGCTTCACCTAAAGAAAACCTTATCCCCTCAAGCCACATGCTCTAGGGATCTAAACCTCACCACAACAATAAATGGGACATGCTGGTGGGATAGATTCTGGTCCCAGAGACTTCCCATGCTTTGGAACAAGATTCCAATCTACATTAGGCAGAGCTCCTCACTAACACTCTTCAAAAGAAACCTTGACGAGTGGATGGGAAACAGAAAGTTTACCCCGGAGACCACTTCAGTGGCTCTGCTGGACAGAGGCACAGAGAACTAATCTAAGGGGGCAGCGAAAGCCAACACATTCTGGCTAGGCTTATAAATGCCTTTGGGCAGATAGCCTAGTACCTACCTGTGAACCTATGAACCTATCTGTCTGGTACATACTTGATCTGGGTTTAAGGCACCCATTCTTTTTACAGCTTAAATGCATGCCCTAAATAAGGTAACAGACTCCACCTGAAACTAAACACTTACCTGTACACTTTCTAAGGAAACTCAAGATTTGGCAATAGAAGTGCCACCCTTGATGGTGGGAAAGGTGTCACTATTGCTTGCCATTATTCTATTAAAATAGATTATCAATACCATTTTTTGCCTGAACTGCCAGATGACTGATTAATATACCGAAATGAATGCCAGTCTGCTTTGATTTGTAAGGTATATCAACTTCTACTCAGCAGGCCTAATTAAAGTGTATTACTCACTTTATGAAGCATGTGTAGGTAGCAAATTCATGAGTTTGGATACATCTTCCTAGCCATAACCAACAACATACAGTTAACACAAGCTCATGCTGTGTTTGGACTCACAGAAGTGTTCCTAGTGGTAGTGGGTATGCATCAGGGTTAAGTTCTGGGTCCACTGCTGTTCGTACTGGTGATGGACTACATTAGCAAACAGGTCATATGAGAGATTTAAAAAACTACCACATGCAGATGATATTGCATTATAAGCAGACTTTTTACAAGAAGTTCAGCAAATGATTAGGGACTGGAATGCAAAGCTGAAGGCACATGTGATGAAATTGAGTACAGATAGGACAGATGTCATGGCAACAAGTGGAGTAGATCAGCAGAAGCTGAAAACTGATATAGAAGGGAAATAGTAAAATAGGTTAACAGCTTCAGGTATCTGGGAGGTGTTGAAGAAAAGGAAAGTCTAAATGAAGAGATCAAGGGCTAGAATCAGAGACACAGCAAGCAATTGCCACAAAGTGTTGGGGGTAATCTGTGACAGCCGAACACTGAAAAATAGCTGTGTAAAACAATGGTGTGACCACTGCTTCTGTATGGCACAGAGGTCTGGGCAACAAAGCCAGAATATCTGAGGAAGTTTTAGAGATGATGCAGATTAAGTGCCTGATATGGGTATTAGTACGTACACTGTGAGACAGATGATGAAATGGGAATGTCAAAGGTGAATCCAAAGTAGCTCCAGTTGTAGAGAAGATCAAGAACATCAGATTGCAGCAGTTCATTCACATCTGCAAGAAAAAAAGGACAATTTTAAGAAGATTTTTTTGGAGAAACAGGAAAGTCAAGAGAAGAGGAGGACATCCAACCAGAGCTGGATTATGGTCAAATTGGGTTCTATGCAGAGTAATAAATTGGGGTCCCCAGAGCAGCCCCTCATGCAGCAACCACCTACCCCCCAACAACAGCCCCCTCCACAGCTATTCCAGTGTTCCATTACTTGGCTATTTCTACCCATTTACCATAAACACTGTTCAAATCTGTCAGTGTGCATACTGTGTTCTTATTTACTGCTGCAACGATTACAGATATTGAAATAGAATAGCATAAATACTGATAGCCATTTGCTAAACAAACAATACAGTCTTGCAGTAAATGTCTCTGCCCTTGAAACTCACATTCATTGAAAAGGCATTAAAACCCGCATTCAAAGAAAATGCATCTGGCCAGTGGAGGATTAAGTTTACCTTTGGGCTATTTTCAAACCATAAGCTCCTTGGACACATTTTTTGGGCCATGTATGCATGTATGTGTTCTTTGAGTCACCTACCTCATTGTATTAAATTATGTTTATTGTATAATATGGCACCACTTGTTACAGTGTTTTTTAATTTTGTAGTTTTGAACATTCTTCCAGAAAGCAACAAAAAAAAAAACATATGAACCAATAATAACAAAACTACCCATAAATTTCAACCATTATAGGCCACTCAGACGTCTGTCATTACAATCCACCAGTAGCAGTTAATAAGCACAATCTCAACAGAAGTAAAAGTCATCTGAATAATTCCACATTAAAGAGCTTTGTAACTAATGAAGAGGTTGCTACTGGCAAATAGCTTTACATTTCAGTGTTTCATCTATAAATTCAGTGCCTGTTGCCCTTGAAGAATTAATTGCCTATGTTAAAGTAAAAAAAAATGATTAAGCTGGTAAGATTGCAATAGGATAACTGATAAGGTGACAACAAGTTCAAAGTTACTAGGCATCTTATACAAAGGAGGACACACTCAGGAGTGCAGGACCCCTATCCCCTCTTAAAATTCACCAAATAATCAGCAATCACAAGGGCACTGCGATATCAACACTCCATCTACATGGTGTGGGAGTGGAATCCACAGCTTTTTGCACCAAAGGCAGTTATGCTACTAACACTCCTTTCAAATTCTACAGCACAAACAGTGACTGCCATTTGCTAAACAAAACAGTTGCACCATTGAAAATAGACTAAGCATGAGCAACAGTAAACTTCTCTTCCTTTGAAACACACAATTCCATGAAAATGAACTGAAACAAAAATCATGACAAAAATAATTTGTCTGCATTAATCCTTTTTGAAGTATATCAGTATCATTCAGGGATTAAATGATTGCTGCCAATTTGCAGTCATCTGTGAACTTGGTCAGCTAAAGCCATCTCTGTTTGTCTTGACTTCTGAGAAATAAATTCTGAACATGAAAGGGCCTAGAACAGAACCCTGCGGTACACCGCTGGTGACTGCCCTCTTGCTAGTCATGAATTCACCCACTTTGACAGTATGTGTCCTGTCAGTGAGCCAAATGGCTACCCACCTGGAGATGTAGGAGTTTATGCCCAGTTGAGAGAGTTTCTTTACAATATCTGAGTGGGGAATAGTGTCAAATTCCTTGGCCAGGTAAAGGGAGATGGGATGCATGGTCTTTCCCTCATCCATGACCTTGGTGACCTTGAAGAAGTCAACCAGATTTAACAGACATGGCTTACCCTTAACGAATCCAAACTTGGTTGGGTCCAGAGTCGGGAGGCTATCTATGTCCTTGTTGATATGGTCCATAATGATTCTTTCCACAGCCTTACAGATGAGGCTAGTCAGGCTTATGGGTCTATAATTCCCTGGGTCAATCGATGGTCCCACTTTGAGCAGAGACATGACTGTTGCTATCCTCCATTCTGCCGGAACATAGCCTGTCTATGGATCATAGGTAAATACAAGGCTAACTGTCTGGAAGGCTCATTTTAAGCCTAGACAATAATCCAAGGTCAGAATCAAACCCTGAATGTTGTGTTTATAAGGTGAAAACCCTAACCATTATGTCAAACCCTCCCCACCCCCCAGTAAAGATCAGATGTACACAACTCCATACACACACACACACACGCACACACACACACACACACACACACACACACACACACACACACACACACACACACACACACACACACACACGTTGACTGCTATGAGTTTACAATCCCATATCTGCCTAGCTATGTAATCTAGAAATCAACCACCAGTAGAGCCTGCTGGATTTGAATCCTGACTCACCTGTGTTCTGACAATACATTCACTGTGCTTACACCTGGTGCCACATGAAAAGCTAAAAAAATAAGTGAAATGTCTCAGAAACTAAGGCTTCTGACACAAATTTCCAAGGTGTGGAATTAAATCCAGAACTATGGTCACTGTCTGTCCGGAGTCTGACTGGCTACTCCAATATCTGCATGTTTTTAGGTAAGTACTAGGCTAGCTGCATTTATGGACCATTTTAAGCCTATCCAATTTCCCTTTCAAAGGTAAGACTCAAACCTTGCACCTTGCATCCATGAGGTAAATACATAAACCATTACACTAAACCCAGGGGTCCAAGTTGGTCTCCTAAGTCATATTTTAAGTTATTTAAAACACAACTTGGGAAGTTGTCAGGGCCTATTGATGTTGTGTTCTAAGCCTTAGAGGACACAGAGAAGACCTGCTCTTTTCAGATAATAGGCTCAGGAATGGTGGCAGGTATACTTTGGGGGATGACTGGGGAGGATGGGGAGAGATTGATCCAAGCCTGTTAGCTAGCAGGATGGCTATTTCCTCCAGCTGAGTATGGGTGGTGCCATTCCACATCCAGCTCTGTGCATAGCTGGGTATTCCCCTCAAGATTTCGGATGTTGTTAAAAAATACTGTGTGCTTTTCCTTGGGTACGGAAGCTATTTTTGCTTCATAATTTCCTTCTGAAGACTTAACTAGATCTCTGATTTGTTTGTTTAGACTAGTGATGGATTTCTTCTTCTGCTAAGCCTGTTCTCACTTAGTTCTGAACATGTTTCTTTCTTTTTTCTTGTATAGCCTGTTTATACCATGGCTCCATCAGAGTGGCTTGTTTTTTCGGCAAGACCTGGGTTTAATCCTGTCTGATACTGCTGATTCTATACAACCGGTTAAGTGGCTCTACAGGGCATTGGTGTACACCTCTGCATAGGGTTCTCTGTTTTCTGGATTTCGGGTAGCTTTGTAATATCTTATGGTATCACTTAATAAGAGGTAATTTATCTTGGAGAAATTCTTTAGCATTTTTGAACTTGATGGGGTATCTAATTTTATATTTATTTCAAAGGAGACTATTTTTGTGGTTCATTCTTCCCAAAGAGGACATTACACAGGAGGTTGGGTGGTGAAAAGCTCCCCCCATGTTAGTGAGTATTATGTCCAGGATATATTAGCCCCCTAGTGGGTGTGCTGATCAGCTGTGCCAGAGCATTTACACTGACAAAGTCCAAGAAACCTAAGTCTAAGCCTACATTTTGGCGGTCGGGTATATTCCCCAGTCAATAGCAGGATAGATAAAATCTCCCACGAGTAACGTATTGGGCTATATGGTGAGTGACCGCAGTAAGTTCAGGTAAGTGGTATGTTTTTCCTGATTCATGGTAGGGACCCTATAGCTAGAGATGATATGGTAGTGGATTTTGCTTATAGTTAGTTGGACATGGAACAGCTTGAGAGACTTGTACTGTTTGACAAGTCTCGAGGTGTACTTATCCTTTATGAAGATGGATACACCTCCTCCTTTGGTTCTTTCTTGCTCAGTTGGTGTTCTGAAAGTATGGAAGGCATTATAGCCTTGCACGGCCTGGGTGCTTTCAGAAGCTTTGAAACATGCCTCATTGACTTCACAGATCTCAGCATATTTCAAGGTAAGGAGTGCAGTTTCTTGTTTAGGCTCCTAGCATTGAGCAGTAGTACCCTCAGCTTATCAAGAGAAGATTTTTTTACATTGGGTGGTTGGTTACTTTGACTCAGCCTAAAAAAAGACTCTATAGCAGTGGTTAAAGCCTTTGTTAGTATCCAAAAGCCTAGAGGAGACAGGTGCAGACCATCATTGGCAAAACAACATGGCTTGTCAGTCATGTTGTCCCAGACTGGCAAATATTGGATTCCCCTGAAAAGACACCAAAAGTTAAGCCAATTGTTAAAGTCAGTCATTTTTTGTTTATATTGTAGCATCATCCTTGTTGAAGGTAGAATGCTGCTCAAGGCTAGACTCATACCTGCCTGTGACACATAAACTGAGAGCTCAATCATGTCTCTCTTCATATAGTTCAGGCAGGTACTTCTCATGTATTCATACCTTCATAGACTATGACAGAGTCATACTGGTACTTGTGCCTGTGTGACTTGAGTGCTTGTGTGATCTGATGGATACTGGCACCTGACAGGCAGCTAATTGTGACCTACTCCTTATCCAGCCTGGTGAGGTGATATCTGTGTATCTCACTATGAAGTCTCCTATGACTAATATGTTAGGTTTTGTGGTGTTTCACCAAATGGGCTTGATTGTTGAGGAAGTAGTGTGTGTATTATTATCTGTTGTGATTGTTTGGTGTGTATGTGTGGTTTCTGAAGGCAGCATTTGGGAGGCCTCTGAGTTTGTGGTAAGTTACTAATAAGTACCTCTGTATATGTGGGTTTATGTGTTTAGTGTGGAAAGTGATATATGTCTGTGTGTGCTGACAACCAGTTTTGCATCCAATTTGACTGTATATGAGAGTCTTAACTTAATTTTAATAGTATAACTACATCTCTCACATAAAGCATTTGTTTGTTTCAGGATTGTCAATACAGATGTCATATCCCCCTGGTAGATGAAGATTTATTTCTTGAGAGTCATTTGCCTGAGGTTCAGTTGGCCGAGGGTATGAGCTCATCCATAAAAAAACACTGCAGCTGAGTTGTGCCAGTAGTGATGTATTTTTTGGGGATAAATACCCCCCCCTTCTTCACGTTGAAATGACTTTGGAGTTAGTATATATAAATCTGGAGGGGTGTTTTTCAGCTGCTTTTGGAGGAATGGAATTTGGGGATCAGCTGATTAAACTTCACTCATAATGGAAGTGTACAGTGAGCTGGAATTAGTCAGGTCACAACAAGTTCAAGTAATTCCCTTTTAAGCCAACTGATGTTATGCAGCAAGTCAAACAGTACTTAATGCTACCTGAGAACAGTAATGAAGCTCCTGCAATATATCCTCATTTACTGGCTTTTTCTTAAGTTTTCTTTTCATTATTGTTTCTGACTGCTTACTTACAGGCTGCTTTTACTGTCTTTGCCAAGTTTCATGCTATAACATGGCATTTGTATTATGACAGGGATGGTCTATTGATATTCTTCCCCTGTATCTCACCTCATCTACTTCAACTGGCCTTTCAGATGTTCAAGCATCTTGTGTTAACTGCCTGCCTTTAGCAGACAGCTATGCCTCTTTTCTCTGCCTGGGTTAGAGTAGCTCATTTTAAGGTATGCACCTTACCTGTGTGCCATCATCTGGGTTCTAGTTTGTCATATCATGTAGGTTAGTCGAACGTCTCCTCCTTTGGCCCATATTGGGCACTGTATACTTGATACTCACAGAAAGTTCAAGCATAATTACAATCCTCAGATCAGCAAAAACATTAATTGTGAACAAGGGGAATATATACTATTTCTGAGACTGCGATACCTCACGCCATGCCCCACCACTATGAGGTAGAGTAACCTCAGAAATAGTATATATAAATAGCAGGAGCATGGGGGGGGGGTAGGTTGTGGCACACAGTATAATTTTGTCAGCATTACACAATCATTTTCAGTGTATCGTGACACACAGGATAATGTCTTGTACTTTAAATAAGGAGCCCTGCGTACTAATGTAGGGTCCATATGCAAGAAGTTAAGGGTGATCTGAGCTGCTGAGGGATATAGCCTCATGTTTTAAACAGAAATTTAGCTTGTTGACAACTTTTCTATCATCTTAAGCAGCCATACCCCATGGGTATTCATATTCACTGCTCTACATGAAGGAAGTTTGAGTAAAGTAGATTATATTTGGTTAAACTCGGTGCTTAAGATGACTTGAGCAGCCAGCAGGGGTACAAATAGGTCCTGGCTGAAATGAAGACTGCCCATAGGGGTACCAACTTGTTTCAGTTTGCCCTGGTTGCTGAAAAAAGATATTATCACCAACAAAATGTTATGTCATTAAAACCTTACAGGTTCTTGGTAATTTTAACATAAGTGCCAGAGATAAGTCAGTTGCTTTTACTAAAAAAAATCCTCTGCATTGAACAAAAAAAACTTGCTTAAGGGATAGGTGCCTAACTCAGTATATTCCAAGCCTCTGGAATAGTTTACCACCTCATGTGAAGTAAAGTACTACTTTATGTACATTTAAGAATATTCTTGGTGACTGGATAGTTAGACACAAATTTACACTAGGATTATCATGTACAGCCCTGTTTATTTTGGGATTTGACCACTATTAACTGCTTGTAAAAGGTGGTAAGAACTTTTAAGTAAGTCTACTTAAAAGTGCATATTATCAGGCATTTTATGGTTCGTCTGATCACTTGCCTATGCTCGTATGTTTATATATGCCTATGAGATTAAATATGGAGACTTCAGTGACATAACTTGTATCAAGTTGTAGAGACTGCGATTTGCAAAATTGGACTTGATCTGACTTTCAGTTGAAGATAAGTTCATTGAGACATGATTAATGGTGAATGACTTGTTAAACACAAACTTTCTTGTCCTATATTTTCCAGTGACTTTTACAAGGTGAAAAGACACAGATCTGGTCTATTAAAATATTTTACATGCATATATTCAAATACTTTTTTGATTGGTCAGTTTTATCATGAAAATTCCTCCCATTTTTCTTCAGTTTTTAAATTGTAGCAGATGGTTGATGCAGACCAAAAAAAAAGCTGCTGAAGATTATGGCAGAAGTAACTACTACAGTCATAATTATATTTGTATACAAGAGATATTCCAATGATGGCAAAAGAAGAAAAGTACAATGCAGATTTTGTAGAGAAGCACTCACAGACAGCATCAACAATGCCTATTTTCAGCAGTCATTTTAAAATCTGTGAAGACAAGTGCACATACCTCTCAACATTTTAGCACAAAAAATCTAGGCAAAGCCAAAAATAATGGAGGGACAAAGACCCCAAATCAGGGACAGATTTTAATTATTTCTATTATAAACTTTGAAATTTGCTAGAAGAAACTGTTTTACATTATCATGCATTTTTGAAGGATACAAAGTCTGAAACTCCAGTACATATTATTATTTAGTGTCTTCAATCCTCAATGATTTGCCAGAAAATCACAAATTTTATGAGGAAAAGACTAAAAATATGAGGCAAAAATTGGACATTCTGTGAAAATCTGGACAGCTGACAGGTGTGCAAGTATATATATGAATTAAATGTTAAACCAACAGAAAACATTTTTGTATGACCCCCCCCCAGATATCTGCCAGCTATCAAGCCTCCCCTCCATCATCAAATGTGCAGTCTGAGGGGAGTAGTCATCAAGGTGCTTTATGTTCTCGGATACATTTTGGTAATGACAGAATTCTTCATTTTATGCTCTAACCCTGCCCTGGTTCATAGGTGAATACTAAGCAAAGTGCTCTGAAAGGCCATTTTAAGACTAAATAACAGCCCAAGGTCAGACTCAAACCCTGCACCTTCTGTTTATGAGGTGAAGACCTTAACCATTATGCCAAACCCACTGACATGAGCAGTTATCACTGCATGGGATGCCTATTTCCCTTTGTCCTTGCTTTCATGTTACCATATGTGCTGCAATAACTAGTATCACCGGCTTGAACGGTCATGCACACATCTTCACTGCATTACAGCAAGCTTTTGATGTTTGAGCTCCCAACTGAATTTAGAATGTCTGGTCTCTAGTCAAGGCCTTATCCCTGTATGCCATGAATGCAGGCCTAAACTGAAACTAATATTTTAAATGCCATTATGAATCTTAATGTTCAGCAGTGATAGCTTGCAGCTCAAGAAGAATTTTCAGTATTGATAGCAAGAGCAGGCATTTAACCGGTGCAGGAGGGAAGAGGGCAAGACAAGTCTATAGAGCTACTACTACTAGTACTACTACTACTACTACTACTAATAATAATAATAATACATCTTACTCTATAACAGATTATCTGTTAATCTGCAGTTTTTAACATAATATAGTTGAAACAATTTAAAAATATACAATTTAAAAATATTGTTTTTGGATAAGCACTAACTCCACCATTTTCCATGATGATGGGCTCTGTAATTTTTACATTTGAATCATTTTATCAGTGCTCATGCCATATTTCTGCACTTCCTTGACTGAAAGTCAAACTGAGCCTCAGTTTATCTTTTCCTAAAATCTGTAATTTAAGTAATCTTAAGTCTAAAAATATACTCAGAAACCAAACATACATTTTCCATTGCAAAAACCTATTAAATTATCACAAGTATGGATTGTAGTTTTTCCTTCTGTGGAACTAAATTTAACTGCATTTGCATATTCTGTTATTTCATTTCTGTCTGGGTGCACTCACAAAACCTATTGATTTCTGGAATTTCTATGATTTATGTCTGACAGGTGTTAGGAATTCACTATCCTTTTTTGTCATTTTATTTTAGGGATGAGAATTCATCTGCCATTACTCACTGTTTGGCAATCAGCCTCCCATCGCTATAGCATATCCTTAATGCCCAGCTGATAAAAACCCTATAAATACTAAATAATGGGCTAAGCATATACAATGAAAAAAAATCCTTGTCTTCATGGCTTCTTAAAATGTTATAGATGTTTTACATAAAATAAAATATCTTCAGACACTATTTAAAAATGGTTCCAAAGCTATGCTGCCAACTATAGCATAATAATGCCATTGCAGCCTATAAACATTTCCTCCTGAAAAGTAAGATATCAGGCTGTAATCAATTTAAGCATTTTGTTGGTAAATTAAACAGATATGAGTAAAAGATAAATAGCCATATTTTTGTGTAAACAGCTCAGCTGCTTACCATTATATTTTTGTGTAAACACCTCATAGTCTCTTTTCTCCAATACTATCTCTAAAATATGGAATAAGCTACCAATCCCACTGACCTCCAACTGCTCTACTACACAATTTAAAAACCACCTTAATTCACACTTTATTTCCACTTGGCTATGCTCTTGTGACTCTCCTGGGTAAGCACCTCCCTCAAGTCATTACAATCCATCATATTAAGAATATTAAAATTCACAATGAATCTATCAACTGCAATAAGTTAACTTGTTAGCATCTCGTACTCTATATTACACCTTTACTTAACTAGTCTTCTCAATCAATTATGCTTGTACTAATCTGTTGATTTGTTATTCATGTAATCATTGTCAATATATGTCTGTATAGCCTTTGTAACTTGCTGTTTATGCACACACAGGAATGCTGTAACATTAAAATGTTTGTTAACTTGGATATGTCTGTAACCTGGAACTTTTCTGCCCGGGCGTCTACTGAAAATGGACATGTGTCCAGTCAGACTTTCCTGGTAAACAAATGTAAAATAAAATAAATAAAATAAACTAAAACACCCAGTCAAAGACATTTGGATATTTTTGTGAGCAATTCTCACACACAAATAATAGGACCACCTACAATCATATATCCTTGTCTAGCTTCATCTTCTTCACACTTAGTAAAAACAGATGAGTTATTATAAGTCTGAAATTAGTTTTAATAACCATTTTCCTATTGCCAGGAGGGAAGAGAATAAAAAAGAACTTGCAAATTTGGCTAGGTTAGGTACCAATTATTAAATGCATCAATTGTTGCAGTTAATGGGAGTAAAGATAAAAATAAATTTAAAAAGAGGAAAAAAAATCATGCCTTTTTGTTCAGAATTTTACCAATATAAACATTTACAGTATAACATTTTTGAAAAAGTCAGGAAAGTACATAAACATTGTGAATACTGTAGGAATGACTAAAAATGTAAAATTATCATACCTATTAGCATGAGAAATGGGGGTTATGTTGTTAATGTATTTAATAAAGTATTTAACAGCTTATAGTCATTTCTTTATTTCAAACATTAACTGTATTTAATGTGGATTTAATACTTTCTTGCATTTCTTTATCTTTATTACAAACATTAACTACATTTATTGTGCATTTAATGTTTAACATCATTTCTATATTTCAAACATTAAAAGTACATTTATTGTATGTCACGTATGTCACAATATTTTCATATGCTAATGTTTTACCAAAGTTATAATTTATGTTTTCTATGTGCAGATGTGAAAAATCTTTCTAAGCTAAAACTATCATAGACAATGACTCTCAACAATCTTCAATTCATTCATTTATTCAGTCCACCGCTGTGCAAATATGCATAGTCAGCCATCTTCAAGAAAAGGCAATCACTGATATTATATTATCATATTTGATTATAAAGCATAATGTGCTATATTTTATCACTGAAAATAAACATGTCCTCCATTTCCTGTCAGTTGTAAATAGCAACTACTGGTATGGGAGCTGGAAAATCATCACTGAAAACAGTCACATACTGGTGGCTGAATTATACATTAAAAGAAATGTTGGCAGGTACAGAGTATCAGTCACAGTGTACCTCTGGTCATATAGCAGGATGATAAGCAACCTTGGGGTCATAGTTCATTGGATGGACAATAAAGTGGAATATGTTCATGTATCTTTCTGGTCTCCATGTAGTCCTTTCAAAGGTGGAAATAATAGATAACATGACGAGTTTGAAAAAGAATGTGATAAATACTAAAAATGAAAAAAAAGAAAAACTCAGTTGCACCATCTGTAACAATGCTGCCAACAAGGAGATGACATTTGTCACAAACTTCAAAGATACAGTAGATAGCAATGAAGATGGTACTAATGGTCACTGGAAGTGGAAAAATAAGAACATTTGAACAGGACTCTGACAGGAAGAAAATACTGGGTAGCAATGTTTTACACACGTATACATGCACACACACACACACACACACACACACACACACACACACACACACGCACACACACACACACACACACACACACACACACACGTGCACACACACACACACACACACACACACACACACACACACACACACACACACACACACACACACACACACACACACACACACACACACACACACACACACACACACACAAACACACAGACACACACACACTCTCTCATTCTACAACTGGTTGTAGGAGATGGACTTAAAGAAACAAAGACAGTTAGTTACATTAGTTATCTCTAAGGCAACTCAAATAAGCTTGCTCCTCACACGTACCTATTTTAAGGATGAGCTTGAGTTGATATTTGGACAACTTATGATACTAAGAACTGTCACTGCAATTCAACCTTTAGGCAATGTTAAGCTTTGCTTATCAGTGACTACCAATGATTATGCAACATTCTTGAGTTTAGCAGACATAAGCAGGTAGGGTTGCCACCTTTTCAAATGTCCAAAGTGGAACATTTTTGGTACAAATGTCGGACTTTGCAGGCTGAAACATACCCACAGCCAGTACAAAGGACAGAACTTCACTTTTTTTAAAAAAAAATTCTTGTAGCATTTTAGTTTTTTATTCTTATTCTGTTTCTAACATTTAGTTGTGTTTCAGATACAGAATAACTGTTTTTATTTATTACACATAAAAATAAAAAATAATTTTTTCAAAAAAAAATTGACATTTGCCAATTTACAACTTTTTTTTTTTTGCAGGCCCTGCCCAAAGACTCAAAGGACTCTCAAAGTGGGACAGGTGGTAACCCTATAAGCAGGCTATATTCACAGTGAAACTGTGGAGTCATATTAAGGAACTTGTTGATTTTGAGGCAGAATTTGAAGAAGCCTTGGCTCACAAACAGTGTGAGAATGTTGTGACAATAATTGCTGTGATCCAGAGCCCCTACCTCAGTTATCACTTAGGAAGACAGATAACATTCACTACTTGGGAGGTTTAATCTTATGCCTTCAAGAATGTTTCCACAAATGATTCTATGTGATCTTTGTGAATGTAAGAATGATGAAAAAAGACCACCACCTTTTTGTCACCCTGTATACTTGAAAGTGGGTCTGCAGGATCCATCATATGGCTTCACATTGCACATAATGTTATAATTAATGAAAAGCTGCAGGAATTGGTGGCTGCACACACAAAATGGGTAAGCACTGTTAAAAGGCAAAAACTGTCTTTCCAAATGAAATGTTATGTTAAAGTACAGTTTTATTAAATGTTTCTTTTTAAATGTAGAGTTTTCAATGTAATTGTGAAACAATAGCATGGCATTTCGTGTTTGTAACTCTTGTGTGCATTAGATGTCATCCTCCTGATTCACTGACACAAATTATTCCTTCACTGGATAAAAAGGACCTTCAGTGGATGAGAGGTGTACTGAGTCACAGCTGTTTTCATAATACTGCAAACACTAGATGAGCATGTCCCTTTGCAGACTACAAGTTCAGCGGAACCACTCCTGGGACATTTATGATGGACAGAATAGCCTTTTGCTTTAGCCATGAGCACATTGAGGTTTCCCCTTACTGTTCCAAATACTAATGAGACTACTGGTTGTGCCAGCACTGATTGCACTCACTTATTTTTAGCCATGAGGAAAGATCATACTGACTCACCTATTATAACTGACAGATGAAGACCTGCCAATTTTGTTTTTTTATAAATTCAACAATTATGAAGTGGTCACAACATCTGCTCCCAAAAGACATAAAGTGATAGGCTAGGTATGCATTATATTTATTTAATTTTTTTACAAATCCTTCAAAGTCATTTATTTTAATTGCAATTAACTATTTAAATTAAATGAGCCAAAAGTGGTTGCTGAAGGAATTTGTTGAAATTAATTACATATTTTATAAGCTGTCAATTAAACTTCTACTGTCAGAAAATTTGTATGAGTTGTTAGGTATAGCCTCCCTGACCACCCTTACTCACATAGGCTAACCCTAAACCCTAATCTTAATATCGCCCCTAACCTAACCCGCCCCAACATACTAGATTGTTAAAAAAACATTTCCCGAACAGTGTCACTATTCAGGCAATGTTTGACCTGTGTTCTGTGAGACAGATGACAGTTAAACCAACTCTCTTCTCTGATCAGCAATTATAGATAGATATGGGATAGACAGACAGCTGGTGCAGACTGTCTGTGAAAAGTGTGCACCTCAAATGTCCTCACACGGTATATGGGATAATCCAGTCCCAGCAGAAACTAAGTTATCCCTATTCCTTGTTATACTAATCACTTAGATACTCCAGCAGGACATGGGTAGTACCATAGGGATGTCTCAGGAGTCTGTTAGTCACAAGACGTATGGCAAACGATGGATGACTACATCTGCTTCCCAAGTAAGCCATGGGAGTGACAGACTGCCATTAAATGGTTCTGTTCCATTGCCAATTGTCTCTGTAGCCTTGGTGCAATAGATTGTACACATATACCAGTAAATATTCCAGCTAGGATAGATACCAAATGGACCTCACTCAATTATCAGGTAATGTGTCTGGCAGTTGGATTCATCATAAACCTTATTGTAGCTCATCTCTAAAGCATTTGTGATGCCTCCATATGGAGGGAAAGGGCCTTACAAGCAATGTTCAATGATGGGGAGATCTCTGAGGAGTACTGCTAGGTAGATATGACACTACTGCACTGTGTACATCAATGTAGTTGCTATGTTAACTTGCAGTGGTAATGTACATTGGTATCCATACCAAGTGACTGCAGCCATAATTCCATTCAAAGCTCAGTCCATGCTTGATGCGTATACCTTAACAGAATACACACCACTGATTGAGTGTTTGGCAGGTTGAAAGAAGGATTTGGCTATCTAGATCCATCAGCAGTATGCTGCCTTGTTCACCACAAAAAGGCTGCATAGATGATGAGCTCATCTGCCATGCTGCACAATATGATAACATCTAGACTTGGTGATCTACCAAGTTTAAGTGTAGGTGAACTACCTCAGCAACCACAGGCATCTGATCAGAACAACCAGAGGCTCCATGGGATGATCAGGAAGGTACAGATGAGTAAGCAACATGGCATGGGTGAGGAAGACTACAGCTGTACCTGCAGGTTCAGGCTTTGTGGCAATGTCTGGTTCAGAATTTTGAGACATGGCATGTCATAAGTACAGCTGTGTACAGAGCCAGAGCAAGTTCACAAATTCATGCATTTGTTTAAATAATTAACACACGTAACAGGTATATAAGACATGTAACAGGTATATATATATATATATATATATATATATATATATATATATATATATATATATACACACACACACACACACACACACACACACACGTGTGTGTGTGTATATATATATATATATATTTATATATATATATATATATATATATATATATATATATATATATATATATATATATATATATATATATATATCTATTTACTGTATATATGTATGCATATGACCTGTACTGAGGGGATCATTGTACATGCAAAAATATGTTCTACTCTACAAACTAAAGGTTTCTCATCCAGAAAAAAAGAGGTCATTGTTCCCCTCTACTCATCACTCATTAGACCCATTATAGAGTACAATGCCCCTTTTCCCTTTTGGTATGTACCTCACAAGACATCGACAACAACTGGAAAGGCTGCAGAAATACCTCACAAAGAGGATTACTGGCCTCAAACAGATGCCCTACGTAGACCGTCTCAAAAAATTCCAGCTTTACTCCGTCGCATATCGCCTACTCAGAGGTGATCTCTGCCAAACATACAAAGCTATGTCAAACCCAGAGCTGTTGGACATGCTCCAATTAACGAAATCCCAATCCATCTGAGCTACATGCTCTAGGGACCTAAACCATGTCACCACAATAAACAAAACATGCTGGAGGGATAGATTACTGTCCCAGAGACTTCCCATACTCTGGAATAAACTACCTATCTATTTCAAACAAAGCTCCTCATTAGCACTCTTCAAGAAAAATCTTGATGATTGGATGGGAAATAGGAAATTCACCCCGGGGATCACTTCTGTGGCTCAGCTCGACAGTGGCACAGGAAAATTATTTTCTTGGGTGGCAAAAGCCAGGATACCTTTTTGGCTGGGCTTGTATAGGCCCTAGGGTCGATAGCCTAGTACCTACCTATGAACTTATGAACATTACTCTGGTTCATGGAAACATCATGCAAGCAGATATAGGCAGGACCACCCAATGTAGACGGAAATGAGATAGGAGAGGCAAGACATTTGAAGTAGTGCAGTATGGTATGTTGACAGTCTGAAGGAAAGTGCACCAAAAATACTGGTTCCGTGGCGCGTGTGTGTGTGTGTGTGTGTGTGTGTGTGTGTGTGTGTGTGTGTGTGTGTGTGTGTGTGTGTGTATATGTATGTGGATTACAGATGCTGCATGCCAGCCCTGTGATACCAATAATGTACATAAATGCTGTACGTAGAGCTTGAATATGCCTGTGTGAATACTACGGACATTAACTGTAAGGATAACATTACTATACATGGTTGACAAAGAAGGGTAATGATTGTTAAGCACTGACAGTGTGATGACATAGTGAACTGTGTCCACATTAGCAAAGACTGTATATTATACTTTCAGAGATTTTGATTCTCACCTTTTAAGGAAATTAACTAGGCTTAATGTGGCCTACAAGGACAACCAGCCAAGTCCTCACCTACGAAACTATGAGAGTGGAATGCAGTACATATGTTAATAGGTCATGAATCACAATGTCACTTTGTAGAGAAACTATATATAAATGAATATACATGTACTGCATTTGCAAGCCATGCTGTGTCTGTGTGAAATATACAATCTGGAATGTGTGTGCTATGCTGACATCTGTGTAATGTAACTGTTGTCCGTAAATGCACATGCCTCTGGACACAGGAAGGTCTTTACATGCAACAACTGTTATCAAAATAAGGCATGGCGCTGCAGATGATAATTTATAAGTTAAGTGCAGTTGTGGCAGAGCCAGATCTAGTGTAGGCAGTTGCCTGGAGCTCAGTGCTGGGGGTGGTGGTCTTAAAAAGACAGTGTAAAAAGAAGCTGTCCCACCTACATAGCTACCCCGATTACCTGAAGCTGTTCCTGCTCTGCTGCAAATTAACATACCATCAATTTCAGTCTTTTATATTTAGTGTGTGTGTGTGTGTGTGTGTGTGTGTGTGTGTGTGTGTGTGTGTGTGTGTGTGTGTGTGTGTGTGTGTGTGTGTGTGTGTGTTTTGAACCTAAGGATGCTGCTGAGACCTTTTGCTTCAGTCAGTGGGCTGCCATTGTCAGTCTTCTTGTTTTAGAGTGTGTGTTTTATACCAACAGGTGTACCTGGGACTTACTACCTTGTACCTTAGAACTTGTTCCTATTATATGAAGGACATTCTCTGGTAATGTCATTAGAGTTTCATAGTTTTTCTTTTCAGTAAAACTTTTGTTTATTTTTACTCTGCCTGTCCTCTTTTTAAGCCATTTGTTAACCAAGTCCACATTTTAGGGAAACTGTCTGGTTTAGTGACTTACTCAGTCATTCAGTAGGCAAATGGAAATTAAACAAATCAAACCTTGTACCACTGACTCCAGGAAACAGCTCATTCAGAGCTTAGAGCCTTAATTCTCTGCACTAACTTCTAGACGTTCACTCATTTTTTAAATTTTCTGATAAATCTCTGAGAATTAAAAGTAATTGAGATTTACAGTTAGTTGATAATGCCAGTCATTAAAGTTTCAAACTTTTGTTGTTCACGATGCAGGTTGATGCAAAATTTGCTGTGCATTTCCTTTTCTAATGCATTAATTTTGGTTCCCAGAGCGGAGCACAGATCACAGCATGACCAACTACTGCCTCAGTCCAAATACAAAGTTAAGACAAACTAGTCTTAAAAAAACAGAAGAGAGATACTATATACAAACTTTGAGCAAGAAGAAACTAGTGAATCAAGTTTAGCACTGGAAATTAAAGGAGGTAACTCAAGGTGTTTAGAGGGCAAAGCAAGAGATATGTAATGGTATAGGCACATAGTCGAATGAGTCAGAGAGAGTGAGAAAAGTAAATGTTGAAAGCTGACAGTGAGCCTTAGCTATATGGGTCATATTCTGCCAAGGATATAATGACCAGCAAGCTTTCAAAGCTTCAGGGCATCTTCCATTTGCCCAAACTGTTAAGCAGCTTGAGCCAATCTGACTGAAAGACAAGTCTAGACGTAAAGCCTTCAGAGCTTTATTGCCACAGTAGAATATGCTCCTCTGAGACTTTTGAGGATTGGCAGTCAGCTTGTGTATTTGTTTGCTGGGCAGATATGTTCCCTTGGGGGGATAAATTCCATTTTTTTTAAATTTATTGATATTTTATTACTTTCCGCTTCAGGAAAATTATTTTAAGCTAGGACTGTTGTGTTTTAATGGACTGTCTTGAGACTGTAATATACATTTTAAACTGAGCATTCATTTTTCTGTCAGTGTAAACTAACTGAAGAAATACTTTCTTTGGAGAAATTGTGTTTAGTTTTTCTTAGTGGGGCTGGAATAGTGTTTTTTACTGTTTTTTTTCTGTCAAAAAAGTAAGTTTTGTGGACTGGTAGTTTTACTGGCATTTGCTGCTTGACTTTCCCAGGAAAGAGTTTGTATTTCTGGCCTGATCATGGAACAAACTACTGGTCAGTCCTTCTTCCAGCCACAAAGAGAAAAAGAAAAAGTTAGAAAAACTGCCACTAAAGCAGGCTAGCAATTTGCCTCAGCTGCAGGTGGGTGACTCTGCTGTGGCCATTTGTTGTACATCAGATCAGTCATCTTTTAACCTGGATCCCTCTGGTGTAGCACCTACAGCCACTATTGACCATGGGTTAGCCATGTCCTCTAGGGCTGCTGGGGCCCCCTCAGTAGGCAACGGAGAACCACTCTTATCGGACCTGGGAGAGGGAACAGAGAAGATCTCCCTGTTGTGTCAGAATGCTGTGCACATCCCTGGAGAAGCAGCTGCTACCATTAGTAACATAGTTGGCCCCATTTTTCCTGTCAAAAAGAAACAGAAAACCAAGCATGTGTCTGCTCCTCCACAAATATAATTAGACAAGAGTAGTTTACTATGTCTGTCTCAGGATTTAATTCAGACTGTTGATCATTCTTATAAAGTTGTTCCTGGTAAAAGAAAGAGGGATAACTATTTTCCTGAAGATATTCAAGATTCTGAATCTGAACAGGAGTATGCAGGGATGGATTATAGTTTTTTTCCTCAGATTTCTGATTCAGAGTCAGTAGAGAGCTCAGCTTCTGATTTTCTCTGTGAAGGATTCTCTTTCTCTGAGAATATATCTAGAATGTTCCAGTAGGAAAACACACAGGCTGTTCAGTCCCTCAGTAAATACTGAGTTGTTACAGAAGGATTTTCCAAAACCTACACCTATTCATCCTATTTTCTCAGTTTAAGAGGATGTGTGTTTTATGGCCTGCCGTTTTCCGGTTAGTTAGCCAGCTGTCTTTAAAAAGGCAGAAAGGATGTATAAAATTCCTGTCTTTTAAATCTGTATAGACTATTCCCAAACCTGACCCAACAGCTGTAGCCTTAGTTATCCCACTGCTGCTAAGGACTTAGTTAATTCCAATCCTAATCTTTCTGATAAGGATGGAGAAATTATTGATACGTATAGACAAAAGTGTTTGCTTCTGGAACTGTGATTGTCATAATTTTGAGTTGCCATGATGATATGTTAAAGTTTGTTCTGACAAATTTTGAAAATATGAGGAATGTTTTATCTGCAGTTTCTTCTTGTGAGGAAAAATCTGCTTTCAATAACTTAGACTCTTTTTTTATACAGGTTGCAGTCATTGTTTGCAGTCTGTGTACAACTGTTGATACTTCTCCCAGGGCTATGGCCACTGGTACTGATTTAAGGAGGTTTGCACGGCTGCATTCTAAGAACTTTCCAGAAGATGTTACAAATGAGATTCTAAATTCTCCCTTGGATATAGAGTTAGTGTTCGTCTCTTCTATTGCAAAGGTGATCAAAAAGTGTGATAAAAGGGGCAAACTGATCCAGGGAATCTGTAAGGATTTTCAGCCCTCCTTTTCCAAATTATCCAATGGATTGTCTTTCTCTTCTTCCATTTTCAATAGAAAAGAATACATGGTCTCAACATAATTAACAGACATTTAAGAAGGAATGGCATGGTGGTTCCAAAAAAGAAGTCTTTATCCTTCCAAAACCAAGGACAGTCCAATATGTCTGAATGACTATTCAGGAGACCTTGTGACCCACTTCCACCCTGGCCCCATTTTACTTTCAGAAAGTCTTAGTCTACATTATTCTGTTTAGCAACAGATTGCTTCAAACAAATGGGTATTGAATATCATTCATTGAGGTTACATAAGGCAGTGGGAGGAAATTCTTCCTTTCGGGGTGGGGGGTCAGTTCTCATATTCCAGATCAGAATCTTTTATTTCCATCTATTCCTTATCACATGTTGTCTAAAGGACTGATAGAACCAGTTCTTCCTTCTCAAGTGGAGAACATTTTTTTATTCAAGGATGTTCCTAGTGCCAAAGAAAGAAAATGCTAGGAGACCAGTTTCTGGATCCTTTTTTCTTAGCTTGTTTGTGATTGTGCCCTGCTTCACAACCTGTTACGTTTTCTTTCCTATTTTGAGTTTCCTGGTAACACTAGACTTACACAATGCTTATCATCACATCCCTATTCATCCTTACTTCAGACATTTTTAAGGTTTCGTATATCTGACTCACATTATCATTTCTTTACCTTAACTTTGCTTATTGCAGGCTACAAGGTAACCACATCATATTTAGATGACTTTCTTATCTTTGCAGAGTCTTTTTCCAAGTGTCAGGAATCGCTGTCTTGGGTGAGAGATCTCTTACACAAGCTAGGATTTGAAGAGAACACCAAAAGTCTTTTTTGACTCCCTCACACAAGATTGTGTTTCTGGGATGTCAACTAGACATCTCATCTCAAACAGCTTTTCTTCCACAGGAAACAAAAAAAAAGATTCTTATTTAGATCTGTTTCTGATGTTTTCCTCTAAAATTTAGGTTACTGTGAGGGAATATTTCAGGATTTTGGGTCTCATGGTATTTATGACTCTCGTGATGCCACTGGCAAAACTCCACATGTCTGTTAGGTCCCAGCATCAACACCCTTTATCTTTTCAAATTCCAGTGCTGGGGTTTGTCAGAAGAGAAGATTTCTACAGCATACCTCTCAACTGTCCAGATTTTTGCAGAGTGCCCAAAATTTTGTCTCATTTTTGGTCTGTTTCTCATAAACTGCATGGTTTTCTGGCAAATCAATGAGGACTGAAGTCACTAAATAATGACACACATTTGGGTTTCAGACTTTATATCCTTGATAAAATTCATGCCAACATAAAACCTGTTATTCTAGCAACTTTCTAAGTTTATAAGGGCAATATTTAAAATGTGTCCCTATTATTGGCCCTTTGTCCCACCCATTATTTGAGTTTTTATCCAGACTTGGGATAAGAGGCTGAGAGGTATGGTTTGATGGAGGCAACAGATATCTTTAAATCCAAGCCTCCCCTATTCCTTCTTTACTACAAAGCAGTCAGTCACCACAGATGGTTTAGACTTTGCTTGAGGAGCAGTTTCAAAAGGGATAAATGTGCAGGAGTGTGAAACTACATAAATATCTATACTATACTATACTATACTATACTATACTATACTATACTATACTATACTATACTAGTCTATACTATAGCAATAACCCACGTCTGGGTGTGGGTAATGCTGGATTTACCCACGGTTGGTGAGGTTTGGTCACTTGGGCGAAGCCCGAGTGGCCAAACAAAGACAACCGTGGGTAAATCCAGCAGTACCCACACCCAAAAGTGGGTTATTGCTATTATACAATGACATTATTTAAGAAAAAAAAAAATTACTTTTCTTAAGTAATGGCACTGTATAATGCCTCCTTGCTGCCCTTCCGCAGCTGTCTGGTATTCCGCGGCAGTTCTGATGTACTGCGCATGCATATGCCTACACAGTACATCAGAGCTCGTGGCAAAAGCAACGGAGAAAGCAAGATCTCTGTTGCTTTTTACAAACTGTTTTGCTATGTTAAATGGGTTTAACATAGCGAGACAGCTTTAAAAAAAGCAACGGGGAATCCCCTTTGCCTTTTTTAAAGCTGTCTCGCTATGCTAAACCCATTTAGCATAGCAAGACAGTGTGAAAAAAAAACACGCGACTAAGATCTCTGTTGCTTTTTACAAACTGTTTTGTTATGTTAAAGGAGTTTAACATAGCAAGACAGTGTGAAGCAACAGAGATCTTGCATTCTCCGTTGCTGTAAAAAAAAGAGTTATAGTAATGGAAAAAGTCTGGGTGACCGGACCTTTTTACATTACTATAACTCTGATTTACAATGTGCACGCTGACCAATCAGAGTGCACGTTTTTGAATATTAATAGGGGTTGTTGTATAATATATAATATACTATATAATACTTTATATTGTTATATTATTATTTACTATTTCATACTGGATGTGATTTAATTGTGCAGCTTAAGGTGTTTCTTCTTTGTACTTATACAGTGTTTCTTATTTCATTTTAATCATAATTGTTGTACATTTTAAAGTATTTTCATCCTAATTTGATTTGATGTACAATGCATAGTGTTATACTTCTGTATCTGTCAAATTGTACGTTTTTAATTTTTGTTATATGTGTAGCTTTTCTCCCCGGCTCTCTGTTGAAAAAGGACTTGTGTCCAGTTGGACGTTCCCAGTAACCAAATATAAAATATATAAATCTAGGAGATGCTTGCCCTGACCAAGGCACACAACTCTCTGACCCATCTTTGGCCCCCAAGACCTCTTCAAAGTGGTTTTAGACAATACCACTGTAATGTGGTACACCAACAAGTAAAGGGGGGCCTAGTCATATCCCCTTGCAAACTAGCCATGTTAGCTTGGGATATAGCTTCACGGCACAATCTCATTCTACAGGCATCCTATATTCCATCAGAGCAAAACTGTGTGTCATACCAAGGTGAACAGGGCCAGGGCATATCCATATAAATGCAAACTAGACAAAGGGATCTTCCAATATTTGATACATCTGTGGGGAGTTCCTGAAACAGACATTTGTGTCTCCTTTTTGAACAATCAGCTGGCAAGATTCTATTCCAGCACACTAAGCAAGAAGTCTGGAAGACAGATGCCTTTTCTTTTCTTTGAACATGAATGTTCATGTATGCTTTTCCAGCTTTTCAACTAATATCCAAGGTAATCTTAACATTCAGAAGGAATCCCCCAAGATCATCAGGGTGTTTTCTCTCATTTTTGAAAATGGCTACAATCTTCCTTACAGACTGGATCTACTCAAACAACAATAGTGGTATTTGAGACACTCCAAGGGCAATTTTCAATTGACTGCCTGGATGATAAGATCTTATTTCCTTTTAGGCACCTGTTTTCTGAGAATGTGGAGCAGGTACTAATAGAGGCAAGAAAGCTGGGTACTAGAAAATCATATATTAGTGAATGGAAAAGGTTTTCTAGTTGGTGCAAACAACATAACCAGCACCCATTCAGGGCTAGTTGTTCTCCAGTTTTAAAATATTTTGGTGTTTCACTAACCTACAACCTTTGTTTTTCCTCTGTCCGAGTTTATGTATCAGCCATTTCACATGTCTGCCCATAGAACCTCCTCTTTCAAGGCAGTCTCATGTTAAAATATTCTTGAAAGGGGGTTTTGTATAAGAGGCCTCCAAGTAAACCAGTGGCCCCTTGTTGGGATCTTAATTTTGTGTTAGAAAAGCTAACACTTGCTCCATTTGAACCAGCTGATCTGTCAGACTTGAGGTTTTTAATATGGAAAACAGTTTTACTGATTGCTCTGACCTATGTTAGAAGGGTATTTGAGTTGCATGCTCTTATAGTGAGTCAATCCTACCTCATTTTCCAAAGGAACAGGGTTTCTCTGAGAACTAATCCTTCTTTTATGCCTAAAGTGGAATCCAAGTTTACTTTAAGTCAGACTATATATCTGCTCAGTTTCTTTACTGAATCTAAATGAGGCAAAAGGATACTCTATACCTTGGATGTCCACAGATAACTCAGGCATTATCTTGACAGAACTAAATCACTCAGATCTTTTGATAAATTGTTTATTTTTTCTGAAGGAAAGAAGAAGGGACAACCTGTGTCAAAACAGACATTTCCAAATGGTGGTCTAAGTATATTACCTTTTGTTATACAAACCATAGGCAGGGATAAAGCCGTCTCTACCATGACCTTGGTTTCATCTATGGCTTTTTGGAAAGGGTTGGATTCTAAATGTATTCTACAAGCTGCTGCTTGGTTCTTTCTACATACCGGTCTGGATCAAGCCAGTGGTTCCTGTACTTTTTTCTTTCCACCTCCTCACCTCCCAAATGTAGTTAGCGACAGTAATCTATCCATGTAGCTAAGGCTACTGTAGCAGTGATCAGTATGATGAACATGGTACAGTTGTGTAAGTAAACGTTTGAATGATCACTGCTACCGTAGCTGTGCCCTCCCTCCACCCTCCTTGTTTTTTGGTGTATTTTTTTTTGTGTACAGATGTGGACATTTATGTTTTGTTGTTTCTGTCATAGTCATTTCAGGGCCCAGCCTTCCTCTTAGGTTCATAGGTTCATACTAGGCTATCTGCCCTAGGGCATTTATAAGCCTAGCCAGAGTGTGTTTGGCTTTCGCCACCCATTTTAAATTAATTTTGCTATGCCCTTTTTCGAGGTTAGTATACTGTGCCTCTGTCTAACAGTGACACAGAAGTGATACCCGGGGTAAACCTACTATCTCCCATCCACTCATCAAGATTCCTCTTGAAGAGAGTCAATGAGGGACTCTGCCTAACTTGGACTGGGATTTTATTCCAGAGTGAATGAATCTGTCCCTCCAGCATGTCCTATTCATTTCAGTACTGAGGTTCGCACAGATCACCTCTGTGCAGGCGGCAGCATATGGCATCTATTTGAGTTCCAGTTGCTGCAGGTGTCTGGTAAGGTACATCCAAAAAGGGCATTGTACTCAATTATGGGCCTGATGAGGGATGAGTAAAGAGGCACGATGATCTCCCCTGATCTAGATGTGAATCCCTTCATGATTAGGTGGGCTATATAAAATGTTTTTCTAACCACTTTGGCCACATGGTTGTCAAATGAGAGATTGCTATCAACTTGGGTCCCCAGGTCCCTAATTACTTCTTCTGTACTTAATGGATTACCACCTATGTGGTAATTTGGGATGACTATACACTTTTTGGCGTTTAACTTGAGGCCATGGCTCTGTTTCTATGAGGGCCTTTTGGAGGATGCTCCTTCCGTGTTGGCCTGTACCTCCAGAGAGTTCCCAGGATTGAGCCTTGTGGGACGCCACTTGTAACTGGTTTGGTGTCTGACATGTGGGTTCTGTCCTTGAGCCAGTTTGCAACTCATCTAGTGACACAGGGATTTATATTTAAGTTGGTGAGCTTATCTATAATGCCAGGTCCAGGTAGGCTGTGTGGACCACCTCAATGGCCTTGGTGACTGTTTCAAAGAAATCAACCAGGTTTAAGAGACAGGATCTGCCCTTAACAAAGCCGAACTGGGTAGGATCCAGTGTCTGTAGGTCCCCAATATCTTTATTTATGAGCTACATGATGATCCTTTCCATAGCTTTGCAGACCAAGCTAGTTAGTTTCCAGGATCCGTTGAGGCACCACCTTTGTGGAGAGGGACCACTGTTGCTGTACGCCACTCTTTGGGTACATATCCTGTAGTAAGGCTGAGATTGAACAGTAGTTTTATCTTTGGGTTTAGCTCTTCTTGGAGTTCATGTAGGATGCAGCCCAGGGTACCGTTTGGTCCCATTGATGCTGTGTTTTTTGCTTTGGAGAGGGCAGCTCTTACCTGAGCATCTGAGATGTCAGGGGGGCAGCACTCTGCTGGGATAGATATTTGCCCTTTTGGTGGTGACGCTGAACCTGTCAGCTAGGATGTTGGCAATGTCTGTGGGTTCGGTGTATTTTTTGTCATTTTGGACTAATTCTGAGCATATCTGGGAATTCCCACCCAGGTTCCTAACATAACTAAAGAAAGCCTTGTGATTATCCTTAGTGTCCTGTGCAACTTTTCTCTCGCTGGCCTTAGATGATTTTATGAGTGCCTGTAGTTTTTTGCTAATACTGATCAGAGATGCCTTCCCTTTTTGGGATTTTGCTCTATCATGTAGTAGCTTCCTCCTTCTATTGTATAGTTTGTTTATGGCTGGGGTCCACCAGACAGGACGTCTGCCTTTGGAGGATTGGGTCTTGGTTTTATTTGGGATTGCATGATCCATGCATTCCTGAAGGTGTTCATAGAATGCGTTTATAAAGGATGGGAAAGCTCCGTAGGGCTTTGCATCCAAGCTTGTCTTTTAGTCAGCTCAGCTGAAGCTGCTCGACAGTTTGGGTGCATGGAACGTGCCCTGAAGCTTTGGAAGCTGGCTGGTCATTATATCCTTGACAGGATATAAACGATATAGCTAAGGCTTCTGCCACAGTGATCCTTCAGACATCTACTGTTATGTTAAGTTCAGCTTACCTAGCTGAAATGTATGTACATATTTACAGGAAGCAGAAACATAAAGATAATCACCAGAGTAGTGGTGCAAATGGGGTGACATGATTATACTTGTGCAGAGGAGTGTTGATTAAGTGACATAGCCTACATTCTGGAACTTATATTTTTATTGCTTAAACAGATACTGTTTGAGTTGGGGACTGAATCTATTGCATTTAGTAAGCTTGGTGAGTTAGTGAGAAAGAGATTGCCATGGTTTTGGAGCAAGTACAAATAAACTTTTTAAATTAATTAGACTAGTCATAATTTTATCTGTCTCCATTTTTACAGAATATCTCTTATTTTGTCTTATATTTATGTCCTGTCAGTCCTGCCAGTCATACAGTTTCATACTTTTTATTGTTTAGAAAATGGATGCACATGCAACACTGTTTGTATGGTTAACTGTTAAATGAATTCAGGTTGTCTAGCACTTTGGGCTCTAAGATGTTAAATTGCTTTCTGTAGTCAGACATACAAGGTTTGAAACCTTACACCTCCATTTGCCTTCTGTATGACTTGGAGTAAGTCACTTAACCAGATAGTGCTCCTCAGTCACCCCTGAAAAGGGACAGTTTGTCCAGTGGGTTTACCTCATTAACAACACTGAACCAAAAAACACACCGCAGTATGTCAAACTACTCCAGTGGGGGGCTACACCCCCACACTCCCCAACTAAATATATCAACTCTGGGATCAGACTACAGAGGGGAAAGGAGCAAATTTCCTAATGTTGGCCAAGTGTCGCCATTCCCTGTAAAAAAATTGGTAATGTGCAGTTTCAGTTTTGTGAAAGTTCCCCATTCCTAGTTCAAAGTATGATTAAAGTTCATGAAATTAGTATTGTTTCAAACTTTGAAGTTAGCCAGAAGTGCTCTTCACACCACCTGCAATGTGCCCAGAAATGACTCCTTCTGCAGCTCACACTGAGTTACATCTGTCGGTAACAGATTCACTTTATAGGTTCTTAGGTTCATAGGTTTATACTAGGCTATCTGCCCTAAGGCATTTATAAGCCTAGCCCAAAGTTTTCCTTATATGAAAAATACTGTACCCATTAGTTTGTTGTGCCTCTGTCCAGCAGTGACACAGAGATGATTCGATCTCCCATCCACAGGTCAAGATTTCTCTTGAACAGAGCCAGCAAGGTGCTCTGCCTCACATGGACCGGGATTTTATTCCACAGCATAGGGAGTCTCTGAGTGATAAATCTATCCCTCCAGCATGATCTATTTATATCCAAGGTTTAAGTCGCTTGCTCTAGTGGTTTTGGTGGATTTGGATTTTTTGAGGTGGAGCATGTCCATTAATTCCGGGTTGGACATGGCCTTGTATGTCAGGCACATGTCACCTCTGAGCAGATGGTATGCGGCTGAATAGAGCTGGAGTTTCTTCAATCTGGCAGCATATGACAGATTTTGGAGTCCCTTTATCCTTTTGGTGAGGAACTTTTGGGGTCTCTCCAATTGCTGCAGATGTCGGGTGAGATACATCCCGAATGGGGCATTGTACTCGATCATTGGTCTGATAAGTAAAGAGTACAGGGGAACAATGACCTCACTAGATCTGGATGTGAATCCCTTCATGATCAGGTGGGCAATGTAGAAGGTCTTTCTAACCACTTTAGCAACGTGAGTGTCAAAAGAAAGGCCACTGTCAACCTGGGTCCCCAGGTCCCTGATAACCTCTTCTGTGCTTAGTGGATTGCCACCTATATGGTAGCTTGGGGTTACCTTGTTTTTCCCGAAGGGTATGACTATACATTTTTTGGCGTTTAACTTCAGGCATTGGCTCTGGCACCAGCTATCTGTTTCCGTGAGTCCCTTCTGAAGGATATCCGTGTCCGATGCACTTTCCACTATGGCCCAGTTTGCAGTCGTCTGCAAACTTTGTCAGCCAAAGTCCTCCCATGTTGGCCTGTACTTCTGAGAAGTAGATGCCGAACAATAGGGGGCCAAGGACCGAGCCCTGTGGGACACCACTTGTGACCGGCTTGGAGTCTGACATAGCGCCAGCAACTCTAACCCTGTGGGTTCTGTCCTTAAGCCAGTTTGCAACCCATCTTGTGACATATGGGTTTACATTTAAGCTGGTAAGTTTTTCTACAATAGGTATTGTGTCAGGTCAAGGTAGGCTGTATGGACTGCCTTTCCCTCATCAATGGCCTTGGTGACTGTTTCGAAGAAGTCGACCAAGTTCAAAAGGCATGATCTGCCCTTGACGAAGCCAAACTGGGTCGGGTCCAGTGTCTGCAAGTCCCCTATATCTTTGTTTATGAGCTCCATTATGATCCTCTCCATAGCTTTGCAGACTAGACTTGTTAAGCTTATAGGGTGGTAATTACCTGGGTCCATAGAAGCACCGCCTTTGTGAAGTGGGACCACAGTTGACGATACTGTGGTAAGGCTGAGATTAAACAGCTGCCTTATGTGCGGATATCGAATAATATCAAATAATATCGACTTTCAGTATCTCGAGAGTATAAAGCTAAAAACTCACAAACCCAAAACCTCAAAACCATGAAATTTAAAACCACGGACATCACAAAAACAATACACCACACAACACACCTACCTTCCGATACTACAACAAACCAAACCAACACACACGAATACAACAAAACTAACACACACACACCCTTGCAATTAGCAGTGAGGCAAGCCCCCCTGCACCCCCAACTACTTTTATATATATATATATATATATATATATATATATATATATATATATATATATGTATATATATATATACACTAACTTCGAAGTCGCACTAAAAACCGGAAGACAGCAAACCTATTATGACACATTCTAAACCCCCTTACACAAACACTCATCATATACATACAAACACGACCACTCTCAACAACTACATACTCACACACTTACCTACCTACCCTAGCCCACACCTAAAACTCCCCAACACACTCACACACACACACACACACACAAACCCTCCCCAAAACCATTACAAAAAATTACACTTACCAAACGCGCCATCACCACTGCAGGTTTGAGATTTCAGTATTCGACATTCTGAAGATTTGCACAACTGCAGATTTGGCACTTTGGTCTCGAGATACTGAAATTTGATATTTCAGTATTTCGAGATTCCAAAATGAACCCATCGGTAACACATCTAAATCTGATGTTAAATTATTTTTTATGTCTAGAGACCAACAGACACTCACAAACACAGAGCGGATTTAATGCCTGGTTAGAAGGTGACATTGCCCCTACTATACAGTAGAAAACAAAAGGCAAGACCTTAATAAATGTGAGGTAGTGAAATACAACAGACATGTTGCTTGAAAGATTTGCATTTTCCATGCATTTTGATGTTTGTCTAGTGCTTTTAGATAAGTCCATCAACCTGATGTGTCTCTAGGACTTCATAATAATTCAGTACACAGGAGAACAGGAGGCAAGAATGCTGAAGTAAGTTTGCTGTAATACTGGGGGACATAAATATGAAATAATTCTCACACAATTGGAAATAAAGTTTCCATATTTTAGTATGTTGCTCACCTTTTGTAAAAGGTGTGTGTTATCTGATGTTGTTGTGTCTTTCGGCTTTTCCTGGTTAGGGGTCGCCACAGCGGAACTCCGGTCCGCTAATGATTGGCAGTAGATTTTTACGTGCTGAGTTGCCAGCTCTGGTGCACAACCTTCAACAAAGGTACGCCCATTCACGCATGTCTCCACACAGAAGACGCTCTAGCTGAGAATCGAACAGGACAATGTCTTACTGTGAGGCGACAATGCTACCACAGCACCATCTTTACCAGCATTTTATTTAGCTCAGACTACTAATAAGTTTTGTTGCTACTTACTATCTTTAATCAGCAAATACAACCGTTGGTTTCAGTTTGACCATTTTTATAAGGTAGATTACTTGCATATGTTGAGCTGCTTAGACTAGCAGATGTCACAACTTTAGGAAGACTAGTGTTTAATGAGAAGCAGTTTGCACATCTGCATCCCTCCACCGAATGCACTCTTTTCCAGGCTGTTAGATATGTCCTGCTTCTGTTACATTTCATAATGAATTTAATTTGTAAGTTGTACACTGTGAATGCCTAAGAATTCCATACTTAACATCAGCCTTGCAATAGAATACTGAGCAGTTAAAATTAATTATCCAAATCAACCAAGCAGTTCTTTAATTTATACACAAAGCAATTAATATCTGTCCCATATGTTCCAGGTACTAAAACCTTACAATAATTTAGACATTGGCTTAATTACACAATTTTGCTTCACAGGGAATATTCCTTTCTGGTTCAGAGCACCCTAATGTTAAGGATGCAGCATCAAACCATCAGACCTGAACTGTATTTTTCTTTCTTTCTTTTTTTTTTTTTACAGCTATCCATAGATTCTTTACAACAGATACCTTAAAGCTGCTAAAGTAATGCATGGGCATAGAAAATATATTCTCTTCGACTGATGCAATATAGATGGTTCTAGAAGAAATGTGTATGTGAAAATTGTGTCACAAGAAATGTGTATGTGAAAATTGTGTCACAGTAATGAAGCCATTGATCTTGTCAAAGATCACCATTTCCCACATATGAAAGACCATAGCTGCTGCTGTTATGGTATAATCACATTATTTTTACGTTTTCAGCACCTGACAAAGCAAGCAGGCTGTATGTCACCCATATTTTCAGATGAGAATGACAGTGGCCCTGAAACTTGTTACAAACGTGAACTGCCCCCCTCAAGTCAATTTTTATAAAATTTACTGCAACCAGAAACTACTCTTTTGTTACACATTTTGATTTCATGTCTGCTGACCATCAGCTTCAAACCACTGGCTTTGAGCACATTCTTTCTTTTATACTGAGTACTGTCAGAAAAAGGTAACAAAATGAGAAGAGTTAATCTTACCTAGGAATCCAAAGAGGTGCTGTATGCCCTCTCACGCCCCAACCTGATATAAGCATCTGCACCACTACAAACACATGCCTACCTGATATAAGCATCTGCACCACTACAAACACATACCTACAGTCTCATCAAGGCTACATCACTTGCTTGGGATCACAAGATAGTGCCCTTGGTCCTGACATATCTGTTGCAATCAAAGCCTTGCATGGTGGTTATCAGCTGACTGAAAGCACCATTCCCTCGCCCTGGATTGGTGAACTAGTCTAGATCATTCATTTCTACCTTTCTATTACCTGGCTCTTCTAGTGCCCAAGCTACTATTTGTGCTCAGGTCATCTAGGTTGTAGTCAGGGCTTCATATTTATATGCCATAGACCTAGACATAAGTGCAGCTATTGTTTTATGGTGAGTGGGGATTACATAGCTAGTTAACCTCTTTGTAGTAGTTAATATAGGAGATAACGGCTCTGAGCTGTTGCTGAGCTACTTCCTGTAGACCAGGGTTCAGGGATTCGAATAATTTCATCTTCATGTGCCTAGTTTGTGTCTAACAAGTTACTTAAACACAGCCTTCTTAGTCAACCATAAAAAGGGATACTTTTGCCCAGTGAGCTCATGTGGTTAACAGATAAGAAAACGAAATAAGCTCTTCTGATCAGATGCTTTCTGCATTCATTTATTTGCTGTGTCATTGTATGAGCATGCTCCTAGCTTATTAGATCACTCCAGAATACCACAGTCACTAAGGTCAAATGAACCAGATAAAACGTATCCGTGTCTCCAAACCTGATATATAATACTTCTAGCCCTGTCACAGTAACTTACAAGGTCACTCAGGCCTGATATCCAGTTCTTATACCCCTCATTAACTTAAAAAGTCAGGTATTGATTGCATTCTGGATATTGAGACTTTTACACAACCTATGTCATCACCACCAAGTGTTGAAGGTCATATTAATCCAATATATAATCTTTTAAAGTAAATACATGATGTGCTAGAACCCCAGCATTTGTAATATTTATAAAGAAGAATGTAGGGGGCACGTTACCTTCCTATTTGACATTGGAATGAATTTTAATTCTTAAAAGAACTGTTTTGTGAAGGCATTGGTTGTTATGGTGAAGGCATTGGTTGCTATGGTGGACTGAATCCAGGCCATTTTATATCGATCTGCAGGGCTTCACAATGTTCCAGTCACAACTTATGCAAAACTAAAGTGTGAACTCCATTACCTAAGCATGTGCACAGAGATGGATTTGCTCATTTCCTTCTGCTTTTGTTAATAAAATGAGTTCTGAGTCAACCCTGGCCTAACAACAAGATGGGATGCCTGATATCTTGCTTAATGCCATGATTACTGTCGACATGTTAGTGCAGGTTTGTTTGCTGAAAGCTACTAGTCACCTATTAGACAGAGGATCAGATGTTGAAAAGAAAGTGTTCACTTTAAGAGTGGAGTTTGGCCAATAGGTACATACCTATTCTCCAGTGGTAAGAGTCTTTGTAGACACTATAGAAACTGCTGGTAGGATAACAAAATAGGAAGTGGATGTTTAATATTTCACCTCTTCCTTAGCCACTTACTTGGTTTCTCCTGAAATCCGGTATTCAAAAGTGAATATATATAAGCATATAACTTCACTCCTCTGTTGTAATTCTTATTTATAACAAATCATCTATGTCTGTTACTGCTCTTTTCCCTAAGTTTGCAATCCAAAGAGATATATTTGTAGTTAAAAGGGTCAAACACTTTAACATTTTTGCATGCAACATCTTCAGTTATTATGAATAATTAAGAATGTGCCCTTCATCTTTCACTTTAACTTCAATTTTCCATTCTAATATCAGTAATGCCCTACTGTGTAACTGTTGTATAATAAGTCAGTAAAATATAAATGTATTCTACTCATAGGTTCATAAGTTCATAGGAGGTTACTAGACTAGCGGCCCTAGAACCCTTACAAGCCTTGCCATATTAATCCCAAGTTCTCCCAATTTCCTTATTAGGTGGACAGAATTCACTTATCTAGTCTATGGTCAACACTAACTACCCCTGTCCATGAGGGACATGAATGGCACCCCAGGGTGAATTTGCGGTCTCCCATCCATTTGTCTAGGTTGCCCTTGAACAGGGTCAGTGACAATCTCTGCTTCACATGAAATGGAACTTTATTCCAGAGGAGCAGCAGTCTCTGGGAGATATATCTGTCTCTCCATCATGTTCTGTTAATGTCATAGGCAAGATGAAGGTCTTTAGAGTGACTGACGCTTGTGCCATGCTATGTTTTTTTTGTTATGGTTCAGTAACGTAAGTACTTATGGGTAGTATTTCTTTTGATGATTTTTAAATTGAAAATAGCATGAATCTCTTTATGCTTTTTGTAGTTTTGCTGTTTAAGTCATTTGTAGTAGTGTTTTGGACAGTGTTCGTTGGAAATTGTGTGGGGTGTGCCTATATTTGCCTTTGTTTGTGTGTGTGTGTGTGTGTGTGTGTGTGTGTGTGTGTGTGTGTGTGTGTGTGTGTGTGTGTGTGTGTGTGTGTGTGTGTGTGTGTGTGTCTTTGGGATGCAATGCTTGTGCTTGACACACTAGTGGCCCACATTGGTATGTGTGATCCCTAATGTTCAAATGTTCAAATACCCCGATCTGTGTTTAAAGATTGAGATCATCGTGTCTCAGGTATTCCTCTTTTCCCAGAGATATAGCAGTCTTATTCTGGATTAAATGACCATGTTAATTTTAAAGTAGTGCTGGAAAAATACCACTTAAAGATCGTGTGCAAACATTTTTGTTACCATTTATTTTGCTGTAATTATGCTGACATTATGTAAAGTAGACTTTCTGAATATAAAATAAATAGATTATACTTCAGTTACTTAAGTGGAACTATGCTTATTTATAGTAAGCTTGTCTTAGTAGTTAGTGCAGGCTGAGCAGTTGTCCAGTTACTTCCTCATTCCATGTCATGTGACCAAGAATTATAATAAGCAGTGTCAGTGGTGCAAAAGGTAGTATACTCGCCTTTGGTGCAGAAGACTGTGAGTTCTGTTCCACACTAAGAAGATCAGTTGCTGACACTGCAGTACAGCAAAAGGGACTGCAGTACTTCAGAATGTGCTGTCCTTCAAATGACATGTTAAACCCAGGCTCAATCTGTTTGTGTTCGTGGTAGTTCAGCTGGATGTAAAAGATCCCACAGTACCTATCAAAAAGATTATGGGAAGTTCTCAGATGCCCTGGCCAAATTTTCCCTAGTAGTGTAAATACCACCTCGGGTCTCCCCTTAAAAGAGGCTGCTAGTTTAGTGGGACAGGCACAGTCAGCAAATCATAAATAAATAATGACGAACTTATTTGGATATGCATTTTGACAGTCTGTAATAATTATGTGTTTTCTGTAGTTTTCAACATACAAATGCAGCACAATAAATCAGTCAGACAATAAATAACCAAATAAAAACACTAATATTAAAGTAAAAGCAAATTAGAATAGAATAAGATTCTGTGTAAAATATATAATGATTAACATACAGAAAAGTAATTTTATTTATTTTTTTTTACATTTGTTAACCTGGAAAATCTGACTGGATACATGTCCATTTTCAGCAGAGGCCTGGGGAGAAAAGCTCCAACATCACATTACATATATGAGAGAACAAATAAGCAGCCTAAGTGCATAGGATTTCTATGAAGGAAATACTTACATTTCAAGTAATTTTTACAAGGTTTTGTTGTATATATTACATACCATGCCATACATTTTTCAGTTTTCTTTTACCAAGGTGTACATTAGTTTAATACAGTGTATGTCATTGAGTTAGAAGGAACATATCATTTAATTTAACAAGTACACCAGGGGATGCAGGAGATATCGGATGGAATCCTTTCAACCAGTGCAGTGGGGAGGGTTAGCCAGGGGTATAGCATGAACAAAGTCAGCTGTTTTCATAATGAGTTTTCCCAAACAGAACCAAAACGCTATCCTCCAAAAAAAGGAAGCCAATCTGGTGGTCCCCTGCCATAAACAAACTGTACAACAGAAGGAAGAAACTGTTGCAAAAGAGAGTAAAATCCCATGAGTGGAGCAGCTCCCTGGTCAGCCTCAGTAAGAAGCTGAGATCCCTTACAAGATCCTCAAAAGCTAGCTATGAAAACAAAATTGCCACTAATTCTAAGGATAACCACAAAGCATTGTATAGCTATGTCAAGAATCTCGATGGCAACACCCAGATCTGCTCTGAGTTACAGCACAAAGGCACGAAAATTACAGAACCAACTGATATTGCCAGCATCCTGGCAGATAGGTACAGTGCTAACTTTACCCCCCTCCACTCCCTAAAGGGCTCATATCTATACAGGAAGAATGCAGAGTCCCTATAATCACAACTACGCAGGTAAAAGCTGCACTCTCTAAAGCCAAAAACACAGCATCCATGGGAATGGACAACATCCCAGGCTGCGTTTTATGCGAATTTCAGAACGAACTGGCTCCCCACTTAAGCACCATGTTCGATAATAGCCTCGCATCAGGCTTTGTGCCCACTGAATGGCACACAGCAACAGTTATCCCACTCCACAAAGGGGGAGCCACCACTGATCCCGGGAACTATCGACCTATTAGCCTGACGAGCCTGCTCTGCAAGGCCATGGAACGTATCATCATGGAACTCATAAACAAAGACATCGGTAACCTCCAAACTCTGGATCCCACCCAGTTTGGGTTTGTGAAAGGCAGATCATGCCTCCTGAACCTGATTGACTTCTTTGAGGCAGTCACCAAAGCTGTAGATGAGGGTAAGGTGGTTCACACAGCCTATCTTGACCTCGCCAAGGCTTTCGACACCATCCCCCATTCTGGAATTATAGCTAAACTCACTAAACTAGGTATAAATCCCTACGTCACAAGATGGGTTGCCAACTGGCTCACTGACAGAACTCATACTGTAAAAGTTGCAGACTCCACCTCAAAGCAGTGACAAGTGGAGTACCACAGGGTTCCATCCTGGACCTCTCCTGTTTGGTATCTACTTCCCTGAAGTGCAGGCTAACACAGAAGGCCTCTGGCTAATGAAGTTCGCAGATGACTGTAAACTAGGAGCCATAGTCAAATCCACAAATGATGTGGACATCCTACAGAAGGGCCTCGCTGAGACAGATGCCTGGTGTCAGAGCCATGGCCTCAAGCTCAGTGCCAAAAAGTGCAGTGTCATCCCCTTTGGTAAAAACTCTGTACCCATGAACTACCACATAGGCAGCCATCTACTTAACACCGAATGTCTGACAAGAGACCTTGGGACCCAGGTGGACAGTAGTCTCTCCTTTGATAGTCACATAGCCACAGTAGTCAGGAAGTCCTTCTACATTGCACACCTCATCATAAAAGGGTTCTCATCCAGGAAAAAAGAGGTCATTGTTCCCCTCTACTCGACACTCATTAGACCCATTATAGAGTACAATGCCCCTTTTGGAATGTACCTCACAAGACACCTGCAGCAGCTGGAAATGCCACAGAAGTACCTCACAAAGAGGATTACTGGCCTCAAACAAATGCCCTACACTGACCACCTCAAAAAGCTCCAGCTTTACTCCGTAGCATATTGCATACTCTGAGGTGATCTCTGCCTAACATATAAAGCTATGTCAAACTCAGAGCTGTTGGACATGCTACACCTAAAGAAATCCCAATCGTTCCGAGCTACACACTCTAGGGACCTAAACCTTGTCACCACAATAAACAGGATATGCTGGAGGGATAGATTCCTGTCCTAGAGACTTCCCATACTCTGAAACAGGCTACCCATCTATGTCAAGCAAAGTTCTTCATTAGCACTCTTCAAGAAAAATCTTGATGAGTGGATGGGAAATAGGAAATATACCCCAGGGATCACTTCTGTGTCTCTGCTCAACAGTGGCACAGGAAAATAACTTTCTTGGGTGGCGTAAGCCAGGGAACCTTGTTGGCTAGGCTTACGACCCTTCAGCCGATAGCCTAGTACCTACCTATGAACCTATGAACCTAAGAGTCTTTTGAAATGAGTAAGAGAGGTGGTAGAGGAAATTTGGCTTGGGAGTGAATTCCAGGTTCTGGCAATAGTGCATGCAAAGAGAGATTTCCCAGCATCGTTTTTATGTTTGATGACATTTATGAGGTTTTGATTAGTAGATCTTAAGAATCTAGTGGTGACATAGGGCTGTATTAGTTGCAGAAGTGCTGGGGTTTTGTCAGGAAGGTAGTAGAGCTTGTGTGCTAATGAGAGTTGATTGAGTAGGAGTAGGTGAGGCAACTCCAGCCAGTTGAGTTGCTTGAGAGATAGACAGTGGTGGGATCTATAGAAGGCATCAGTTGCAAACTTGGCTGTCTTGTTGTAACAAGATTCCATTTTGTTTAGTTCTGTGCGGTGGAGATTAGTCATAATGGGGGAGGTATAAAGGAGGATGGATAAGAGGTGAGTTCTTGCTATGGTGGCTTTAGTATGTTTAGTCATGAACTGTTTGTTCCTGTAAAAGAGACCAAGCTTTTTACTTACTTTCTTGATTGTTTGTGCTATGTGCATGTTGAATTTTAGGTTGTTGTCTATTTCAGTGCCTAGCAGTTTTGTGTGTGCAGTTGGGGAGATCAGAGTATTGTCAGCGGCTGTTATGGTAAATTTATTGCTTAACGAAGTTCTACCAGGTCTAAAGAGCATTAGTTCGTTTTCTTTAGGATTAAATATAAGTTTAAAGTTAGTGAACCATGCTTCAGCTAAAGTAAAGTTATTTTGAGTGAGGGTTTGAAGTTCCTTTAGAGTAGGGGCGGCACAGATAATAGTGGTGTCGTCTGCATATTGCACTATTGAGGCAGAGGGGGAGGGGGAAGCTATTTGGTTTGTAAATAGGGAGAACAGCAGAGGACCAAGGATGGAACCCTGTGGGACTTCTATGGCTACTGGTAATAGGGGGGACAATTGGTCTTGCCATAGGACTGCTTGCTGATGGCCTGATAAATAGCAGTTAAACCAGGATATAGTGGAGGAGCTCATGTTAAGGGAGGATAGAGTTTCTAGGAGAATTTGGTGGTTGACCATATCAAATGCTTTAGATAGGTCTAGGAATATGGGGGATACAAATAATCCTTTGTTCCTATGGTAATTGACTATGTTGGTAAATGAGAGTAACACTGTGGTGGTGCTATAGGAAGGTCTAACGCCATGCTGGGAATTAGATAGTAGATTGTTTTTAGGAGGTGATTAGTTGAGAGTGAACTAATCTCTCTAATATTTTTGACAGTGGAGATAGAATTGCAATTGGGCGATAGTTTGTCAGTTCAAGGGAGGTGCCTCCCTTGTGGAGTGAAATAATATGTGATATTTTCCATGTGTTGGGATTTTACATTCTGCAATATACCTATTTATGAGTATAGATACGGGATAGGCTATTGTCTCTGCAGTTAATTGAAGGAAGTCTGCTGGAAAGTTGTCAGCAACTGGTTTGGTTGGTTTAAGTTTTTTGAGGAGTTTGGCTATTAACTTAGTGGGAACTGCCTGCAGAGAGAAGCTGGGGGCAAGTTTAGATACCTGGGGTGAGTAGGGGTAGTTGTTGGAATGGGGCCTCTGGCACTCTTTTGGGTGTTGGCAAGGGCTTGGACTGTATTAAGAAAGTAGTTGTTAAATTGAGTGGGGGTGTCTTCCATGTTGTTTGGTAATACAGGGGTAGGGGTAGTGGGTTTCCCTCGGTGTAGTAAACTCTTTAATGTGGCCCAGAATTTTTGGGGGTGGTTAGCATATTTTTCCTGTGTGGTTTTGTAGTAGTTGGTTTTGCCAAGTTTAATTTGCTTTTTGGCTATATTGCGAAGTTCCAGATATTTTTGTCTAAAGGTAGTGGTTTTGGATTTCTGGTATTACAGACAGATTTTGTCTCTTTCTTTCATTATAATCTTTGTATCGTTAGATAGCCATGGGGCATAGTTAGATCTGACTCTGATGGTTCGGGAGGTTGCATGATGGTTTAAGATGTTTAGGAAGGTTGAGTTGAAGTATTGCATGGCTTGGTCAAGGAGTAGTTATTTTAGGGAGGGGTCCAGTTGCAGTATTTTAGTGCATTTATTAGATTGTTGGCTTTGAGGGGCTTTTTGTTGTGCATTACTCTGAGGATGGGTTGGTTAATCTGGTAGGATCTGTTCCTAATTAGATAGGTTGCTTGATGGTCACTGAGACTGTCTGGAAGACAGCCTGACTGATGCATGAGAGTGGGGTCAGATAACAGAATCCAGTCTAGGACAGACTCACATTTGGTTGCTTTGTCAATTCTAGTGGGGGTAGATATAATTTGGGTGAACCCATGAAGGTTAATGTAGGCAGAGGGATTGTGGTTGGTACACTCAGACCAGTCAATATTAAAATCACCTAATATAATGGTTTCCTGTGGAAGAGAGGTTGGTATCCAGTTTAGCAGGTTTTCCAATATAGTAATATTATTGCCTGGAGGAATATAGCCACCTGCAATAATAATGTGTTTGTTGGTGTTTATCTTTAATTTGGCAAGAATCAGCTCTACACCTTTGATATCATGTGAGTTACAATCTATTTGTTCTATATCGAGATGGTTTTGGAATAGTATTGCAACTCCACCACCTTTTTTCCCTAACCTGTCTCTATGTATAATATTGTAACCAGGGGCAGTAATCTCATTATTATGGTGTTCTGGTTTAAGCCAAGTTTCAGTTAACACAGTGATTTCAGGTTTGGGAACAGCTAAAAGGGCATGAAGGTCCTGAGTTTTGTTAAGTATGCTTCTTACGTTCAAGTTTAATAGGAGGAGAGATGAGGTAGGCATTACCTATATGGGATTTGGTTGATTTAAGTTTTAGTTGGCTGATGTATTGGGTCCTGGGTTAGGGTGTATGTCTCCACAACAAGTTAGTTTTTGGAGAATCTATAAATAGAGCTTAGCTAGTTTGAGTGTTATTTTGATTTGTTTTTGGGAATAATGAGGGTTACTTTTGTTTGTACGCTTACTATATGTCAGAAAAATATGTATTAATGTGTGTATTAGTAATACGCTTAGTGCATTTAGAGCTTGAAAAGGGTTCACACATTTATTCTATTTTATACTGCATAAATCTGTACAAACTGCAGATGCTTTCTGACCTTGTATTGTTAGCTAAAATCTTGCTTGTGCCTTGGAAATTTACTGAGAAGCAGATGATTCCTGCTTATGTTAATGAATAGAACAATACTACTTGTATGAAGCTTAGACCAGAAGTTCCGTTTGTGCTGTGAGAAAATACACAGCTGTAGAAGCCATAGATAATTAGGACAATGCCTGTTTGAAAATATGAACTGCAATCAGCATTTGCTTGTATCTGAGTTAGAAGAGTACCTTGAAATGTAACACTGTACAATGGAAGCTTGTAAACAAATTAGTGCCCACCAAGGCCAGGTTGTTTTTCTCAAAAGTTTCTCACAAATCTAGTCATGTCAGCAGAAAATCTGAGTAACATCTGCTGTAGAACAATACTGAAAGTTGTGTTTGATTACGTCAGCCATAGAAGGCCATGTCTTCTAAAATAGTATAAGAATAAGCATACTTCCTGTTAGTAGTTAGACAAATCCTTGTATTTGCATGTTTTTGTCTCCTTGCGGCAAGTAAATAAATATTCCTTAACTGAACCTTACGTGTATTGGTCTTTGAAGTTTTTTCCTTTGACACTATATAAGTAGGAAAATGGTTTGGTGGAGGTAAGGTCATGTGGTGATATAGGAAAGTTTATTAGCTTTTTTGCAATGGTAAGCGAGTTGGTCTGACCTGTTGGTGGAGTATAGACATAACGTTTTGTGTGGTAAGAGGTAAGGAAGGAGAGAGTGAATAGTGCAAGTATGGTTAATGGGTATAGTAAAGGTTTAAGAAGATGGGTGTTGTGTGGTGCAACTGGACCCCCCTAAAACAACTACTCCTTGATCATAGTACCAGATGTGATGAGGGAGTACATGGCATGGGGTAATTGGAGAAGTGGGAATATCTAGGAGTAAATTGTTGAACTGTAACGGTTGGATGGTGGCAGAGAGTGTAGTGAACAGGGTGTGGTGAGGGAAAATAGTAATGGTGTGTTATAGGTGAGATGAGATTGGTTAATTTGGTGTAGGAGTTGATTGGTGGGTGTGGCTAGTAACTATAAATGTAAATGTTATGTGGTGGGTGGGAATGGGGTAGGGTAGGGGAGTGAAGTGAGCAGAGCAGGGTAGCACTGTCCTAAGGGTGAAGCAGTAGTTGAAAGAAAGTCAATCAGTCAGTGTGAGGATAAGGTTCTCTATATAGGCGATATGTGCAGCTTGGTTTAATGGTTGTTCATTTTGTTTCTGCACAGATCTATGGAGTGGGATAGAATCAGCTGCTAAGCTGGGAGCAAGTCTAATGAGATGAGTGGTGAGACTGTGGTATGGGAAGGGAGGCTATGGGACTGAGATAGTATATAGTGAACTAGTGTGGGAGACAGAGGTGAGAGTGGGGACCAAACAGAGAAGAATAAGGTGGTAAGAGTGGGTATTCCTGAAGGAGTAAGCAAGAAAAGGAACAAGGCTAGCAGAGTGAGTGGTAGGTATAAGGCTAGGTATGAGGATGGGTAGGTTGGAAAGGCCATGTACAGGTCTGTGAGTGCAGGGGTAGTGTGATGGTGGGGGAACACTGGGAGGTGCAGTAGCTGACCAGGGGCAGTAAGTTTAGCAAAGGATAGGAATTACAGTAGTAGATGTAAAGACAATATCACATACATGTTACATGATACATTATATGTATATGTAACAGTAAAAGTCTGCTGTAGGATAACAGAACAAATTTTATACACTTTACAAGGAATCTTATCCTGAATATGTCTGTGCAAAGTGTAGATGTAGAACACAGCACCAGATGTGATGAGGGTGACAGGGCTCATGATCACAGATACTCCTAGCATGCCTTGGCTTTCCCCAGCATTGGAAGATGCATATGCCAACTTTTTTCAATATCCTACCCTTCCTTCATCCCACAAATGTCCACCTTGCCACGTCTGGCAGATGTAGCATTTTATAATACTTGAGTGGGTCATAGCAAGCATTATAAAGCACATAAATTCATGATTGTGCTGTTGTGCACCTTTGTGCATAATGCTCATTATTGTGGGCATCTCATGATTGACACGTGGTAGCAGGCTGTGTCTGGATGACACTGCACACTACCTGCATATGCGCTTCCATGAACCTTAGTAATTAATGGATGAGGAGTCTGATTAGGGCAGTAATACAGGGTTTTATATCAGGATGGCTTTTATTTGCACATCCAGTATTGTACAGTACAATTATCTGATTGCACACATTCCAGTAATGGGGAAACAGTCTTGAGATGTAGCTGCGGCAGGAATGTCCTCCTCAGTAGAACCTGAGTTTCTAGCCAGCTGAATCTATGGAACCTCTGTCATATTATCAGTGCTAACCTCTTGAATCTAGCCTAGAGAAGTGTTCAGCCTTCTGTCAAAATTAATAGTAGACCACACTATATAAATTATACCTTTTTTTCCTTAACAAAAAAGTATTCATGATCATAAAAGTAATGGTAGATTTGACTGTGTGCATATTTTAGCCAGTATGATTTTTGTTTTATTTTTCATTCTGTCCATGATTCCGTTAAACCCACAGCAGGGTTATAAATGTATTTTCGAACACTGCTCAAGGATTTTATTGTGTCCCCATCTTGTGAATTTACTAAATAAAATCTTCACTTTTGCATCAAATTTTTTTTGTCTAATTACTTTATAATCTTAATTCCTTGCCCCAAAGGACATACTGAAACACTGTCTCTATGACAACTGAGAGAATCTAACATCACATCACCAGGAGGAGGTTTGATGTAATTATTGGCAATAACCTTTTCAATGCTTACATCTTTAAGTTCTAAATCAAGAAAACTGACAGTGTTAGAATTTATAATGTATGAAAATAAAAAATAATATTTAAACTTAACTCTTAAATAACTGAAGGCTCTTACACATGCTGAGCTTCTCAGTCTTTGGGGGGAATTTAATAAAACCTACACAGTGTTTTTTACCATGTAGGCATCGTGCAATACTGCTTACACAAAAGTAAACAAGTTTGCGATCCAGTAAGCACTGCTGGGGGGTGCACATGCACGTACCAACACGGGAAGTTTTGTGGCATGCAAATCACCTCATAAGCATGTGAATCACATGCAAATGAGGCAGGTAGAGCGATCCAGCAAGCAGACAGGCAGCCCTGCAGACCCTGTGTTAGTGTCCATAGTGTACATGGAAAAATTCCATGTACAAGAATGTAGACAGACAGAAGGGGCTGTAAAAATGTAAATGGATGGACAGAAATGGCATACCACATACAGATATGAGCAAATATATACTGTGTGTGTCACAACTTACAGAAAATATGTTAAAATACATTTGTTTAATAATTTAGACAAGTTTGAACACCAAGTCGCAGTGTGCAAACATGCCTTAAAAAAATGTGGAAATAACAAAATTAATATTATGAGACAGAAATGTATTACAGGAACCTGCTTGGAGTGTCTACAATGGTGCATTGGTGCTGCTGCTAATGTGGTAGGGCTTGGAAGCGTGTAGTTTCCAGGTTGTGAGCACGGACCACTATGCAAATGAGGTGGAGTTACTGAATAGTATATTGGGGTAATCGTGCCTGCATATCCCCACCATGTTGGCAAATAACCATGTTGATGTCCCCACAGGAGGTAGCTGACATCAGAAGAGGGTATGCCCAATAACTACTAAGCTGACTGGAGCTTAGCTGCACCTGTTTGTGTGGAGCGCCGCTGTGCTAGGCGTGGAAGTCTGGTGAGTGTGTACACTGACTTCTAAGCTTTCTTTACCCATGATGCATGTGTTTCCACATGTTTGCGTGGTGCACTGCTGTGCTGAGCAGGGAAGTCTGGGTGGTGTGTCCACGGACTGCTAAGCTATATTTACCTACAAGGTGCATGTTTGCATGGTGCTCAGCATTGCAGAGAGTATCTAAGAGGCAATGATATAGTAATTAGTTTTAACTTTTGTTTAACTTAAACTAGGGCCATTAAATGATGTTAATGATATACTAGGCAGGTGCAATGTATCATAGGTAGCCAATAACGCAGGCAGCACCTACAGCAGAGCACTATAAAGTATACACACACCCTACAATCTTATTTTCCCTCATACTCTGCACCATTGGAGTATAGACTTGGGAATTTTAACTGAAAGAATGTTAGGTGCTGCTGCAGGTCTGCTACATCTGTATGTGCTAGATGCTGAAGTCAGTGCTGCTGCTGCAGCTGACAATAGGCCTAGTCAGAGAAGGAGAAGAAAGTTCAAGCTGAGGTTAACCTTCCAGGAGCTAAATGAGCTGGAGTTTGTACAGAACTACAGGGTGGAAAGAGACATACTACAAGAACTCACTGACCTCTGCCACCCTCAACTCAGACCCAGAACCAACAGAGGAGAACTCATCCCAGTGGAAGCAAAGGTATGTGTAGCCCTTAGGATAATAGTGACAGGTACCTTACAAATACCAACGGGAGGCATGATGGGGGTCTCATAGGCATCAGCATCTAGGGTACTCCACCAGTTCCTGGATGTCAGGGTACTCCACCAGTTCCTGGATGTCATGCTACCACATGCCAGTAAGCACATTTATTTTCACCTCCACCTGAGACAAGGGCCAGCAGTATGCAACACTTCTACCATGTAGCACACTACCCTGAGGTACTGTGCACCATAGATTTCACTCATGTACACATAAACGCACCACCCAGTAAGAGTAGAATCTATGTCAACCACAAAGGGTACCACTCCATCAACTGCCAGGTCATGTGCAATGCCCAGGACATTATCATGAATGTGTGTGCTGGCAACCCTGGCCATTATCACAACTCCAATATCTGGCATGCGTCACAGCTGTACCAGATGTTTGCTAGGGGGTATCCCATGTGGCCATTTAATGGGGGATACTGGCTATGCACTGGAACTGTGGATGATGACATTCATCTGAAATGCACATACATTGGCATGTCCTGTACACAGTGAGTGGAAGTGGTGCTAGTCTCAGTGTAGCCATGTCTGTGTGTGAGCCTGTTAGAGCATGTTATGGAACCAGTGGATGTTTGAACTATACTAGAATAATGACCATACGGCCCTCACAATCATAGACATCATCATACCTCTAGTTACAGGATCAGCACATATTGCACCAGTCCAAGAGGGACACAGGCAGATGCCTTGTGTTGAGATGATGGTCATCCGGCCAAAGAGACAGATGGCATGTGCTAAGATGCATTGAGGTGCTCTGTGTGCCATTAGGCAGGGTTCTGTTCCAAGGGTGTGTTTCAGTCTGCTAGGCAAATCTCTCCTACAAGCATGTAGTACTAATGTCACATACTACGTTAATGTTCTTACAGTGAGTCATCCATCTACTATGCTATACAGCCAATACAACATCATATAACATAGGGTACACAAATGTAGGTGGTCTACTCATAACAAATGCCAGCATACAGTATCTGTCTGTAACTACTACAAGTGGCATGGGAACCAACACTGCATTACACAAGTACATGTTAAGTACATGTCACCCTGTGCATCAGACACATGGCTTCATTTCCCTGCATTGATGGTGAGGATGACAGAGATGTGGCACAGGTATCATTACTTGCATAGGGTGCTGTGTGGGGGTGCAGGTGCAGGAGGCCTAGGCTGGCCGAAAAGGTAGACAGCATGTGTATCAGTCTGGAGGGGAGCAAGTATGATGGACCAGGGAGAGGTGCCATGTGTGCCTGTAGGTGACCTGTATTTGACAGTGGTATGTGTGTGTGTGTGTGTGTGTGTGTGTGTGTGTGTGTGTGTGTGTGTGTGTGTGTGTATATACACAGTCAAGCTCAGTGCTAGCCCTACACTTGTGTATGTTGGACAGCTTTGGACCGTACATGTTACAGTTGACAGTTCACCATCTCCAGCCCCAAACATGGGAACCGGCTCTGACAGGAGTTGCACTGGCACCTCTGTGCCCAAGGTCAGAAACAGTGATAGTACCTGACGGTAAATGGCAACAAAATAAAGAACAAATAACTGTACCACAGTGTGAAACAACAAAGCCAGTCCAGAGATGTAGTTCAATATTTATTTTCTAGTGCCTCGGCCACAGTAAGCCTTCAAGGAGTACTGTGGTCGAGGCGCTAGAGAATAAATATTGAACTACATCTCTGGACTGGCTTTGTTGTTTCGCACTATAGTACCTGACGGTGACTGCTGTCTGCTGGGACCATTTCCCACAGGACCACCCAGGACCACAAGCCCATGGCCTGCCATGTTATGGTGTGGACAGCACACTCCTCTCTGTAGAGCTGGATGTACTGCCACTATGGGAGCGTGGGTGTGCATGGCCATGTGGACTCTCAGCAGATGGGGTTGCTGACCTACATCCATGGGTTCGATGCCCAACTCCAACCACACATTCCAGCACAGAGAATGTGCAGTCCAAGAGATACATTGTTTCAGCCCACCATTTGTCCACTTCATCAGGCAGCTAATCCAGGGTGTCCCCAATGTGGTGGAGGCAGTCATGGATGTCAGACTGTGCTGCATCCATAATCCTAAGCAAATGTCTGGTGTTCCTTTAAGAACATGCTTGTGCCTCCATGATGACCAGAAACATGTGCTGAGTGACCCATGATGTGACATCTGCAACAGGTGGTGGATAGACAGCAGGCCTCCTACAAGTAGCCCTGTCAATCCACCTGTGTGGGACCTCACCAGCTGTCTGACTATGGCCAGTGTCTACACTCACTGGAGTCATAGTTGCCACACTTTCCTGCTCAATGTCCCCACCCTCTGACTGCCCAATATCTGTGGCCTCCTAGAACGGGGTATGTATGGGCTTACAGACTGTACATGGTGGCAATGGAGAGAGAAGAGGGATATCTACCTCTGGAACAGATTCAGCCCCTGACACCCCCACCTGTACCTCACTGTTACCACCATCATCATCATCACAGTCCAAAGAGACACTGCCATCAGGTTGTGTAGGGGACGGACACCAACCCCAATCGTCACCTGGAATAAAAAAAAAGTAGTACATTAATACCTGCACTACTGTGTACAAAAAGCTTCCAAGACTCATAACAATGAAGACCTAGAACTGGATTAGTGGTCAAACAACTTTCTTCTCCATGTTCTTCCACAAAACACTTTCTCGGAACAACTTACAAATTCAACTCAGGACCTTTATAACAATCACTGGAAGTAAACCAAGTAAAACATGACCAGTAATATTTACCTTTTAATTAATCAGTATGACACTATACTTGAAAAAAACAACACATAAAAACCCAGTACAACTCTCCTAACAAATATATGGAAATACACATTTCACTGCCTAATGTATTTGCTGTTAACCTGTTGTATTTTAAGAGGCATTTTAGATTCCTTACCTTATTTTAATCAGGTGCCCTATCTTCTCTTAACTGTAACTGACAAAGTGCATCTGTTTGTTGAACTACACTCCTGTGACTGCCCCTTCTAGAAACCTTAGGTACCTGTTCCAGACTGGAATTTAGAAACATTGTACGCTGTTTACACACATAGTTATGTTTACATATGTCATTATTCTGGCCCTTAACAGTACTAAAATATAATTGTTCCTTAATAAAACAAGTGTCAGGCTTACCAGAAGAAGGACCACGGCCTTGGACAATACCTGATGGACCTGTGAAAAGTTGAGGGTGGGGTAATGTCAATACCACCGCATGTTGCAGCACAACAAGGTAATACATCCATGTATCTCTCATTTACAGTAGCTACTATATTATTTGTTGTATTGGTCACAATCTGACTTTGAGTGTATAACTGAGGCTAAACCCCCAAAGAGCAAAGACCTGACACCCACTTAACAGTATTTACAGGCTGACACAATGACTGCTACAATATTACAGTACTGATCACAGTAAGTTTACCTGCATGCTCTCCAGCTGTGGAAACTGTGGCACCCACCTCCACAACGTATGTTGTGATGGATGCCTGGAAGATGTTGCATGTGCCTAGGTATGCCAGGAATTCCTCAGTGGCCGAGAGTGGTTGTTCCTCTGCAGGCCCTGTACCAGTGACATGATCCCTGGCTACATCTGCTGCCCTTCATTGTGCAACATTTATCATGTCGGTTGCCTAGTGTTGAACTTGCTCATAGAAGAAAAAAGAGGTAATGAGTACATATCGATTAAACCTATTTTAAAGTTGAAAGCAGGTATTGTTGGATTTTAATATGAAATGATATGCATTTTTTTAGTATATAAACTAACTAATGCAATTTTATTATTGGCATTAACTTCTAAGTTTGTACATATGTTTTTCAGCTTTTAGTATTCAAAATGCACTAGGATTTTATGAAGGTAACAAAATGTTTTGTAACTTTGTATCTTGCATTTTGGTGCCACCTTTCTTAGAAAGTGAGATGTTGCACAAGATGTTGTATAACATGCCTTGCACTTGGGTCCCACCCCTCCTTAAGGTTCATCCCTTAAAGAAGTGAGTTTTTATGGTATTTAAAGGCTGTGAGGTAGTGTATTTGTTTGTCTGATTATGTTTCTGTAGGATTGGAAATGAAAGAACTTAACATTTGTTTATTAAAATACCATTTTCATGGCTTTGGAGCAATGTTTTTTCTTCTTGCAGTGTCACTTTTCACTGTTGGGCTTGGTTAGGGTTAGGTTCATAGGTGTATACTAGGCTAATAGCCATGGAGCCTTTACAAGTCTAGCCCCAACAAACTGCCCAGGCACTGTGCCACCCTATGTTAGTTCACAGTGCCCCTATCCAGTATGGCAACAAGAGTGAACTTTCTGTTACCCACCCACTCGTCAAGATTTCTCTTGAAGAGGGCCAGTGAGGTGCTCTACTTCACATGAATGGGAAGCTTATTCCGGAGTATGGGCAGTCTTTGGGAGATGAACCTGTCCCTCCAGCAAGTTCTGTTAATTATGGTAATGAGGCTGTGATCTCTGGAGCATGTGGCATGGGGGGTATTGGGATTTCTTTAGGTGCAGCATTTCAAGTAGGCCTGGGTTGGACATGGCTTTTTAAGTCAAGCAGAGATCATCTTTAAGTAGACGATAACAGGCTGAGAAAAGCTGAAGTTTCTTGAGTCTGTCCATGTAGGACATGTGTTTAAGCCTAGAATCCTTTTTTGAGGTACTTTTGTGGCCTCTCCAACTGTTGTAGGTGTCTGGTCAGGTACATGCCAAATGGGGGTGTTATATTCGATGATTGGTCTAATGAGGGATGAGTAGAGAGGTATGATGATCTCTTTCTTCCTGGATGCAAAACGTTTGGTTATAAGATGTGCCATGTAGAAGGACTTTCTGACCACAGTGGCAATGTGGTGGTCGAAGGTGAGGTGGCTGTCAACCTGGCTGCCTAGATCTCTTATGGCCCCTTCAGTGTTCAGTGGGCTCCCATCAATGTGGTAATTCACGGGAACTGAGTTTTTTCCAAGGGGATGATAATGCATTTTTTGGCATTAAGCTTCAGGCCATGGTTCCGACATGAGTCATTGGTCTCAAAGAGGCCTTTTTATAGGATGTATGCATCAGTTGGAGAGTTGATAATGACGCCTGGCTTGCAGTCATCAGTAAACTTGGTTATCCAGAGTCCTTCTGTGTTGGCCTGGACTTCTGAGAAGTAGATGCCAAACAGGAGAGGGTCCAGGACTGAGACCTGTGGGATTCCACTCATGACTGGTTGACAGTCTGACTTGGAATCCACAACTTTCACTCTATGGGTCCTGTCTGTGAGCCAATTTGCAACCCACCTAGTGATGTAAAGATTGATGTAGTTTGGTGAGTTTATCAATGATACCTGAGTTGGAAATGGTAACAAAGGCCTTGAACAGGACGAGGTAGGCTGTAGACACTGCCTTACCCTCATCCCCAGCCTTGATGACTGCCTCAAAGAAGTCAACCAGGTTCAGCAGGCAGAATCTTCCCTTGACAAAGCCAAACTGTGTGGGGTGAAGAATTTGAAGATTGTCTATATCTTTGTTAAGCAAGTCCATGATGATGCACTCCATAGCTTTGAATACCAGACTCATCAGGCTAATGGGGTGATAGTTCCCAGGGTCTGTAGTTGCTCCCCCTTTATGGAGCGTGATGACTATGGCAGTGCACCATTCATTAGGGACATAGCCTGAGGTAAGGCTGTGATTGAACAGGGCACACAGATGTGGTGCCAGTTCATTTTGTAGCTCATGTAGGACTCAGCCAGGGATATTATCAGGTCCCATGGATGCTGTATTCTTGGTTTTGGACAATGCAGCTATTACCTGTGCTGCAGAAATGGTGGGTACCAGGCTTTCTTCTGGTATTGTGATAGGGCCCTTTGGAGGCAGAGAGGGGTAAAGCTGGCACTGCATCTGTTGCCCAGTATGTTGGCTACATATGCTGGCTCAGTATAGGAGGTGCCATTGTGCAATAACTGAGAGCAAATCTGGGTATTGCCTTGGAGGTTTTTGATAAAGCTATGGAAGGCTTTGTGGTTTTTTTTGGTGTCAGCCACAATTCTGCCTTTGTAGCTAACTTTAGAGGATTTGATAAGGGATCTCAGCTTTTTGTTGAGACTGATAAGGGAGGTTTTCCAGTCTTGTTTCTGCAACAGGTTTTTCCTTCTGTTGTAGAGTTTATTGATGACTGGGGACCACCATACTGGCTTCCTTTTTTTGGAACAGAGCATCTTAGTTCAGACCAAAGTTGGCTTTAGAGAAGTTTTTCAGGGTGGTTATTGTAGCGGGGGTTGTAAGTGAGCTGGTGTCTTGTCCTGCTCTCCCATGCCACTCACATCACAGACAAGGTCTGCCCACAGTGCAGCCCACTGTTCCCTGGTTTGTCTCCTCCTGGCTAGTAGGTTGTGATGATGTTACCTTAGTTTTTGCAGTATTATTTCATTCTCTGCATCCAAGAAGGGTGCATGGCATCTATGGTACATAATTCCTAAAAGGCAACAAAAGGGGAACACATTACAAGATCACATATGTAGATGTACACTATGTACAGATACGGCAAGATCAAAATGGCTGGCACTAACCACTGCTTGCTCACACAAGTCAAACTTCATAATGTGCAAGCAAACAAAGTGTGTGGATACAACTGAGATAGTAGCAATAGTCAGGTATTCCCATGTGTGCCATGAAAGCTACTGCTTTATTATCATACACCCAACACTCAGGTCTACTGTGGTGTGTCCCCTATGGGCAACCACTTGATAATATGTCATACGAACAATGCCACATGAATAGCAATGTGCTATTACAACCACTATAAGGGGACAGTCCAATGAGACCAGTGTGCCACAGTGACAAAATGCATTGCACCCTTATTGTTTTGTACATCCTGTGTAGGTGTAAGAGAGCAGGAGGTCAGTGGCATGTCATTATCACAAGACTAAGACAGGCTTAATGCTGTAATCACTATTCCTCATAAGTCTGTTCACCCATCTGCAACCAGTTGTACACAAAAATGTTTACATACTTGATGGAGTGCAGTACTCCTCTTTTGATATGTGGTGATAGTATAGTTGTCACAATGGCATGGTTTGTGTGAGGAAGGGCTCATACAGAATGGTTCCCCATAGCCAGATGTTTGCCTTCTAAACATGCTTTAGAGCAGCAGGTGATTACCTCTAAACCAATCTGTGGTACTGAAATGCTGATTGCAGCCAACACAGCTGTTGTGCACTATCATCAGCCAATAACATGCAACCACTGTAGAATATATAATGCCTTCATGTAGATTAGAGCCCCTTTCTTTTATGTTGTTCTGGACATTACTGGGGTGAGGAGACTACATTGTTGCAGAAGGTAGGTCTGCAGCAGATACCTTTAGATGGAGATGAGTATGCTGCAGACTACAGATACTGCTGAAGGTAATAGACATAGGTAGAGAAGTAATTGTATGAGCTGTGCCAGCCTTGTTGTAGAGCCAGGACCAGAGTGAGATTACCCTCTATACTCCCATGAAGGCATGTATTTAAGGTAAGTCTGTTAGGCAACAGGTATCAATAACAGAGTACTAGGCAATGTGTTTGGTGTGTCCTTGAGCAAGACTGGGTGTATATATATATATATATATATATATATATATATATATATATATATATATATATATATATATATATGGGTCTACTGCTTTACATCGAAAATACACTTTTACGAAATAGAGCAGTAGAACCTACACTTCAGCGAAAGTTCACTTAAATGAAAGTGCACTTTTGCTGAAGTCTAGTTCCCCGTGCTACCCCAAAAAAAAAAAAAAAAAACACTAAAACAAGTGGACTCGGTGAAGTGGTGTTTAAAGTAGTGAAACTTCGAACATATTGACGGATCCTATATATATATATATATATATATATATATATATATATATATATATATATGTGTGTGTGTGTGTGTGTGTGTGTGTGTGTGTGTGTGTGTGTGTTTACCATTTGGTCATCTGCCAGGCCATGTATTACAGTCTGGTAGTAATTTCCAGCATGTATGAAGGCAGTCTGTGTTACAAGCGGGGACTTCAAATGTGTATGTTCATTGCTCAACTGTGGTAATCTGCACTGTGACTCTCAAAGGATTGTGTGGTGCACTCTAATATTAGTGGCCCTCATTCACAGTACCCGAGGTGACATTTTCTGTGAATGCATATTACTGCATGATGTGACAATTTATGCATATATACATTTGTAATAGGGATATGTGAAGTGTGTTCCTACCTGCAGGCCTGTGACTTCCATCAGTTAAAAGCAGTCAAGTCATTTGACATGCATTGTGTGGATAAAGAGTGCATGAGTCTGTCATTAATTGCTGGCTTCACAATACTGAAAATGCACTGCTACACACCACTGGATTTGAACCCAGGACTGTGTGTGGCACAATGTATTGTTTATGAGGCATTTAACAGACTGAGCTACTGCCTCACTGCTGCAGTAGCTCTATTTGTGAGACATATCTGCATACCTACAGGCTGTGACAATCATGTCCAGCATCCATCAGTGTGTGCAATGGTTTATATGGATGCATTTTTGCACCAGGGTCCCAGTTGCACATGTATTTTGCCATTAATGCCTTAGCAGGTATCTCTCTACATGTTGCTGATAAAAGAACACATGTATCTGCAATCAGAGGCCTCATTTACATCCATTATTATGTCTTTGGCTTTGTAGTGGTGTACTATTGCACCAGAGTTTCAAGAACACTCCCATATTTTCCATTCAGTTTTATTCAAGTCTGAGCAGCATGGAGCGCAGCTATGATAAGATGTGCTTGATGACTGTAACTGTCGATTACTATGTTTTTATTAAATCACTTCTTTTAAGTGAGAGTTATGTGGTGTAGCAGGTTAATGCACTGGTCTGGAAGTGCAATGGTCTTGGGTTCAAAACATGGGATAGGTGTGAATTTTGTAACTGTGTAAAAGAAATTTAAGGACACATATAATCACTACAGATCTATTTAGCTGAGCTTAGCAAAGCTGTGCTATGCAGAATGATGCACGGCATTGCACTAAAAATATAAAGAAAAGAAAAATGGTAAGATAGGAAAGTGTTGAAATGGGGTGTAAGCAGGGGAAAACATAGTGGAAGGCAGTTAGGAATGTGCAGGAATTATGTAAGAAAGAACCATAGCTATTAATTTCTTGTACAGCAAAAACTGTGCACTTTGACAGAATATGCACATGGATTTGAGCTCTCAACCACAGAGAGAGGGGTGAGGACAACATAACTGCATTGTCTTGCCAATTGGAGCAAATTACTTGTGTCCAGAATACACATGGGCAAAATGGAGAGCTATGTATGGGGCAATATTTTGTTTGGGACAGGTGCCCATTTTTTTTTAAGGTGTGAGTGGAATGTTGGGGGAGGGAGATAGGTACATGTGCGGGTGGTACGTTGGGTAGGTGAGGATGCATTTGCAGATGGGCAAGACAGACAAGACAGCAGACAGGGGCAGTGTGTGAGACATGAGGAGGCTGAACACCTTGGAGAGGGAAGTGTTGTGGAATCCAAGTGCCATGTGCCTGCATACAGCAGCAGCATGACTCACATCCCCACCCATGGGACTGTCAGCACTGGTCCTTTACTGCCCTGTGGGAGCAGTGCTGGAGGCTGGGCACTGGGGTGAGGCTGTCCCACCAGATTGTCCAGCATGCCCTCAATCTGATGTAGGTGGTGGTCAAACCCATGGCAGACTATCCTGCACACCAAGACCGCAGCTCATCTCGGGTGACAACACCCCCTCCACCACTGCTCCCAGAGTGGGGCCAGCCCCATCCTGTAAGGTGATACTACCCGATGCCAGAGATAGTGCAGGCAGAGCAGAGGGGGCACCACCAGTCTGGGTCCCAGATGTGCTGGGACCCGGTGCTATGGCTGGTTGAGGCAAGGTAGGGGGATCAGCTGGAACCAGCCTTCCTTGATGTGCTGTGGTAATTGAGGTATAGCAATAAGTTGAGGTTAGTTATGAACAAATCATTGTTAGTATTAACAGCATGGAACATCATTTTAATTAACCCAGATACACTGCAATGCATATTATGTATGACACAACATGAAATAACAGAACAGTCAGTATGTTAACTGCATGTCAGTAACAGTTATAACATAAGGCCAACAACATAGTTAATTTAACAAGATATGTTAATATAAATGCATAGTAACAGATAACAATAATAAGCCACATAAGGCCAACAAAATGGTTAATTTAACAAGATATGTCAGTATGAAAGCATAATAACACATAACAATAATAAGCAACATTTCCCAAAATATAGTTATTGTAACAAAATATGTTAATAGTAAACCATAATAATAGATTAGAATAAGAAATACATGAAGATATGGGGTGGGGAGAGAGTGAGATAAAAACAGTCCATTAGTGACATTGTAGATTATATCCCTGAAAACAGTGCTAATATTTACTCTATAGGTGTGTATTGTCAGTTTTGTGTACAGTGACTACAAGTCTCTTATAGGTGATGTAGCACGTACATACTTCTCAAGCTATTTGCATGGGACAGTATGGGCCAATCAATAACAAATGCAGGTGCACAACTAGAACAGTCGCACATCATGTGGACTTATATAACTACCAAGGTGTTCTGTAAGTGGATTTGGTAATACTTTGCATTCCAGGTAATCGCTTCTGTGGTAATCCTGTGACAGATGGATTAAGCAATATTAGGTACAGTATGAGAAATCATGACACTTGAGAGGTATGTTTGTCTAAGTACATAAACTCGACAGCTGTCATTCCTTAGTTGCCAGGCATGGGAATAGAATCCAATAGCTGTAACTGCAGGGGACATCTGCAAATAATGTAATAATTGATTGCAGCAACTGTGTGCAGACATGCAAGGAATACAGCCATACTGGATATAGACAGATGTATTTATGAATCAACAATGCTGGTGAAAATGTTATTCTTACTGCTTTTACAACTCTGTGAAATGTAAACACAATATCTGTTCATAACATGGGCTACCTCACTCATATACCTTTTGTTCCTCGGGGGGGGGGGGTGTGAGCATTATTTGACCGATAGTGGCCTGGAGATAACCTTGAACCATATTATGAGTAGAGCAATACAAGTTACAGGACATTCTTTTTGCATGCTATTACAGTGTTATAATTGATTGCACTGACAGTAGAATACATGTATGGAATACAATTGCAGTGCATATATTAATACAGCTTTATTTTAGAATCAACACTGCTGGTGAACACTTTTTATTGGTACTGCTTTGCAAAATCTGTGAAGTCCACACACAATATCTGCTCATAACATGGGCCACCTCACCCTCTTGTTCCTGGGATAGGGGAAAATGAGGGCATTATGTGACTGATAATGGCCTGGAGAAAAATTTACCAATACTATAGGTTTAACTATACATGTTACATGACATTATTTTTGCATTCTAGAACTATTACAGTGTTATAATTGACTGCACTAACAGCAGAACACACATGCATAGAATACAACCATACTACATATACTAAAACAGCTTTATTTTAGTATCAACAATGCTGGTGAACATTTATTTGTTTTGTTATTGCTATGAAATATCTACGAAGTACACACAAAATATCTGCCCATGGAGTGGGCTACCTCACCCATATGCCTTTATTACCTGAAGTAGGAGGAACAGAGAGCATTATGTGACCAATATTGGGCTGGAGACAGCTTTGGACAGTACTATGAGTTAAGCAATACAGTTTGCAGGCCATTAGTTTTGCATTCTACAGCTATGAGAGTGCTACACTTGACTGCAGCAACCTCACCATAGACAATCAATACATACAGCTCTACTGCAATGGTTATGACAACACAATCCCGCAGAACACCATTTTTCTTACTGTTATTGGTATTATTTATTGTTTATTGCACTTCAGTTGTTATCGTTCATGTATTGCACTACAGCTCTATTTGCTCATTTATTGCTCTACAGCTCTAATTGCCCATTTATTGCACTATAGCTCTACTTGCCCATTTATTGCACTATAGTTTTTTTTGTGTATAATTTATTGCAATAAATGCTTTACTCTTTCTTGCTTATTGCACTACAGTTAGCATACTAAATCTGTACTTACCACACTCATGGTGCAGCCTGGCCAGGCGCCCAGCATGGGACTCAACATTGCAAGCCCTCTCAGCTGCAGATGTTGGGAGAGAAGCACACCATTATGCATACCAGTTTTGCAGACATTCAGCTTGCATTTTGGTAAGACAGAGGAAGACATTCTTACAAACTTAGCCTCCTATATAGGAATAAACAATTTCTGACTAATAATACAAAACTCACAATTGCTAGAACACACCTACTATCAACACTCCTATATGCATCCCCAATTCTAACAATCCTCCATAAAACTGACATTGCCAAGCAAACCTGCTATAACAAAATCTCCAAATCTGCCAATAATGCTTCCTATAAATCCCATCACTGTCTAACACTCAAGCAACTTGACTGGATAGAACTCCCTCTTTTACTTCAATTTAATCAACTAACCTTAGCTCATAAAATCCTCCACCACCCAGAAAAGATCCCAGGCCTGAAAGACATTATCCAACCATACTATGCATCTAGATCCCTTCACTCAAACAGTAAACAACTCCTCCAAGTCACCAAAGCAAAAAAACTCAGCAGGTGAGCCCCTCTTCTCTAATTATATTTCCAAGCTTTGGAACTGTCTGCCCAACCCACTAATGACCACTTCCACATCTAAACAGTTAAAAAACTCCTAAAAACCCACCTTGCAAACTCCTGGCTCTGCTCCTGTCACAGTCCAGGCTAGACCCCAGTAAACCACCATTCCAACCCTCCTCCACTAATATACTAGTCCACCTATCCTCCTTTACTACTATACTACACCACCTCTTAAATAGCAAACTCATGCAACAAACTACTTGTAGATCCTTATATCAAACTTTTCTCTATCATTGTTCTATTGTATTGATCATTATTATAGCCTTCTTTGTTTTAAATGTATATGCACTGACGTTAATAGCAAACCTTTACAATGACATGTTTTTTACTTTAATTTCCATTGTCTAACTCCTGTGAAACAATTACTGTTGTAAATATTCTTGCTATAATTACTTTTTGTTTAACTCCTGTAAAATTATTAATGTTCTATACTATATACTAATGACTATATAGAGCTCTTCTTCCCGGGCATCCACTGAAAAGGGACACATGTCCAGATGGACCTTCCTGGTTAATAAATTTAAAATAAAATACATACTTGTGGGGCATTCTCATCTCTAGCTTTTTGGAACCAGGTGTCCAAGGTTCCCCTCTTTCTCCTTTTCAAGCCATTATAATGGTGATGACACTGCTCACCTGTGTGGAGGATACAAGCAACGCAAGTGAGTTCCCTGGCCAACCAGTCCCAGGCATCCACCTTACACTCTGAGCCCTGGAATCTGCCTTGCATCAGCCAGAGTGCATGGTTTGTACTAGGAGCCCAACCATGACCCTGGACTCCTGAATACCCCTCTTCTGCACCCAAAAGTGCACACCTTCGCCAACACCACTTGCATACCAACAGTTGATCGAACTCCAATGAATGATGCAGAATTCCCACCGACTGGGCTTAATATAGGCTGTTTTCCTGCCCTTACACGTCATTGCACAACATTCAAAAAAGCACCGTGTTGCTTAGCACTGCATAAACTAGCTAAGCAGGGCTGAGTGGCATGAAAACTCACAGAACCGTTGGTTTAGCAAAACTTAGCACAATGCAAACATTTGTAACCATTAACATTTATGCACTGCTTAGCATGAATGAGCAGTGCTTAGCAGAGCACAACAGTGCTAAATTTCACAATACTTTTATTAAATTATAGAAAAATAGTACATTTATTTACAGACATATTCTGCCTGTTATGGACTTGAACCCAGCACCTACTACACATAAGGCCACAAATCTACCCATGTAGCTAGTTGGATGTGATAAAAACCAGGATACCTTCACATATACTACTTGGCTACCTGTTAGCGTTGCTGAGCACCATGCCGCACCATGCAAACATGTTTAAACACACCTATAAATAAATAATTAATTACATCCAGTTTCTATTTTTAGATGTCTGGCAGGTGTGGACTATGTACGTCTAAGCTCCACTCAGCTCTGCTGCGCTCTGAGCTGTGCCGCGCAAACGGCAATTAAAAAAAAAGAAATAAAAAATATAAAAATTTGAAATATGATAATTAATTACATCCGGTTTCTATTTTTAGATGTTTGACAGGTGTCAGCTGTCTATATGTAAGCACAGCTTAGCATTGCTGTGCTCTGCACAGCGCCGCACAAACATGAAGAAAAAAAATAACATGAAAAAAATAAAACAAAAATAATAGATCATAAAAATGACATATTAATACATTTTACACACTTCATAACATTACAACAGTGGTGTGGAGCATTACAGGGGGCCTCACACTCATCTGCAGCCATGGGTAACCATTACACCTCTCCCTACATTGATTCAATATCCCTGTTTCTCGGCTCTCCCTCAGCAGTGAGTTAATAGGCATGAGGCACTGCCAAGGGGTAACCAAAGCCTTGTACATGGATACATTCCATGTAGGCTCTACACTGTGCCTACACAGATTTTATTAAATCCTGAGGTTTGTGTTTCCATCTGAAGGTGCTCAGCAGAATATAATGTTCTAGCAGGAGCTCATCTCACAAACAGGCAAGCAACCTGTCTTCAGGATTCACTTTTTTATTTATTTATTAGTTATCTGACATTTGGTGCAAGCAGTCAGATGTAGCTCCTATCGTACAGGGTTTGATTCCCTCAGCCCTCATTTGCTTTCTGTGTGATTGTCAGCAAGTCACTTAATCAGGTATTGCTCTTAGGGTACCCCTGCAATGGGACTGCATGTGAAGTTTGCCTACCTAGTTAACAAATGGGTATTATTATTGTTATTATTGTTATTATTTGCTCATTTGTATGGTTCTATTCAGTACCTGGTTAGTCTGAGTGGACAAAGCCCATCTACAACAGACATCTAGGAAGAAAAGTTTCAACAATAAAAATAAAATAAACAATTGATAATATAATATACAGATAAGCATTAACAGTGCATATATGCATTTAACTTACCCTAAAAGCAGTCTAGCTGATCCTCTTAATACTATAAGGTAGTATTTATGCCCATAATGTTTATATGCAGCAGTGTTAATATTCAGCCAAAATGTTTGTATGCAGAGAAAAGGGGCTGGGAGTTTGTGAGGTGCAGCAAATGTCATAATGTTTTTGTTATGAAACTACAGTTAGTGCAACTCAAGAATTGCTTCAAAAAACAGCAGAGGACATTTTTTAAAGTGGTGTTGAAGGTTTGGCACCTAACCTGAACTGGTGAGAGGTTCCATATTTGAGAAACTACTGACCTAAAAGCATTGTTACCACAGCATCAGAAAGTACTAAGCACTCTTAGCTTAAACTAATGTTCATACTATATTCTCCCGACTGGCAGGTGCCACTGAAAAAAATTTTACTGGAGTAGTGCAGTCATTGGGCTGTATACAGAATGCAAAACAAAGGCACTTTTCATTATAGAAGACGGCCACATCAAGTGTGATAATATTTATCAATGGGAGGATCAGAAGGATGCATCTGCAGTTAATCTTGTGATACTATTACACACTTTAGCTAGACACTGCAAAAAAAAATAATATATATATATATATATATATATATATATATACATACTGGAAATAATCACATTGTCAAATAGCAGTCATGGTAGAAGTATGTACTGTGTCAAGCTAGTCTTGCTACAAGTCTGTGTCAGTGGCATGTACAGCAGCACACTCAACTTAAAGGCTGAAATATCAAAGGCTGTGGGTTCAATTTCCACCTGTTGCCAAAGACATGGATTAAAACTCAATGCAAAGAAGTGCCTTCTGGGAAAACCTCTACACAAGCAAATTACTTCATTGATAAGATACCCCTAGGAGAAGTTTCAGAACATGTGTAGACAATAAACTGTCATTTGACCAGTACATAGCATGCAAACAAGGTAGAAAGAAAATCATTATATGTTACCCAATGTATAAATAAGAGTATGGCATCCAGGTCCAAGGAAGTTATAGAGCCACTTTTCATCTTCTTTTGGCTTTTCCCGGTTAGGGGTTGCCACAGTGGAACAACTGTCCGCTCATGATTGGCAGTGGAGTTTTACGGTGTCGAGTTGCCAGCCTGGCACCCAACCTTCCACAGAAGGCACACACTCACACCTAGGGCCAATTTAGAGTGTCCAATCCACCTATAGCATGTCTTTGGGATGTGGGAGGAAACTGGAGTACCCGGAGGAAACCCATGCGACCACAGGGAGGACATGCAGACTCCACACAGAAGGCACATCAGCCGAGGATCGAACTGGAGAACCTCTTGCTGTGAGGCAACAACACTAACCACTGCATCACCACGGCTGCCCTAAGTTATAGTGCCACTCTACTGGTCACTTATCAGACCCATCATTGAGTACAATGCCCCTTTTGGCATGTACTTGATTAGGCATATGCAACAGTTGGAATGCCCACAGAGGTTCCTGACCAAGAGGATCCAGGGTATTAACACACTGTCCAGTGCAGATCACCTTAGAGCCCTATCTCTATACTCAGTCTCCTATAGGTTGTTGAGATGTGATCTATACTTGGCATCCTTAGATTCAGTCCGGATAGAGATTTTGTACATATACACAAAAATAACAGCACCAGAAACACTAGATCCAGGGATATGAATTTTGCTTGTGACCTAAATAGAACATGCTGACAAAAATAGGCAAGTGACTTAAAGGATCCCCTATACCCTGGAATAGGCTTCCTATCAGTGTGAAGAAGAGTCCATCCCTAACCCTTTTCAAATGTAATCTTGACCAGTGGATGTGAAACTGCAAATTCATCCCCAGGCTGGACCCATGATTCTTATAGACAGAGGCTGACAGTAAAGATGCCCTAGCTAACATTGGATAGGTAAGCATAAATTCATCTTGGGCTGGCAGCCAGGACACTTATAAACACAGGCTGACAGCAAACATTCCCTAACTAACGTATCTTCACATAACTTTTTAGCAACCTCCTAACTAACATAACCTTCCTAACAAACATACCTCACAATTAAGACACATATTAAAAGGAGACACAATTGAGGTGGGTTGCATGGCTACCCTTATAAAGGACCTGGTGATTGTTAGCCTGGTACAGACTTATGAACCTAGATGCATCATTCACCAGTATGCATGTTAAAAAATATTTCTTCATCTGCTATCATATTAGATACAAACTTAAAGTAAGTAAAAATATAAACGAGTAACTTTAAAAAGTAGTACATAGTATTTAAAACTACTTAATTTAACTTTATTTCTATAAATAACATATCTACAATTAAAATACTCAAGTTCAATTAATAGCAGCTGTTCTGGTTCAGTTTATGGCAGCTTATTTTCACATTTAGAGTTCTTTATAGTCACTAGTTTGCTATCAAGCTATTCAATTAATGGCAACTGTATGAGTTTTTGGTTCAGTTTATAGCATCTTGTTTTCAAATTTAAAGTTCTTTATAGTCACTGGTTTGCTATCAAGCTAATGTAAAGTTTAGTGCTTCAAAAGGTTAAGGTGACAGTATAAATTAATAACTAAACTTTGATATTGCAAATAAAAGAAACATTAGTATATGCAATGTACAATGACAAAAGTGGGCTCTAAAGAAATTATATACTATGATGTCATGGATGATGGTGCTTCGTGGGTATGCCAAGAGTCAGGAATGGTTGCATTTTACAAATTGCTTCACAGAACCAACCTACAACTCCAACTCCTCCAAAAGGGTTCCCCCAACTTCAACAATGCAAAACTTTTCCTTAACCAACATAAGCACCTAAACCTACTGGGTATCTATTTACCCCTGGGTGACACCCTAACCATCCTAGAGTCCCTACTTCGCTGGGCCTCATACTCCTTCACCTCAAGAAACTATCGTACTAGGTGACATAAACATTGACTGGAACTCTAGCCACTCCCCCACCCACCACATTAACCTATATAACCTCACCCAACTTATAGATACTCCCATAAGCATTGATAAGGCCACAAAAAGAGAATCTATACTTGATTGGATCCTCACAAATCAACCAAATACTGCCCATTAATGTGGCACCCTACCAAACTCTCTGAGTGACCACAGCCCCACTTTTATCCTCAGGCACAAACTTAAAATAATTAACTCTCTCTCCATTCTACAAACCCACTCTAACAAAAAGTTTCCTAGAGACCACTTCATAAGAGCCTTGCAGCATTGCATCTGGTCTCCCATCAAAACTCTTTCATTAGACAAAGCAGTTGATTACTTCAACTCCACATTCCTAAATATCCTCAACCAACATGCCCCCTTAAAAACTATCAGGATATGTAGCAGCCCCACCCCTTGGTTCAAGAAATTCACAAAAACCCTACTGAGAGCCAGGGATAAAGCCTGGAAAACCTGGCACCACACCAAGTCACCCATAGCTAGGCAAACCTTTCACGAGCTCCGGAACAAAGCAAAAAATCAGGTTAAGCTTGATAAACAAAATTACTATATTACTAAACAAAACAAATACAGCACTAAACTGCAAAAATTCTGGGCAACAATAAATATCCTACAGCCTGGAAGTACTACCACTCCCACCCCCAATATAACAGGTACAGACCTGGACATAACTTCCAGCTTTAATAACTATTTCACCTCCTCAGTACTCAAACTCTTAAACAACATCACTTCCTCCAACACCCCACAACCATCTCAGGCCCAAATCAATACCATACCTTTCACATTTAAGTCTGTTCCTACCTCTATTATCCAAAAACTCCTAGCCAAACTCAAACCAACCACCCATGCAGCCAATAACCTTCCTGCTGAATACCTCCAAATTGCATCCACAGCTATAGCCTATTCCATTTCACTTCTAAAAAATAGAGCCATCACCGAACACACCGCTCCATCCCTGTGGAAAACCTCATATATTATACCACTCCACAAAGGTGGCCCCTCCCTAGACCATTCCAACTAATGACCAATTGCAATTCTCTCACTCCTCTCTAAAATCCTAGAAAGATGTATTCATCATCAGTTCCTCTCCTATACCCTCACCAACATCCTTCTCTCCTCAACCCAATACAGATTTCGCCTATCCCACAGCACCACCACTGCCCTTTTCAAATTCACCAATACTATAAACTCCCACAGGAATCTAGGTAAATTAGTCTCAGCTACCTTCCTAGGTTTATCCAAGGCATTCAACACAGTCTTACATAATAAACTACTGTCTTGTCTCTCTGACCTCAACCTTAACAACACCACCCTACTCTGGTTTAAAAGCTATTTAAATAACTGCCAACAATCTGTCAAATGGCATAACTCTCCATCCCTTCCACTCCCAACCTCCTTAGGCATGCCACAAGGATCAGTCCTAGGACCCTTACTTTTTAATATCTTCACAAACCAACTCCGCTCAGCTACCTCTAAAGCCGACATAGTCTAATACACTGACGACACAACTCTCATATGCTTGGCACTCAACATCCAACTTCTCCAACAAAAAGCCCAAGAAGCCTTCTCTGAAATAGAGAACTGGCCTAACAGCTCACAACTCATACTAAATCCCAAGAAAACACAACTAATGCTATTATACTCTACTAAAATGAGCAACCTTACCTTCTCTATACTCTCTGCCAACAAAACTCAAATCACACCTGTCACAGAGGCTAAACTCCTAGGAGTTGCCATTGACCAGCAAAACAAATTCACAAAGCACATATCAACAACCATCACTAAAGTCCACAAAAAGCTAGGTTCCCTCTATCGCTGTAAACGTTATCTAACCACAGAATCTCAAATAGCAATACACAGGATCCACCACCTATCTACACTTCTTTATGCATCCCCAATTCTAACTAATCTTTACAAAACTGACCTTAATAAACTTTCCATGTGTTAAAACAAAATCGCTAGATTTGCTACAAATGCCAAATCACGATCCCACCACTGCCTTTCCCTACAAGCCTTGCACTGGCTTGAATTTCCGAACCTATTAAGGTACCATCAACTCAACCTAGCTCATCTAATTCTGTACTATGACGAGAAAACCCCTGAACTGACTGGCATGCTGAACTTCTATATTTCAAATAGACAACTTTGGTCCTCTAGCAAAGCCTTGTATTTTCAAGCAAAATGGGTAATATCCTCTTATTATTAGCAGTTATACTAACTGCTGTAAAGTCTACAATCTGTATGCTACTAATCTGTAATATCTCTTTTGTAAATTTTTCACCTGTCTGTAAACTTATGGAGTTTTTCTCCCCAGGAATCCACTGAAAATGGATACTTGTTGTCCAGTCGCACTATCAAGGCAAACAAATGTTAAATAAATAGATAAAAATAAATAAATAAATAACTATTTTGAAAACTGTGATGCAGTGATACTTTACATTTATTGCTATGACTAATAATTCATAGTAAGCATTTGTATAATAATTGTTTTAAACTGCAGTTGAGTTCATATCAAATTACTTGACTGAGTTCATTTTTAACGTTATAGTGCTACAGTTTTTTTTAACTGCAGCATAGACATTGCTCTGCTTTCAAAGCACAAGGCAAGTCTCACACTATGTTAAATATATTATATACATAAAGAAAACAACATTTTCTCCAATGATATTTCATCATTTCAGCTGTAGTAATTTGAATAAGCATAATGAAACAAGCAAGTGGCCCAGCCACTGAGGATGCATTAGCCAGTACATTTCTTTGTGCATGTCCCAAGCCTGGATAAATGAGGAGGGTTGTCAGGAAAGGCATCCAGTGTAAATGTAAAACTTTTGCCAAATGACATATGTGGACAACAATACAAATTTCCATACCAGATTGGTTGAGGCCCGGGTTAACAATGACCGCCACCAGTAGTGTTAGCCAACAGGGTGTTGGTGGAAATTGAGCTACTGTTGGGTGTAGGAGAAGGAGAAGAAGAGGGGGAAGGCATGTCTGAAGGCAGGAAGAGAGGAGGAAGGTTAGGAGTGTGGTAGTGAGGGTAGGGACATTGAATATTGGTATTATGACTGGTAAATGGAGAGAGAGAGTTAGCTGATATGATGGAGAGAAGGAAGGTTGCTATATTCTCCATGTAAGAGACCAGATGGAAGGGTAGTAAGGCTAGGTGTATCGGAGGTGGGTTCAAATTGTTCTATCATGGTGTGTGTGGATGGGAGGAGAAATGGGTTATGGTTTATCCTTAAGGAACTGTATGCCAAGAGTGTTTTGGATATGAAAAGTGTCAGACAGAGTGATGTTTATGAAGGTGGAAATTGATGGTGTGTTGATGAAAGCTGTTAGTGCATATGCTCACAAGTTGGGTGCGTGATGGATGAGAAAGAAATATTTTGGAGTGAATTGAATGATTGGAGCGGATTTCGATGGGCATGTTGCTGAAGGTTACAGAGGGGATGAGGAAGTGATGGGTAGGTATGGTGTTAAGGAGAGGAATGCATAAGGTCACCTAGTAGTGGATTTTGTGAAAAGGATGGACATGGCTGTGGTGAATACATATTTTAAGAAGAGGGAGGAGTATAGGGTGATGTACAACAGTGGACAAAGATGCACACAGGTGGATTATATCATATGTAGGAGGGCCAGTCTAAAGGAGATTTGAGACTGCAAAGTGGTGGCAGGGGAAAGTGTAGCTAGATAGCATAGGATGGTGGTCTGTAGAATGACATTGATGATCAAAAAAGAGGAGGAGGAGTATGATCTCAGTGCCAAGGATCAAGTGATGGAAGTTGAAAAGACTGATTGTGAGGTGGAGTTCAGGGAAGAGTTAAGACAGGCACTTAGTGTCAGTGAGGAGTTACTGGATAGCTGGGTAGCTACAGCAGAGCTGGTAAGGGAGACAGCTAGAAAGGTGGTTGGTGTGACATCTAGACAGAGGAAGGAGGACAAGGAGACCTGGTGGTGGAATGAGGAAGTACTGGAGAGTATACAGAGAAAGAGATTGGCAAAGAAGTGGGATTGTCAGAGAGATGAAGGGAGTAGACAGGTGTATAAGGAGATGAGATGTATGGCAAAGAGAGAGGTGGCAAAGGCTAAGGATAAGGTGCATTAAGAGTTGTATGAAAGGTTGGACACTAATGAGGGAGAAAAAGACCTGTACCGATTGGCTAGACAGGGGGACCGAGCTAGGAAAGATGTGCAGCAGGTAAGGGTGATAAAGGATAATGAGGGAAATTTACTTACAAGCAAGGTGAAGGTGTTGGTTTTCCCAATCCCACTTTCCCTATTCCTGTGTTGTTGTTTAAATTGGAGGCTTTTGCAGTTGCCCGCCCCTACAGCAGATTTGATTCGGGACACTCCCCCCAGTCCCATCTCTTTACCTCATTCTACCTAATAGACTCCTTCTCCACTTGTTTTTAGTCATTTTTAATTTAATTGCATTTTTTAAACTGTTCGGTCTAACATTGCTACATACTCAAGTGTGCTAGCGTGCACAGCATTTGAATTGTTTTTACTGCTGTCTAGCTACTTTTCTGTATATATATATATATATATATATATATATATATATATATATATATATATATATATATATATATATATATATATTTATAAAATACCTTTCCTGTAACTAGTGTAGTCCAGATTCAGATTTGCTGTATCCAGGACTGTATGTAAGATTCTGAGCCCCCCCAAGCTTTCTGTGTTGGAGGGAAGCCTTCTAGCTTATCAGTGGGAGTGGTAAGCACTAGGTAACCTATCCACCACATAAGGAGTGGTTCTGGCCCAGAAATTGTAGTTACTGGCCGTTTGGGCAGTTTTTCCATCTCTCTCAACTTTCTGATTTAAAAGCCCACATTTGCACTTGTTTCCCCTCTTTCCTGTAACTAGTTTAGTCCAGATACAGATTCTTAGTTTTAGCACTTGAATTTGCTTATTCGTGCTTAGCACTTGTTTAGAACTTGTAAGCACTAAATAAGCTTCTAATTACTACAGCACTCAACCTTCCTCATTACCTAGAGGAAAACAGTTTTGGTACTTACTTTCCTCACTTGCTTAGAGAAAAACAGCTCTTGTACTCACTTTCCTCACTTATCTAGAGGAAAATAGTTTTTTATTCAGGTATGTCCAAGGGTCAGCTCCCAGTGTTCTCTCCTGTCTATCTGATGAATCTGGGCATCTTGGGGCAATGTGGAAATTGCTTCATGTACACAGACAACCCTCTCCTCCTACCACCCAACACTGCAACCTGTGAGAGATGCACTTATCTAGCAAACTGGAGGTAAAGCCCTCTCCAATCAAGACTGAACTTGACAGTCAAGAGGAGAAGGTAAACACTTGCACCACACCACACTCATCACATAGTCTCACTAAATCTACACCACCAAAATCCACACATAGAAACAAAAAAACATTTGCAGAGACTCTCAATAATAATCTGCTCAAGCAACAGAGACCTCCAAAGCAGAAATGCAAGCAACCTCCACCCCCCAACACAACCCAAATGACACATAGCCCGCAGACTCAGTGTGCCACACAACCACAGCCAATAAGGCAAAACAACATACCCAACACACTAGTCATAGGTGACTCTATAGTCAGGCACACTGATATCCCACTCACCAGGCTAAACAAGGAGAAGGTTACTGTCAGCTGCCTGTCGCGTGCCAGGATCCGCCACATAACCCACGCACTCAGGTCACTCCACAACAAGTACAAATATGACTCTGTCATTGTCCATGTTGGTGTGAATGACCTGAGATGTACCTCTCTGGACTACATGAAAAGAGACATGGAAGAGCTCTCTGATCTTGTAGCCCAGGCAGGTATGACCAAAGCCCTGAGTAGCATTCTGCCATCACCCAGAATGATGCCACAGTACAAGGACAAAATGATTGACTTCAACAATTGCCTAAGCTTCTGGTGCCATTCTAAAGGGATCCAGTATCTGTCTGCCTGGGATGACATGGTTGACAGACTATGATGCTTTGCCAGAGATGGCCTGTACCTGTCACCCCTGGGATTCTGGATACTGGCTAAGGTTCTTGCCACCCCTATAGTGCCTTTTTTAGGCAAGGTTCAAATGACAAATTCACCACCGTAACAGGAACAGGCAAGCAAAAACTGAGGGTGATGCTACTCAATGCTAGAAGTCTAAATCTCAAAATGCACTCACTCAAGGCACTCCTTCAAATGGAGAACATCGATATCTGTGCAGTGACTGAGACCTGGTTCAAGGCTCCAGAGAGCACCCCTGCACTACCATGCTATAACTCATACCACACTTTTCAGCCATGTAACCTGGACCGGAACACCAAAGGTGGAGGTGTGTCCATATTCATTAAGGATATCCACACCTCCAGGCTAGTTGCTCAGCATAATGCAGCTGAGGTTATCCAAGTGCAATTAAATCTGGGCAAAACTGCAATCCAAATTGTAGCTTGCTACAGATCACCCACCATGCCCCAGGATTCCTACTCCTCTTTTCTTAATGTACTGGAAAATATTAGGGTTCAACCAAACACCCTAATAATGGGTGATTTCAACTACCCCACCATTAACTGGGAAAACTACTCATGTACCAACTCCTTCACTCAACGCTTTCTGGAATTCATAAACTCCAATGCCCTGAATCAACTTATCCACACCCCCACCAGGGACAACAATATCCTAGATCTAGTCATTACCAACATGAGTGAGCAGTGTTCCACACCTGAAATCAACACCTCATTGGTCCGATCCAACCATAAGCTAATTACCCTAGATATCCACATCCTGCCCCCACCCCCCATTAAGAAACCAATGTAAAAATTTTCTCCAAAACCAACTTCATGCTTCTTAAGACAGAAGTGGTGAACTTCATGACACCCATGCAGATGGACAATACAGTTACGACTACTGAATCCTACACAATTGCACTTTATAAGCACTTACATGAGTGCATGGATCGTGCTATCCCAAGCAGAACCAATACGCTATCTTCCAAAAAAAGGAAGCCAATCTGGTGGTCCCCTGCCATAAACCATCTACAAAAGAAGGAAGAAATTGTTGCAAAAGAGAGTAAAATCCCATGAGTGGAGGAGCTCCCTGATCAGCTTCAGTAAGAAGCTGCGATCCCTGATAAAATCCTCCAAAGCTAGTTAGGAAAACAAAATCACCACTGATTCTAAAGACAACCACAAGGCATTCTATGGCTATGTCAAGAATCTCAATGGCAACACTCAGATCTGCTCTGAGTTACAGCACAAAGGCACTAAATATACAGACCCAACTGATATTGCCAACATCCTGGCAGATAGGTTCAGTGCTAACTTTACCCCTCTCTCACCCCCTAAAGGGCCCATCTCTATACTGGAAGAATGCAAAATTCCTGTAATCACGGCTGCACAGGTAAAAAAAACACACTCTCCAAAGCTAAGAACATAGCATCCATGGGACCAGACAACCTCCCAGGCTGTGTTCTACATGAACTACAGAATGAACTGGCACCCCACCTAAGTACCATGTTCAATCATAGCCTCGCCTCAGGCTTTGTGCCTGCTGAATGGCACACAGTGATGGTTATCCCACTCCACAAGGGGGGAGCCACCATGGACGCTGGGAACTACCGCCCCATTAGCCTAACAAGCCTGGTCTGCAAGGCCATGGAACGTATCATCATGGAACTTATAAACAAAGACATTGGTAATCTCCAAATTCTGGACCCCACCCAGTTTGGGTTTGTAAAAGGCAGATCATGTCCCTTAAACCTGATAGACTTCTTTGAAGCAGTCACCAAAGCCGTAACAAGGGTAAGGTGGTTCACACAGCCTATCTAGATCTCTTCCAAGGCTTTCAACACCATCCTCCACTTTGGAATTATAGATAAACTCACTAAACTAGGTATAAATCCGTATGTCACAAGATGGGTTGCCAACTGGCTCACTGACAGAACCCACACTGTGAAAGTAGCAGACTCCAAATCCGACTTCAGACCAGTGACAAGTAGAGTACCACAGGGTTCAGTTCTGGGTCTTCTCCTGTTTGGTATCTACTTCTCTGAAATACAGGCTAACACAGAAGGTCTTTGGCTAATGAAGTTCGCAGATAACTGCAAACTAGGATCCATAATTGAAACTCCTAACGATGTAGACATCCTATAAAAGGGCCTCGGTGAGACAGATGCCTGGTGTCAAAGCCATGGCCTCAAGCTCAATGCCAAAAAGTGCATTGTCATCCCCTTTGGTAAAAATTCTGTACCCATGAACTACAACATAGGCGGTAGTATACTTAACACCGAAAGTGTGATAAGAGACCTTGGGACACAGGTGGACAGTAGTCTCTCCTTTGATAATCACATCACCACAGTAGTCAGGAAATCCTTCTATGTGGCACACTTCATCAAAAAAGGTTTCTCATCCAGAAAAAAAGAGGTCATTGTTCCCCTCTACTCATCACTCATTAGACCCATTATAAGAGTACAACTCCTTTTTTGGTATGTACCTCACAAGACATCTACAACAACTGAAAAGACTGCAGAAATACCTCACAAAGAGGATTAGTGGCCTCAAACAGATGCCCTACGCAGACCGTCTCAAAAAACTCTAGCTTTACTCCGTCGCATATCGTCTTCTCAGAGGTGATCTCTGCCTAACATACAAAGCTATGTCAAACCCAGAGCTGTTGGACATGCTCCACTTAAAGAAATCCCAATCCCTCCCGAGCTACACGCTCTAGGGACCTAAACCTTGTCACCACAATAAACAGAACATGTCGGAGGGATAGATTCCAGTCCCAGAGATTTCCCATACTCTGGAATCTCTGGAATAAACTACCTATCTATATCAAACAAAGTTCCTCATTAGCACTCTTCAAGAAAAATCTTGATGATTGGATGGGAAATAGGAAATTCACCCCGGGGATCACCTCTGTGGCTCTGTTCGATAGTGGCACAGGAAATAATTTTCTTGGGTGGCCAAAGCCAGGGTACCTTTTTGGCTGGGGTTGTATAGGCCCCAGGGCTGATAGCCTAGTACCTACCTATGAACCTATGAACCTATGAGAGTGTGTTGATCAGATAGAAAGAGTACTTTGAGGGGCTGATGAATGAAGAGAATGAGAGAGAAAGAAGGTTGGATGATGTGGTGCTAGTGAATCAAAAGTGCAACGGATTCCCAATGAGGATGTAAGGACAGCTATGAAGAGGATCGAGAATTGAAAGGCTGATGGTCCAGATGACATACCTGTGGAAGCATGGAGGTGTTTAGGAGAGATGGCAGTGGAGTTTTAAACCAGATTGTTTAATGAAATCTTGGAAAGTAAGAGGATGCCTGAGGAGTGGAGAAGAAGTGTTTTGGGATATTTTTTTAAGAATAAGGGTGATGTGCAGAGCTTTAGTAACTACAGAGGGATAAAACTGATCAGTCACAGCATGAAGTTATGGGAAAGAGTAGTTGAAGCTAGGTTAAGAAGGGAGGTGATGATTAGTGAGCAGGAGTATGGTTTCATGCCGGGAAAGAGCACTACAGATGCGATGTTTGCTCTGAGAAAGACAGGAGTCAGAGCTGGAGTTGGTAGAGTTAAAGATATTAAGATTTGCATTGGGTGTGATGAGGATGGATGGGATTAGAAATCAGTATATTAGTGGGTCAGCTCAGGTTGGATGGTTTGGAGACAAAGCCAGAGAGGCGAGATTGCATTGGTTTGGACATGTGCTGAGGATGGATGTTGGATATATTGGGAAAAAGATGCTAAGGATGGAGCTGCCAGGTAAGAAGAAATGAGGAAGGCCTACGATAAGGTTTATGGATGTGGTGAGCGAGGACGTGCAGGTGGTTGGTGTGACAGACAAGGATGCAGAGGACGGGAAGAAATGGAAACAGATGATCCACTGTAGCAGCCTCTAACGGGAACAGCTGAAAGAAGAAGAAGAAGGTAAAGAGACAAGCAAGTGTGATGATGTCAGAATGCATAACATAACACATAACACAAGTGAGGTCAAAGGTAGTACAGATCGTAAGCACTAACTGGTGTAATATGTGTTACACGAATTATGTGTAATCCATGGTAATCTAATGTAATTTGACTATTTTTAAAGAAAACAGTAAATCAGAAACATAAAGAATTTACCATTGAAGAAATAAGAAAACATTTACTGCAAATATAGAAGAGTCAGTCTTCTAGCATCTGAATCTTACACTTAAAAAGTCATGCTAGTACATTATTAAAGCCCTCTCGTTTGAATGTCTATGAGTCATCACTGAGAAAATTTAATAAAAGATAGTTAAAGATTTACCTTAATGAGGTAATCATATCCTACTAACAGTTAACTATGAAAACAGTGAGTATAACACAATCCCCAGATTTAAAAGCCCTGTAGAATGTGCAGGATTAGTCTAAGAGCTATTTTCGGCAATATGGCCGACGTGCGATACAGGAACGAGCTTCAGGGACGTGCACATGAGCTCTTAGACTAATCCTGCACGGACAGAGCTCCTGTATGCAAATTACCCTCATTTGCAGGTAAAAAACATGCAAATGAGGGTAATATGCTTTCCAGGAAGCTGGCAGTTGTCCGTGCAGGACGATTGCAGTGTGCAGAAATGTACTCGGTTAGTAACCGAGTACATTTCTGCAGTCTACAAAACGGAGCTATGACAGCTCCAAATAAAGGCTGCATATCATTGAGGAAGCATGCCAATGGCCAAGAAGAAGGCCATTGGCAATGCAAACTGTTTAAAAAAAAATTAAACAACTTTTAATATATCTTTTTGCCGATCTCGCCTGTTTAAGCATAGGGCAGTGAGACGCAAATGGGACCAGAGGGAAAATAATGAAATAAACTTAAAATAAGTATTCTAACTAAAATCAGTATTCTGCCATGCAAGTCAATGGCAGGCAGAAGACAACCTCGCCAGTGAGTAATGGTTGCTAAGGGGGGAGGCTCAGTGTGGGACATGTAACTATGCATTAGCAGGCAATCCTATGCAAATGAGGGAAAGGTTAGTGAATCCCAGATTTTCCCAGGGTGTGAGGCAGGTCCCAAGAGTGTAAGAGTATAAATAGCTGGGTGCAAGACTAGGATATAGGTGACATCATGGGGGTGTGTGTCAGGCATACTGTAAGTGGATTGGAGACCTGCAGCTCGGGATTATTCCTAGCTTAGCACAGCTAAGCTAGGGGTATGTCTAAACCTGCCCAGCACTCTTTACAAAGTGTTAGTGGGTGTGCACTGCACACCAGGTTTTACAGGAAGAAAAAGGAAGTTAAACCAGGAAAAAGCAGCTCTATGCACATCTGAGTACTCCATTTGCGCGGCACGCACATGGGCCTAAACAGGGAGGCAATGGGAAGGGAAAACAACAGTAGGAAGGTAATCAAGGAGAACTAGCTTAGCTGACAGGTGAAATGTAACAGAATCAGCCAATTACACAGGCAGCAGACCAGCCCTGCCCAGCACACCACTATAAACTATGCAAACACCATTCCCCTTGTTTTCCCAAAAACTCTGGACCACCGGTGTATACAGACGGGGAAGTTTTACAAAACAAAAGCAAAAGAAAAAATGTTAGGGGCTGCTTTTGCTATCATAAACCAGCATGTGCAAGAGGCTGAGGGGGGGGTGAGGATGTGAATGCTGCTGAGCAACCCACAGTGAGGAGACGGAGAAGAGTGTACAGACCCAGGGTAACCTACCAAGGGCTACATGAGCTGGAGATAGTGGAGCACTATAGGTTGGACAGGGACCTCCTACAGCAAATTGTTGAGCTGTGCCAGCCACACCTGACAAACTGAACTAACAGAGGGGAACCCATCCCAGTGGATACCAAGGTATGTGTAGGCCTAAGAATACTGGCTACAGGTACCTTCCAAAGGACAACTGGGGAGATGATGGGGATTTCACAGCATCAGCATCCAGGGTACTTCACCATTTCCTGGATGCCATGTCAGCACATGTCAGTGAGCAAGTATATTTCCCCATCACCCGTGAGATGTTGGCCATCAATATGCGTCTCTTCCACCAAATAGCAGAATACTCTGAGGTAGTGGGTGCAACAGACTGCATGTACATATGCATTAAAGCACCACCAGGTGAGCTGGGTAGGGTCTACATCAACCGGAAGGGCTTCCCCTCCATCAACTGCCAGGTTGTGTGCGATGCCCAGGGCATAATAATGAATGTGTGTGCTAGCTGCCCTGGAAGTTACTACGATTCCCACATCTGGCATCTGACACAGCTGTACCAGACATTTGCCAATGGGGACATCCCACACAGTCACCTAGTGGGGGATGCTAGATATGAACAGGAGCCATGGCTGATAACACCCATCAGAAATGCACACACATCTGAACAAGAACTCCATAATGAGGCAGACGCACAAACACAAATCATAACAGAGCATGTGTTTGGGATGCTCAAGTCATGGTTCCGATGCCTGGACACATCCGGTGGAGCCTTGCAGTATTCACCAACTGCATGCACCCAAATTGTCCTTGTATGTGCCATGCTACACAATATGATCCCATGGAAACATCTGCAGCAGGAACAGCATGGGGCAGGGCCACACAGCCCCCCACCAGTGCCAAGGCCTGCACAGGCACAGAGTGACTCAGAGGAGGAACAACCTGAGCCTCCCCCAGTAGGCAGAAGGAGGCGTGCTCAGTATGCCCTGGCCTTGGCAAAGAGGCAACACATAGCACATGCACTGACACAGTAGGGACCCAGGGAATGACACCTCTCTCCGACTTGCACATAGAGTAAAAGGGATGCCAAACGTGACACTACCTGTGCTCAACCATGTATAGGGAGTGTACTATGTGCATCCGACATAGGCAATCCTGCAGCACCAACATCAATACTGGGACACCCACAAGGTAAGTGACTCACACATGCCAGTTGGGTGGCACATATCCAACAACACACACAGCCAGCAGGATAGGTGTAGGCAAACACAAACAAATGCTGTACTATGGCCTGTGAATGAGCTCCATGGGTAACCCCTACCTAGGCCTACACAGACAGACTACAGCAGGTCAGCCAGTTGGATATAAGTGGTGAAGGCTAGGAAGTCAGAAACTAGTATGTAGGTAGTGAAAGCTAAGATCTGTAGTACACTGGTATGCCTCTAGCCAGCATGATTGGTAAGATTACAGACTGAAATGGTGTACCCGACATACCAGTACAGTCCTAGCAAATGTGTAAAAGTGTAAGGTGTGCCCCACCATCCTATGTACACTTATAGTAACAGTCAGGTGTGCTCCCCCCACCCCTGTGAGAAATGTAGAAACAGTCAGGTGTCCCCACCCGCTATGCAGAAATGTAGCAACAGTCAATGCCAAATGACCAATGTATACCCTGCAGACACAGCATGCTTACTGTTGGTGTACAACACAAAGTTCAGCACTGCAGTACAAACTACCTGGACTTGATCCACATATGCAATATAGATGACCATAGTAGGCATGCTCACACACTTAGAGGAATGAAGGCAATGTTAGTCAACAACATACTGAAAGGCCATACTGGGCATGCTCAGACACTTAAACACATGAAGGCCATGTCAGCAAACACCAGTGGACCAGACATATCTGGCAGTTGCAGTTCTTAGTGCAGACACATGTCAGTATGCACCACTCCTGCCTTGCACACACAGTGGATAGGAATACAGACATATATATGTAAGGACAACACACTATAATAAGCTAAAGGTAGATGGACATAGATGTATTGAAGAGGGTGACCGTGACAAGGAGCCATCTGGGCCTGTCCCACCCAGCACACAGTCAAAGGGCCCAAAGACATGAGGTGCAGGTGTCACTCACTACAGATACTAGCCACCGGTATCTGTCAGCATGACAGCATGTTGCACGTGCCAGCTGTGCAACATGACTGTACAAGGAAATAGTCACCTAGTAGCTGTATACACATACCTGTGGCATATGACCCTGTGTGTGCCCACATGTGGCATGTCAACCCCTACATGAATGGGTTATGGCCCATGCACACACTGCCCTCCCCATAACAGTATCATGACAAGCCTGCTGAGGTCATCCAATGTGAAATACACCTTTGGGAGAGCTGTAGCTCAGTAATCCCCATGACACGTCCCATAACTGTGTACTGATGTACTGATAAACTAGTTAGGTAGTAGTCCTAACACCAGACTTGGCAACTGTGTGAGTGTGTGTTTGTGTGCGTGTCTGTCGGTCTCTGACTGTGTAGAGAGAAATGCTTTTTAGGTTACTCACACTCAGTACAGTTCACATACACAACTTTGGCAAGGCTGCTGATGTCACTCACCTAGAAATATGTCACTCACCTAGAAATACACCTCTGGGAAAATCATAGCCCAGTAATTTCTGTAGTGTGTCTTGTAACAGCATATTGCTGTAGTGTGATAATGCAGTAATGTAGGTGTTCTAACCCCAGACCTAGCAACTGTGTGCATATGTGTGTGTGTGTCTGACTGAGTGGAGAGCAATGCTTTTTAGGCCACTCACACCACGTACAATACATATACTCAACTTTAGCAAGGCTGCTGATGTCACTCACCTAGAAATACACCTCTGGGGAAATCATAGCCCAGTAATCTCTGGAGCGCATCTTGTAACTACATACTGCTGTAGTGTGATAAACGCATTAGGTAGATGTTCTAACCCCAGACTTGGCACCTCTGTGTGTTTGTGTGTCTGACTGAGTAGAGAGCAATGCTTTTTAGGCCACTCACATGCCGTACAATTCATATACCAACTTTGGCAAGTCTGCTGATGTCACTCACCTAGAAATACACTTCTGGGGAAATCATAACCCAGTAACCTCTGTAGCATGTCCTGTAACTGTGTACTGCTGTAGTGTGATAAAGTCATTAGGTAGGTGTTCTAACCTCAGACTTGGCAATTGTGTGTGTGAATCTGTGTGTCTCTATCTGTTTAGGACAAGCAATGCTTTTTAGGTCACACACACTCCTTAGAATTCATATGCCCAATGCTGGCAAGTTTTCTGATGTCACTCACCTAGAAATACACCTCTGGGAAAGTCATAGCCTAGTATTGTTTGTAGTGCATCATGTAACTGTGTACTGCTATAGTGTGATTTAGAACTGTGGTAGGGATCCTTCACCACCCATGGCAGTTCTGGATGTTTTGCATGTGTTTCAATGTATGTGTATGGAGCAATGCATCATAGGCTACTCACTCGCAGTTCAATTCAAATGCCCTACTTTGCCAATCCTGCTGATGTCATTCATTGTGAAATACAACTTTTTTTTCTTTGTTTATTATATTTTTCATATATATATATTTTTTATGTGTATATATTAAATTTTAAATACACTTCTATATACATACATATTTTCATGTCCTTACTGTTGGATGACTAGATAGTCCATGTATCACCACCTATATTAGTTATATTATTTTATTTCATTTTGTAGTTGCATGTATCTGCATATAGATAGTTTTTATAATATGATGATTAAATAGTTTATGAAAAGTATTCATATTCATTTCTTGATCAGTTTTATAGTACTAGTATATTTGTGTATATATACATATTTATATATTTTTTAATGGCTAGCCATGGATATATGTCCTAAGTGTATTTGTTTATACACCTGTAATCTTGGACCTATATGGAAGTAGGAACGTTTTTATATCTATGTTTACATCTATATTTATATGTATATTTCATTTATATACAGATGAATTTGTTTGTGTATATGCTCTTTATAGTAGAACAACAGCGGTGAGGTAGTTTGAATATGTATTCAAATACAAACTCTTTGGTTTGTTAATTGATTGCTTGCTTAGTTAATTTTATATTTAACTGTCTTTGTTGCATGGAATAATCTTCGTGTTCTATTTTGTGAAATACAACTTTGGGGAGAAAATTCCCTGTAATCCCTGTGGTGCAACCTTTAACTGCTCCATGCTGTAGTGTAATGTAGCCGTTAGTCAGGCGTGCTATACCCACACATGCCAGTTGTGGATGTGTTGTGTGTGTCTCACTGTCTGTGTAGGGAGCAATGCATTTTAGGCTAGACACTCGCAGTACAGGTGAAAAGCCCTACTTTGGTAAACCTGCTGATGTCATTTAGTATGAAATACACCTTTGGGGAAGGATGTATCTAGTAATCCCTGTGGTGTGTCCTATAACAGCGCCATGCTGTAGTGTAATATAGGCCTTGGTCAGGGGTTCTATACCCACATGTGACAGTTGTGGATGTTATGTGTGTGTCTCACTGTTTGTATAGGGAGCAATGCATTTTAGGCTAGTCACTCACAGTACAGGTGAAATGCCCTAGTTTGGTAATCCTGCTGATGTCAGTCACTGTGAAATACACCTTTGGGGACCTAGTACTCCAGTAATGCCTGTGGTACATACTATAACTGCGTAGAGCTGTAGTGTAATAAACTAGTTAGGTAGGGGTTCAACTCCCAAATATGACAGGTGTGTGTGTGTAACTCGTATTCTGTGTAGAGGTGAGTGTGTGACACCTGTGGCCAATGTAAAAGGGGTTTTGCTCATTACTTTTATGGTGGCCCTACTATATATCACAGTGTCAACCATACAGAGATAACAGATGTAAATTAACTGGGAGGCTGGGGTGCAAAGCCATATCCATACATGTGACATCAAGACCAGACAATCCAAATTAGCAACCCCACTATTACCCAGAGCACACACCCATGTGTCATATGCACACACATGCCTAGACAACAGCCAATATGTGGTTAGTACACTGCATATTGGCCACTGAAAGTAACTATGCAGTAATAGCAGTGGCCTACAGAGAGCATGTCACCCTGCCCATCTGTCCAATATGCACGTACATGCAGACAGTGCACCTCCACCATGTTCCCCAATAGACACCTGCACCACCTGTGTTGCCTTTACATGTGACTCACAATGGACATACCATGCCTGACAACATGACCTGTATGGACAGATGACACTGACATCCGGGAATGCTGTTGGCATGCTATCAGTGTAGGTGAAGGGTAAACCTGATGCCCATTACCAGTTCCTACCACAGGTGGGCACGACTGGCACATCTGATGATAATCTGTGTTCACAACATGGGCCAGACACCCCAGATGCAGTTTCACATGTCACTGTACATGCATGTGGGAGGTGTGCACATCCCAGACACCATCCATGTCATGGACTAAGGAACACATACATGGCATGTGGCGTACAGCATTGGCCACACACAATAGTCACCCAGCTGACTGGATGGGGGATGCAATACCCACCTGTGTGGGCAAATGCAGTAACTACAGGCCTGAGCCACAATGCAGACCATTGTCATGTGGCCTGATGCCATGGTATAACCAATGCCTACCCTTGTACAGCCTGCTGGCACAGTTGACCATCACACATCTGTGTAGACATGCACCCATGCATGTCAGGACTGGCACCCTGTGTGTTCATGTGTTTATGTTGTATGGTGCATATGTCCACATCCACACTCACTACTACCCCCTAGGGCATAATGAAAAATGCTGTCTGATGTCTGACATCTACTCATACTCTTTGCCCATACGGCCTCCATATGACCCGTGTGGTGAATGTGATATCTGCATATTGATGTGTTGTGGCAATCCCACTACTGATGAGTTGCACTCCTGGCCCTACCAAGTGTGTCAATGTGTGTGTGTCCCTGTGTGAGTGTGCCTGTGTTGACGCTGGCACCTATTCATGCAGACAGGCATGTGTATGACACCTACCGTATATCTACCGTATGCCTGTTGCAGATGTCACTTACCCTCACATATATGTTCTGAGTGCTCCACATCAGGTAACCCATGTGGTGCATCCAATAAATGCATCAAACTGTGATAGCACTACATAGTTGTTGGGGGTTTGATATTCTGTGCTGGTAGATGTTTGACACAAATATGCTTCTGTTTTACCCTCCCACCCCTCCCTGACATGTATCTGCCTCTGTCTGCCTCCCCCACTCTCTCTCTGGTGGATATGGAGACCCACACCTGCCTTGCTTAGGCAGTAGCATGTGTATGTCACGTGATGTTCATGATCAGCTGATGGCCTCTGCACAAATTGCAGCCCTCCCCTAGCTGATTGCATGTGGAACAACTGTGGTAACAATCCCATAGCCAATTGCATGGAAACACACTCCGATACCTAGAAACATCATGGTGGTGTTGGGCCTTTGCAGTCACTGTGAGCAGGAACTAGATGTGATGTTTGGCAAACAGCATGCCAGATGGATTGAGGATTTACCTCTAACAACATACACTGTGGAAAGAGGGCAACCAACAGGAGGGGGATGTGCCTGACCTGACTACAGATTGTAAGTGCTGCTATACTAAATTTGGAGTAATGGTTTAACAGTGTTTGTCTGGATATGCCTGTCGTACATGTCACAATACCTCCCATGTCAGTTCCATGTATATGAGGAATCCCCATCTGCAGGGTCATCTGCAGACTTGGCAGTGTTTTACCTATGGTTTCATGTGTTAGCCACAGTGCATCAATCTGTGGAATGCAGAAGGTAGTGTGAGTATTGCAGTCTGTAGATGGTGAAGGCCATGACAGTTACTGACTTCATATCTCTCATAGGACATATGTTGCAACAAACCCTGTTACAATGGAAAATATATGAGGTTATCACAGCAACATGTCTATACTGGCCCTGTGTATGTGCTGTCAGCCACACCTCTGTCAACCTTTGTACATATGGCGTGCATGAAGTGGTGCATATGTGCTGTACACCATAAATACTGTCATCATATCTGAAAACAAGCCAGTGATATATCAGATTGCTACACGTCATGTACAGTAGTGGTTATATTTCATGACATAAGCTGGACATTCTGTGGATGATTGTACAGTACTGAGGTTTGTGTAGTGATGGTGAATGTTGGCATTGTGTGTATTGTTAATATGTACTTCAGCCTGTGTACAGACTGTGGTAGATATCATTGTTCTAGCTCCCCTTCTCTCAGATGTTACATGCTGCCCCACTGTATGGTACCATTTTGCCATACATGTCTGTAGGGCCATACACAGACACATGTCCCATACCACAGACAGCCATCATAACAAACTTTGTAGCAGCCCAGTATATGTAGGGTCATTCTGTGAGTGGCACATATGAGGATGGTGTAGAACAGATAGTCCATATACTGTAATATTATGCTAGCTTACCATATGTGGCTGTGGCTGTGTTCACATTGGTTGTGGTTATGCACTGTCACACAGGTGTATCTAACCGTGTGCTGTGACATGGCTGTCGAGCCTGCTATATATGCAGGTACATGTGCATTACCCCATACGAGATGTAGGCCAGTGTTGAGCCAGTCTGCCTGTAGCCTGCACAGTGCATTGTTACATGCCTAGCAGCGTAGTGTACTTAACCAGTGGGATGTTATGTGCAGATACTTGCCAGATGTACTGCTGCTGGGCCTCCCTTAAATGTCATGTATGTCAGACAGAACAGTGAGATGCTGTACAGATCTATGTCAATATCTAGTGGGTTGTATGTGTCCATGGCACCCCTGTACCAGCAGTCATTATGTGTCAGGCCAGACAGGAGTATGTGAATCCAATACCTATGGTGCCAAATGTATAGCAGTCGTTATGTGTTATACCCATCTACATGGCTGTCTACATCTATATTGTCAGGCCTGGTTCACATGTGGTGCACTAAGGGATCATGTGTACACCTCTGGACTGTACAGAGTGTGTCCGAAGTTCCACATATAGTGGCCAATATCTCTGCTGCACTCTACAGGGGCATTACATGTTAGCAATGGTATCTTACAATGATTTCCTTAGGATGTCTGTCAGTAGCCAATGGCACACATGTTATAAACAGATGTCCTCATCCACACACACCATGTCTGTGAAGACAATCCCAGTGACAGTAGCAACAGTCTAGTAATAAACCTGCTATACATACCTGTCATCCCCGTGCACTATGACTTTGGGACTATAGGGGTTGGTGTACAGCTACACTCCATGTCCAGGACATATGGTGGAAATATATGTACATATACTTATCCAGATAGCCATATATATATAATTACACATGTGTACTACACTGAATTACCACTGTCATGGCAACCACCCACTATAAATCCCTACAGCATGTGGGCGTGGTCCCTTTACATTTCCTGTGTGACGGACATCCGTCCTGTGTGTGGGCATCAGTGATACAGGCAGCAAGTAGCAATACTTCTTACAGGAGAATCTGCACACTCAGAGCCGACACATATTTGTAGGAGGATCAGGAACTACAGACAGACTGTGGATAGAGTTGTGTAATGCTTTGCATAGTACTGGTGTTACAGGGTATGTGTGTGTACATACTAGTGTACCTTGGACTGCAGGCGGTCTGTATAGCTCACTTCTGTGGACCTAACCTCTTGCTGGACAGAGGTATGCCTATCATGTGTTGTCCGTCCACCACAGAGGTCTTGTGTCAGATTTTACACTGGCAGTGTGTGTGCGTTGCATGCTATCAGTACATGGCTACATCCATGTCTATATCTAACCTCAATTCCTCTAAGGGTATGTTGAAGACTATCCTGTAACACCAGCACCTTGCTTAGTGCATGGCAACAGTGTTCCACATATGTGCCTGTGTTCCAGCCTTTCTCCCCCATCTACATACCAAGCTTTGTACATATGTCATGCTGTTGGGGGTTGATCTGTAGCGGGCTGTGAGTATATCACACTGCCATTTCTGCCATTAGTTCACTGATGTTGTATCCCCCACACATACAGTGGGGCTGGAGCCATATATGTGTGGGCATCACCTACACAACACATGTGTGCCCTTATGCACTGCAGAGACCAGTGTATGTAACAGTGGTATATGAGCTTGTATTATTGTGTCTAGGTGGGGAGCACCATAAATGACCTAGGCTGTTACAAAATGTGGGGGTATCAGGGGTGAGCTGCCACAAGGTATGTGGATGTACAGTACCGTATACTCCACCTATATTGACATTACTTACATGACTTGGGGTACTGCAAGTCTACTGCTTCCTGCCATACAGACCGTTCTGTGCATTATGCCTTGTTATGTACCGGGTAAAACCCATTTGATCACAAAATGAATTTACCTCCTACGGAGTTTGTACAGAGTGTAGATAGAGGCTGCTGAATGACACATCTGCAGTACATACTGTTGATTGTGTGGTATCCTGTAGCCCAGTCTGTCTTCACTATTATACAATTTGAAGGGCTTGGCCTGGACAGCAACAGTTGTGAACCTTTCCAGACTACTGTATTAGTGTAACTGTTTCACAGTTGCAGTACTCCGTTTATATGGTTGTCAGTATTTGAACAGCTATATGATATGGCATATAGAACTGTTATAGTACACAATTAAAGGATTCTCATTTCTGCAAACCTGTGTGTGGTGTCTATCCTATGACCTTTCCATGGGTATATGTTGCAGGCAATGATTGACATTAGTATGATGTGCTCAGACAGTGTCCAGTTGTTCAGGTGTTAACTGTAGGCATAGTGGATGTTCCATATTATGTGCACCTCCTACATATGTATCTTACTGTACATATATCTGCGTGTGTATGTGTAGTCACATGTATATGTATATGTATATATATATATATATATATATATATATATATATATATATATGTATATATATATATATATATATATATATATATACACACACATATATATATATATATATATATATATATATATATATATATATATATATATATGGGCCACACGGTGGTGCAGCGGTTAGCATTGCTGCCTCACAGCAAGAAGTTCTCTGCTTCGATTCTCGGCTGGGGTGCCTTCTGTGCGGAGTCTGCATGTACTCCCTGTGGTTGCGTGGGTTTCCTCCGGGTGCTCTGGTTTCCTCCCACATCCCAAAGACATGCAGTAGGTGGATTGGACACTCTAAATTGGCCCTAGGTGTGAGTGTGTGTGCCTTCTGTGGAAGGTTGGGTGCTGGGCTGGCAACTCGACACTGTAAAACTCCACTGCCAATCATGAGTGGACAGCTGATCCATTGTGGCGACCCCTAACCAGGAAAAAGCCGAAAGAAGAAGAAGAAGATACACACACATATATATATATATATATATATATATAAATATATATATATATATATATATATATATATATATATATATATATATATATATATATATATATATATATATATATATATATATATATACATATGTTTTATCTGTATCTGCATATATGTGCCTGTGTATCTGTATCCTGGGGACGTTGATGGCTTCCACATATTACAAGTCCTATGGGAGGCAGACTATACTCGGTAGTGTATTGCAGGGCGCATGTGTTTGGCTGTGGGGGATGCCTATTCGTGCAAGACATATAGTGTATAGGGCTTCTCAACCCCATTAACAGTACATGTGGACATAGGTGTATTTTTTAATGTGCAATTACTATCTACTGATGTATGGCCATATGTACCTGTATAGATATATTTATCTGCTAACAGATATATAAGTATATGTGCATAGATAGTGATATATATGTATATAGAGTTAGTAAAGCAACATATATATTTATATATATATGTGTATCTATACATATATGGGTATGTTGTATCTGTTAAAGTTGCAATATATTTACACACGCAGACATCTAGATGTTGGTATACATTCTCTGTACTGTTACATGACAGGACTGGCTGATATGTTTCTGAAACATTGCATTTCTGTGTACCTGTCATGGCTTAGGGGTACATCACTTTGTTTAGGGTGTACAGGGTCCTTGGTTTGAGCCTTGCAAGATCTGTTTATTCTGCTGCTGGGCAGAACATGGTCTGTTGGATAGAGAGTGGTTAAGGCACCTTAAAGCAGTTGTAAGCAGGTTTGCGTGGAGCTAAGCACTGCCTACACAGGTTAAGCAATTTAAAAGCTAACTGAGTGTATGAATACGTAACCGGAGGTTAGCAGTGCTTATTGTCGCACAAGCCCATATTAAAGTGCCTTACTCACTCTGTATTCAACGGGCTGTGTTCTGCCCAGCAACAACATAATCAGCTCCTGCAAGGCTCAAAACCAGGACCCTGCACACCATACACAAAGTGATTTACCACTAAGCCACGGCAGACATGCATAATCATGATGTTTTCACATACATATCATCCAGCCCAGGTATACAACACTACAGGGAATGTATTCCGCCATGTAGATGTATTTTTGTGCGTGTATATATTCATCTTTAAATGGATATAACATATCTATATATGTAGATATAGATATAGGAATATATATATATATATATATATATATATATATATATATATATATATATATATATATATATATATATATATATATATATATATATATATATATATATATATATATATATATATATATATATATATATATATATATATATCTATCTATATGTATATATAAAATCCAATAAATACATATATACTTAGATACGCATACATCCATAGATATATTTGTATATATCCACATGTCTACATATCTACAGCACTAGGAATGCATATATGTCAGCATATATATGGCTCACCTTTCAAAGGGAGAAATCCATGTGTTCAAAAGCTGGAAGGCCAAAAGTATGTTCTCAACATTGCACAATCTTGCGATGCATCGAATGTGCAATGAGCGAATGTCACTATGCATTCGCTCATTGCAGATTTGGCAATTTAGTTGCGGATGCCACTATAGTGGGGATGGGGAATAATTGCCTATCCCCACTGTAGTGCAAACTAGGAGTTAGTATATCACAGTAGAGGGGTTGTGGGGGGCCAGGCCCCCAGAGAGGGGGTGCAGGGGGCATGCCCCCTGACATTATGATATGTATTCCAACTTGCAGTTCGAACGTCAGCAAAGGTGCCTTTAAAACTGCAGTGTTTTTAACTGTGGTGCAGTAAGAAATAATGGGTTAGTCCTTCTGGTTTGCAGAAAAGGCCGTTCGAAGGAATGATTGTCTCTCTGTCAAAGGTGAACACATATATATCAATATAGTTATATATGGACATACATCTGTAAATGGAATTGGGAACGTAACCACAACATATATGTCCACATGCACCATTGATGGGTTTGAGAGACCCAAACAACATACATCTGGCACAGATAGGTATTCCCCCCAGCCAAACATGTCTGGCCGGCAACACAATACCAGCCTTAGCAGATCCCATAAGCAGAACCCTACATGATAAGGGCAGTACATGTTAACAGTACTCCATCCCTCCTGTAGGATGTCAGGCTGGCATTACTAACATATCATGCAGTACAGCCAAGTGATGTGTCATGCTTGGGGGAACCCCCTGGGCAGGTACAGTAAGTAGCTGGGATCCCTCATATGATCCAATAGCTCTACACCTGACAATGGATTCACCAATGTTGGTAGGGATGACTACAAATCCACAATGTCAGCTGGGAGCTATCACTCAGTAGCCTGATGACCCTGGTCTGCAGGGACATGGAACATATCAACAATGAACCCATGGCCAATGTCACTGGTAATCTCACCACATGGGACCTTGCCAATGTTGGACTTGTCAAAGGCAGAGAGTACCTCTGTTACCCAATCATGACAGGTGTAGATGAGGGTTAGGAGGTGCACAATGCCTGTGTAGATCATAGCAGGCTTTTGTACACCATCCCACATGTAGGAATGTGTGTATTTGTTAAGGGATCTGTCTCCGTTCACAGAATATATTTCTGCCAGAACTGCTTGGCATATGCCAACATTCCACAGGTGCCATCCCATGGACATACAATCCTTCACAGGTCATAGATGTGTCAATGTCCTCTTCCACACTGTTGAGGTGTGCAGCACTACTGGGGTTGCTATAACTCACTGGGTGTGGCTGTTGTGGACACAGCCACCATTATTGCAGTTACTGTTGTGTCTATCCCCCCACATAGCTGTCTGTAATACTGCGCAGTGTATGCAGTCAGGTTGTTAGTTGTTGTTTACACCATTCACAGTAGTTGAGTGCATCACACCCTCCTATGGGTGGGGCTATGCCACCGGCATTGGCACGCACATGTTACTTAGGTGAGGATCACAGTAAAGTGGGGAGACATACACCCTGCTGTTAGCATGTTCAATGTCATCCACATTGCAGAGTGCATATATAGCACTGTGCGGTTGTGCCTATCCTGTCTTGGTACGATTACATGTGCAACAGATGTGTTACCTGCATGGGGGCATACCTCCATGTGTACAGTCTTGTACCTGTACTGCATCCAAACCAAAGGCACTGTGAGTTGTACCCAGCCATGGCATGTATACTACCCACTACAATTACTGGTGTCCACTATAAAAGGCCTGCTGACACCACTACATCCATCAGCTATGTGGCACATGGACAAACACAACACAATCAGAATAGGTACTGATGACAACAATGCAACATTGTTAATTACAACTATGATGCATCATGGCTACACAGCTACACCTTCCAAGATATTAGCATTTCACTTTACTGCTGACAACATGCTAGACATCATTCCATTGCTAGACTCTTGTACAGTCACCCTGTGCATCAGCACCATGTTAGCCTGTCCCTGCATCGATGTTACAGATGTCAGGGAGTGGTACAGGTATCATCATATGCACAGGGTGTGTTACTGGTTTGCCAGAGGCCTAGGCTGAGCCATACAATTGACAACATGTGTGTGTGTGTGTGTGTGTGTGTGTGTGTGTGTGTGTGTGTGAGAGAGGGGGCTGAATGCTGATATGGGCCACTGGTGATGTCATGTGTGCAGGTATGTGGTTGCCCTAGGATTGTTGTTTTTGTGTGTGTGTCTGCATGCACACAGTTCCTCCATGTGGCTGCCCTATACAGGGAAGTGTGAGACAGCTGCAGACTGTACCTGGCAGGGTTTGCAGTTCACCATCTCCGGCCATGGTCACGAGACCTGTGCCTGGCAGGGGTGCTACAGGCAGTATCAGGTACAAAGACAGACCGAGTACTGTCCCCCAAGTTTGACAGATGTCCACTGGATCCAGGTCCCTCCTGGGACTGAGGAGGGCCACATGCACATGGTTTGCTATGATGGTCTGTGGACAGCCCCCCCCCCACAGTGCTGGGGCTGGTACTACCACTACGGGAGCGGCTGTGACTGGTTGGACATCCATGACAACCTCCAGCTGCTGGTGTTGCTGGCATACATCCATGCGGCCGTCGCAACTGTCCCACCATGTCTTGATGCATGGACATGACATTGTGGATGATATCCAATGTCTCACTCCACCGTCTATCCATGACCACGGTTTAATTACAGATAGCACCTGCTAGGTCACGGATGCTGTCAGTTACAGAAGTGTGATGAGCCCTCTGCACCTTTAGACCCTGCCTGGTGTAGGGTTCCATGCGTGCCTGTGCCTTCATGACAATCTGGAACATGTGTGTGGTTAAAATACATATGGCACGTCTGCCAGGGGCGTGATGACCAGCAGTGCTCTGAGAAGCACCCCTAAACATCTGCCTATGTGATACCCCACCAGACATCTGGCTATGGCTGCTGTGTGCTGACACACATGCCATAGACACCACACTGTCCTGGCCAATGCCAACCGTAGGCTGTCCCCTCAGCTAAGGCCAACAGTGATGAGGTATGTAGAGGCAGTGTGACTGTGTTTGTGGATGGGGTGGATACGTGTGGGTTGTCAGTTGGTGGCCCAATGGCAGCCCCTGATGACCTTCCTGTGCCTCAACACACCTATCCTCTTGGTCACTGTCTGTATCAGTGACATCAGATTCCCTGCAGGGGTGACCCAGCCCCACCTTGCCACCTGTGAGGGGAAAACAGGGAACAGACTGTAAGACCTGTACAACACCGCTAAACAGTACACACACACACACACACACACACACACACACACACACACACACACATACACACATACACTCACACACACACACACACACACACACACACACACACACACACACACACACACACACACACACACACACACACACACGTGTGCAGACATGGCCTCACACACAGACATACACACATGCAGTCGACATACATGGCAACCCATACACTCCACCAAACAGCACCTACAAACAGCTCCCACACCTCCATAGCACACAAAATATCAGGTGATGGTGCAGTACAGTATGAAACACATACCTGTAATTACACACATATCAGCATGCAGGACATGTGGCACTCAACAGCATGCATTGCAACTGTAGTCAATCCCCGTTACCAACATTATACATGGCTGTGATGCATGGCTTCTGTTTGTAGATGATGGCCCTACCCTGGAACTCACTGCACCCATGTCACAGCATTGCTATGCATCTGTTCAGCACCCTGGCATGTACTGTGCACCATACCTCATGGATGTACACACCATTGCAGGATGTTTATCTGTGTGTCAGTTGTGTTTCCACTGCTGCTCACAGCCTCTGTGTGTTTCTTGATCACATGTGGACATGTGTTTAATGAATGCTTGATGTGTATTCACATATGTCATCATCAGTGGTGCATGTATGAGTGATAGACTACCATTAGACTGACCACAGACACAATGTACTGTACCTATGGTGAGTGAAGAGACCATTATTGTCCATGATTGAGCCCTGGCTGATGTTGCCTGTGGTACACATAGGTTCATAGGTGAGTACTGGTCTATTGGTCCTGGGGCCTACATATGCCTAGCCACAGGGGTTCCCAGCCATGCACCACCCACTAATTTTATTCCCCTGTGCCACTTTCAGGCTGTGGCACAGACATACTACCCAGGTTGAATGCCCCAATTCCCATCCAATTTCCAAGTGTTTCTGTAAAGAGGGCCAATGAGTAGCATTGCCTGACATGTATGGGTAGTCCATTATAGAGTGTGGGGATTCCCCAGGACAGGGCTCTATCCCTCCAGTATGTTCTGTGTAATGTGTTGATGAGGTTTAGGACCCTGGAGCATGTGTTAGCAGAGGGAGTGGGATGTCTTTATATGTAGCATGTTCAACTGCTCTGTGTATGACATAGCTGTGCATGTTGGGCAGATGTCAGCTGTGCCTGGGCAATGTGCACTCGAGTGTAGCCACAGTTGTCTGAGATGGACTGTGTACTGCATGTGTTTAAGGCTGGTAATCCCATTAGTGAGGGTGTGTGCTGTGTCAGCGCACATGTACAGCATGCATTATGGGTAGGTGTGTTAGATGTGTACATGGCCTACACCATAGCTATGACATGCACAGAGAATTGCCAAGCAGAACCTTAAACCATACTTACCGGCATCCAGCCTCTGCATTGCTGGTATCCCAGAGGTACCTACATTGAGATGGGATAGAGTTGATGTCAGTGGCCACAGCATTGCTGTAATATTACAACAACAGCTGAAGTCCACAGTACTACAGATTATGCATTACTGCTTATCGGTACTACACAGCAACATGCCTCACATCTTACATATGCATGATCTACCTGTATTGATGCATACTACAGTAGTCTACTGATATACTGTTAGAAAAAAATGTATTAGTAATATGCTTAGTGCATTCGAGGTTTAAAAAGGGTTAACACATTTATTCTATTTCACACTGTATAAATCTGTACAAACTGCAGAAGCTTTACAATCTTGTATTGTCATGAAATATGCACAGTTATAATCTTTGCTTATGCTCTGGAAATTTACAGGGAAACAGATAATTTCTGCTTGTGTCAGGAAAATAATAAATAGATGTATCACTTGTATTACTATGTTATGAGATTTAGACAAGGAGTTCCGCTTATGCTGTGAGAAAATACACAGCTGCAGAAGCTATTGATAATAAGAACAAAGACTGCTTGAAAATATATGAACTGCAATCAGCGTTTACTTGTGTCTAAGCTAGAAAAGTACCTTGAAATGTGACACATGTATTATAACTACACAATAGAAGCTTGTAGCGGGCTAAAGCCCCCATGGTCAGGTTGTTTTTCTCAAATGTTTTTCATAAATCCAGTCATGTCAGCAGAAAATCTTTTTGTCAAGACTGTATTTTTACAAGTAAGGGACAGAAAAGATTACTGACTTGTCATAGATCAGGGAAAACAGAGTAGGTAGGTAGTCATTTTGAAGAGACTATAACAAAATCCGCGGTACCACGTTAAAAAATAAGAGAAGTTACATAACGATCAAAAAGGGTAGAAGAACATGGGTAATAATTGCACAAAAAGACCCCAAAATCCGCCATTAACCGAAGACACAAAATACATGCAGTCGCAGCGCGCTGACAATATTAAATCCTATTCAATGGGTTAATAAGTATGAATCTGACGGAAAATTAGAAAAAATCCTCGCTTATCAAACTTGTCAAACAGCTCAAAACCAATTCCAAAGGTCGGGTAAAAAAGCAATGCAAATTAGGAATTCCTCAGGCACACAGGTGGATTGAGGAAGTAAACCGTAGGGAACAAAAGAACAACAATTCAAAAACAATGTTTTTAGACAAAGAGGACAATAACTTAATAATGGCATCAGCACCTCCACCTCTCTTACCAGAATATAAAGCAAGTGAACAGGTTAGTCCACCCCCACAATATCCTGTTGTCACTGAAAATAGAGACATTATAAAAGTAAAATAATTTATTAGAGATCCCATCGGGACCAGGTCTCGAACATGGGCAGGTAACTCAAATGAAGGCATTGAGTTATATCAAATGGTTAAGAATTCACGATCTATGAGTGAAGAAGAAATATGCCCACTCATAGAAGTACCTAATCCTCAGGCAGGACAAGACGGTCAGGACCCAACTATTCTAAAAAATTTTGTTTGATGTGCCACATTTGTAACAAACATCATGCACAAGGGGCGTTAAAGCCCAAGCAAGGGAGTTTCCCTACACCACTGTATCCATTTCATACTATCTGTATGGATTTCATAGAATTGAACAAATGTGAAAATAAGAAGTATTGTCTTGTCATTGTAGATGTGTTTTTCAGATGGGTGGAAGCCTTTCCGACTAAAAATCCAGACGCGGCTACAGTAGCAAAAATCCTCGTTAAAGAAATCATCCCTAGATTCGGCATTCCGGAAAGGATCTACAGTGACAACGGTACACACTTTGCAAACCAAACCATACAGCAGTTAAGTAAGCATTTTGGTATTTCTTTAAAGAATCATTGTGCATACCATCCGCAATCAGCAGGGCTAGTTGAGAGGCATAATGGCATTTTAAAGAATAAACTAAGGAAATTAATAGCAGAAACATAAAAGAATTGGGTGCACTGTCTGCCCCTGGCACTGTTGAGCATGAGAACTGTTCCAAATGCAAAAGGATTGACTCCTTTTGAAAAACTATTTGGAAGAGCTTATTATACACCTCAGTGGAAACCTCTCATGCCTGCAGACCAGGAAGCCAACTGTACACTAGCAGAGTACATGAGAAATTTGTTGAATTCTAAACATCTGTTGCAGTCAAATTCTGTTTCAGATAAAGAACAAACCGAGACATCAGAAGTGGCAGTGGCCCCTGGGGAGTGGATCTGGGTGAAAACACTCAAAAAGAGAAACTGGATGACACCAAAGTGGGAAGGTCCATAGCAGGTACTCCTATCGACATGTACTGCAGTCAAAATCGCAGAGCGGGCCTCGTGGATCCACCTAACGCATTGCAAACTAGTTAAGAACTTTGAACTGGACAAAAATCTTGTCACACGTCAAGAGCAAAAATGATAGAATCTAGAAAAATCCAAATAAAACTACTCGGAAGAGTTGGAGAAAACAGGAATGCAGAACAACCATTTCCTCAGAAGTATTGCATAATCATCCTGTTAACTGTACTAGTGACAATAATCTTTTTGTTGTGGCCATTCCTTTTCCCAGCCACACAAACTGAACTGAATAAACGTGAAGCGTTGCTCATAGACTGGCACCCAAACTTTAATACTTACCAGGCAATCAAGTATGTGTATGCTGAGACTTTCAATGTTTCGAATTGCTGGATTTGCACAGCTTTGCCGACAGCATACGGGGGGTTAACGAGACCTGGGAAAACTTGATTTATGATACATCAACTGTTACATCACAAGATAAAATAATATTGCACTTGTCTGTTCCACAAAAAAGGGACTGTGTGTTTTTATAAAAATGATACTGTTCAGGTGGGTTGGAGCAATTGCAATGTGACTGTTCCTTATAGATGCTACACTAAAGCTAATATGATTCATTTTTTTAATTGATGCACAAAACAGTTGATGAAGTAAAACATGATTCTGTTCTTTATAAACAACTGTCTATAATTGATAGAAAAATGTTTCATGCAGGACAAGTGTATATTCATAGTAATGTTACTACTAAAGTAGAGGATTGTTATTTTGTATGTGGTAGGAAAGCATACAAGTGGTTACCTGAGAATTGGTCCGGCAGTTGTTTTTTGGGCTACCTGGTTCGGGCCATACGACACACAGCAGTTTTACCTCAAGGAAAAATTTGGAATGTTCAAGAAATCAAGAAACTTGTAAATCCAATGGGGCAAATCGATGCACGCTGGAAAAACCATCATTCTATAAGCGATAAACTGACACACATAGACTTGAGTGACAGTGTTATATCATGGGCAGGCATATTGCCAGCATATGGAGCAGCAAAATCGATCTGGGAGCTGAGAAAACTATCTAAACTTCTTGAAGTAATGAGTAATGCAACCTTTTCCGCTCTAGAATTGGTGACTGATGAACTGAATGCCATGAGAACTGTAGTGCTTCAAAACCACATGGCTCTCGACTTCACCCTAGCGGTGAAAGGAGTGCTGTTCGTATATTCCTGACCATAAACATGAGATAGACAATCACCTTGAGGTAATTCAGCAAGTGTCGGCCATGACCAAACCAGGACCAAATCCATTGACGGACTTTTTCTAGAGATTGTTTGGGGGGTGAGGTACTAACCTAATGAACATCCTGATTGCCATTTGTGTAGGAATGATCCTACTGGGAGTATGTGTTTGCTGTGGCATCCCCTGCATGAAAAGACTGATCAAAGACCTTATAGACATGTCAGTTTCAGAAACCTTATATCAAGGTGCTGAGTTTGAAGAACTGTTAAAAAATTGAAAAATGCTTTCATAAGTTTAAACTGAATGACTCTCTTAACTGCAAATCCTGAGTAGGAAGAGGTTAGGGGAAGAAAATCTGTTTATGCTTATTTTGAAAGTAGAATAAAAGTATTAAAAGGGGGGAAATGTTAGAAAAATATGTATTAGTAATATGCTTAGTGTATTCGAGGTTTAAAAAGGGTTAACACATTTATTCTATTTCACACTGCATAAATCTGTACAAACTGCAGAAGCTTTCCAATCTTGTATTGTCATGAAATATGCGCAGTTATAATCTTTGCTTATGCTCTGGAAATTTACAGGGAAGAAGATAATTTCTGCTTGTGTCAGGAAAATAATAAATAGATGTATCACTTGTATTAATGTTATGAGATTTAGACAAGGAGACTTATGCTGTGAGAAAATACACAGCTGCAGAAGCTATTGACAATAAGAACAAAGACTGCTTGAAAATATATGAACTGCAATCAGCGTTTACTTGTGTCTAAGCTAGAAAAGTACCTTGAAATGTAACACATGTATTAGAACTACACAATAGAAACTTGTAGACGGCTAAAGCCCCCAAGGTCAGGTTGTTTTTCTCAAATGTTTTTCATAAATCCAGTCATGTCAGCAGAAAATCTGAGTAACATCTGCTGTAGAACAATACAGAAAGTTGTGTTTAATTACGTCAACTATAGAAAGCAACGTTTTGTAGAACAGTATAAGAAGAGCATACTTCCTGTTAGTAGTTAGGCAAAATCCTGTATGTGCATGTTTTTTTCTCCTTGCTGCAAGTAATAAAAGGTGCCATACCTGAACCTAACGTGAATTGGTCTTTGAAGTTTTTTCCTTTGACAGATTGGTCCTTCGGACCGGAAACCCTCACTTCGCCTCGGATCAGACGGGCCAGGTGGCTTGAAACCATACGGGGAAGAAACCACATCGGTTCTTCTTATTTGAAAAGCCCTCCAACTGAATTGTTGTACAAAAGAGGCCAGCCACTTTCTGATCTGCGACTGAATGACGAGTTTTCAAAAACAGGTGATCAATCATGAAGGCTCAGGTAAGGTGAATCTACTTTTTTCTATTTTAGATCAGGGACTAGATTTGTATTGTTTTTGTCAAGACTGTATTTTTTACAAGTCAGGGACAGAAAAGATTACTGTCTTGTCATAGATCAGGGAAAACAGAGTAGGTAGGTAGTCATTCTGAAGAGACTATAACAAAATCTGTGGTACCACGTTAAAAAATAAGAGAAGTTACATAACAATCAAAAAGGGTAGAACAAAATGGGTAATAATTGCACAAAAAGACCCCAAAATTCACCATTAACCGAAGACGCAAAATACATGCAGTCGCAGTGTGCTGAAAATATTAAATACTATTCAAAATGGGTTAATAAGTATGAATTTGATGGAAAATTAGAAAAATCCTCGCTTATCAAACTTGTCAAACATCTCAAATCCGATTCCAAAGGTCAATTCCTCAGGCATACAGATGGATTGAGGAAGTAAACCGTAGGGAACAAAAAAACAACAATGTTTTTAGACAATAACTTAGTAATGGCATCAGCACCTCCACCTCCCCTACCAGAATATGAAGCAAGTGAACATACAACACACACACACACACACACACACACACACACACACACACACACACACATATATATATATATATATATATATATATATATATATATGTTGTTGTTTGTCTTTTGGCTTTTTCCTGGTAAGGGGTCGCCATAGTGGAACTCCGGTCCACTAATGATTGGCAGTAGATTTTTCACGAAACGCCAAGGTGCCAGCTCGACGCCCAACCTTCAACGAAGACATGCCCATTTGTGCATGCATGTCTTTCAAGCGCCGTGGGGAGGACATGCAGACTCCACACAGAAGGCACTCCCAAGCCACGCCGAGCATCGAACGGGAGAACCCCTTGCTGTGAGGTAACAACGCTACCGCCGTACCACCGCGGCATATATATATGTGTGTATATATATATATATATATATATATATATATGTGTGTGTATAATATATATATCTGTCTGTATATATATATATATATATATATATATATATATATATATATATGTAGTTATATATACATATGTGCATATATGTGTAGATATCATTTTGTGTTGTTTATATACCTATATAAATGTATAACTGTCCAAGGTTCTGTACACATACACAGCTGTGAATATGTATCACACATGTATGTATCTGTATGTGGGGTGCATACAAACATCTGGACCACACTCATGTACCCTCTTTATTTCACAGCTGAACTGTTCTGCCTTGCTACAACACAGACAGGTGTCACAAGTGAACACAGACTAACATTAGGGGGTATATATGGCGATAAACTTTAAATAAGCATATTATACTGCTATGGCAGTTGACCATGCTATGCTACACTTTAACATGACTGCCCTGCATGTGGTGTGGTCTCTCACCCATGTGTCTATCATGGCAGTATTAATACCCCCACCAGCTGTTGGCCACAGTAATATACAGAACACAGATATCATGGGTCACATCTTTGCCATTCACTGCTAGTCTGCACATTTGACAGGTATGTTCCACTGCCCACAGGGACTGACACTACTGTCTAGTGCAGTTGTTGAGCATAACATTATTACAGAAACAAGTACTGATGGAACATATACATCCTTTCACAGTATACATCCTGTTATTCTATGCCATATACTACATGCCAGTAAATACATATCTGTTTCACATACCTGTTATGTTGTTTCCACTGTAACACAACCCTGAGCTTTGTGGACTGTCTTGAAGTTTTTTTTCTCTCTCTCTCTCTCTCTCTCTCTCTCTCTTCTCAGTCTCTCCAGTAGAGTGATTGAGCTGGTTTGAATAGATTGCAGCATGCTTTTGTTGGTATTTCACATGATCAGATTGTGGCCTCTGCACCAGTCAGTGTCCACTAGTTGCTAATTGCATGCAGCCTGCTGTGTAGTACTTCAGAAAACCACTGTCATGGCAACCCTGTACTATAAATTGCTGCCTTCTGTGGGCGTTGTCCCTTCACCTTTACAGTATGGCTGACATCCTTCCTGTGTGTGGACATTAGTGTTACAGACAGCAGGTAGCGATACCTCTTACAGCAGAACCTGCAGACACAGACCAAATACACATTTGGGTAAGGTTCCAGACCTACAGACAGCATGAGTAGTGTTGTTGTGTGCAATGTATCTTGCTGTTCTTACAGGGTTTCTGTGAACATGTTACTTTTTTATGGAATGTTGTCTGTCTACATAGCTCTCAACTGTGGGCCCATCCGTATGATACCAAGGGTACTGGCTGTTAGGCATACCTCTCAAACTCTTAGAGTAAGAAATCTGGACAAAGCCATAAAAAAGTGGTACAAATAGGGACAATTTTTAAATATTGCTCTTACAAACTTAGAAAGTTGATAGAATAAGAGGTTTAGCATTAGCACAAATTTTCTGAAGGGTATGAAGTCTAAAACTCAAATGTCTGTCATTATTTTCTAACTTCAGTCTTTAATGATTTGCCACTAATTTGCCAGAAAGCCACAATTTTATGAAAAACGGACCAAAAACATAAGGCAAAAATCTGGACATTCTGCAAAAATCTGTACAGTTGAGAGGTATGCTGTTAGGTTTTGTCTGTGCACCACACAGGTATTGTCCCAGATATATCTGTGGCATTCTATCTGTTGAGTGCTATCAGTACATGGCTACATTCATTTGTATTTCAATGTTGTATCACTGCATAAGGGTATGCTGCAACGAATCCTGTAACACCAGCAATTTCCAGGGTGTGTAACAGCAATAATGCAAATATGGCCCTATGTTCCTGCCTCTGTCTCCAACATATATGCCAGTCTTTGTCCTGCTGTGATCAGGAAGGGTTGTTAGGTAATGGCCTATCATTATTTACCGCTAGCATTACTGCTATCATCCCAGTCATGAAATGGACTCCCACACCAACTGTTGGGTCAAGTCCATATATATGGGGGCAACAGCTGGAGAACACATATGTGCCCTTGTACATTCCAGAGGTAAGTGTGTGGTACACAGTGTTCCTTGCCCTTGTACAGCCTTTTATTGTGTGTGGGGGGGGGTTCTATGCCATTAACCTAGGCTATGGCACCTTTTCAGGGATATAACTGTTAAGACAAGGGTCATTCAGTGTGATAGTGAGATGTTAGGTTAAGCAATGTTATGTACAAGATACTATGGCATTAACACAAGTGCTACTTTTACCCCTAGGGCTTGACTACAGGGTGTAATTGAAGGCTGCTGAACTACATCTGTAATTGTTGATTGTTACGTATCCTGAAGGCAAATCCTGTTTTTACTGTTGTACTAATTGAAGGCCTTGGCCTGGACAGAAGAGTATGGTATATATACACATTGCTGGCATCTACTGTTTTGTGTGGGCCTTGCATTCATGACTGACTACATATTTCAAACCTTATGTGGTGTCATTGTATAGTACAGAAATAAAGGTTATCGGTGTATGCATACCTATGTGTTGTGTCATGTCCCTTGAATTGTGGATGGGTATATGTTTAATGCCAGTATTCTCATTTGTGGGAATGGTTGCCACACTACACATTTCACAGGTGCCAGTTGAAGGGCTTGTGGCCGAGGGATATACTTTGCACCCAGTACTTCCACACTACTTCTACATATGTATGGCTACTAATACCTTTTGTGTGTGTATATGTGTATGTACCTATATATATATATATATATATATATATATATATATATACATATATATATCTGTATATATATATCTGTATATATATATATATATATATATATATATATATCTATATATATATATATCTGTATATATATATATATATATATACATACATATATATATACATATATATATATATATATATATATATATATATATATACATATACATATGAATATATACAGTTGATGTTATATGATTATTTGTGAGTCATACATATATATATATATATATATATATATATATATATATATATACATATAGCTGTCTATCTGTCTACATTTACAGATATATATCTGTCCATATGTCCATGCATGTTCAGCTCATATTTTGGCCTGTTCCTCATTCACTTGGCAATTGTCATGGATGATAGCAGCATTGAAGTCAGTAACTAGTAGCAACACTTTTGTGTTTCAGACTTCTTCTTCTCCTATTTGTGTTCTAATACATATAACTGTGTAACTAGCAACATTTTTAGTGTCTCAGAGCATTAGTTGACATATCTCCCTCTTTGTACCCACAGCATGGCATACTTTGTCCAGACTTCTTGCATTAACAGGTTATGTGGTGTGATAATAATACATTTCCTGTACTGTTGACTGATTGTGCTGCATGATATGTTTGTGAAAACTTCAGGTTATGTATATCTGCCATTGTTTAATGGGAAATCACTTTGTATATGGAGTGCATGGTCCTGGGTTTGAACCTTGGCAAGGCAGTTTATTTTGTTGCTGGGCAGAACAAGGGACGTTGGCTGCAGAGTGATTAAGGCACTTTTAAGCAGTTGTAAGCAAGTTTGCACAATGGTAAGCACTGCCAACCTCTGTTTATGTTTTCTTACACTCAGCTTTGCATTTCTCAACCTGTGTAGGCATAGCTTACCCCTGCACAAACCCATTTACCACTGCTTAATAGTGCTTACTGCCACTTACCACTGTGCTAATTCCTTTAAAAGAAAAGAAAAAGGGGTTGATAGGACAGTGGTGAAAAATGGTGCACAAAGAGGGAAAGACAGTAGGGAAAATAGCTAGGCATGTGCAGGAAGGATATAGGAAAGGTCCATAGCTGCCCATTTCCTCTACAGCAGCAGCTGTGCATATACACTATATATGCAGGTACATTTGGACCCTCAAACCCCTGAGAGAGTGGTGAGGACAACATATATTCATTGTGATGCTAATTAGACCAGAGTACATGTGTTCAGTGGACAAATGTGCAAAATGGACAGCTATGTATGGGGCGAGATTTTTTGTAGGAACAGATTGCCCTTTTTTTTCAGGTGAGGTATATTTGGGGAGGTAGGTTGGGTAGGTTAACAGACAAGACACAAGATGCATACAGGGCCGGTATATGACACATGTGGGGGGTAAACACCTTGGATGGGGAGAGGTGTTTGGAAGTCGCAAGCCCATGAGCCCCCAAGTGGAAACAGTGGGACTGAGGTCCCCACCCATGGGCAGTCAGCACTGCACCTTCTCAGCCCTGAAGGTGGCTATGCTGGGGGCAGCGTAGGAGGGGCAGGCTCACCCTCTAATAGTGCCACTCAGCCCTCTAGCTGGTGTAGCCACTCTCGATACTCCAGATCGATCTCCTTACGCACCATAGCCTGGACCTGTTAACAGGTGACAGGTTCCCCTGCGTGCCCACTCTGGGGCGGGGGGGGCATCCCCTGCAGTGGTTCCACCCAAAGGTGTCGCAGGACCCATGGAGGAGGAGGTCCCAGGCTGGGCCCCAGATGTGCTGGTGCCCAGTGCCATGGCCAGCTGAGGTGGGACAGATAGGTCCGCTGGGACCAGCCTTCCCATACGAGCTGTGTTGTCACAGGTTTATGACAGATATGGGTTAGTAACAGTCAACAGCATTCAGGATTAGTTATAACAGCATGCATAGGAATTCCCATTAACCCAACACACCAGATTTAACACAGTTGCAGAGCAAGCAGAACACATGCATATATGGAACAACAGTGGCCATTACAGGAGTATGCAGGTTTCATTGATGGCAAAAGGCCATCAATATGAGTGTATTTTCACATGGCACATGCATAGAAACAAATATGAATATTTATAAACCATTAGGACATATGTCCCAACAAAAGCTTGGAGTGTACACATACCAGTTGAGGAGTGTCATTGGGTTATTATGCACATATGGTAGGGATGAGAGAGAGAGTTCAATTAATAGCTAATATATCCTTGTATTTTCCACAACATTCTTAGTCACTGCAGTGGTCTTTCCCTTACATGTATTATTACACTACACAATGGCCTTATATTGTACACTGGTAGGTTTATAAATTATTATATATGTGACCTGTGTCTTACATACAGGCGTGACAAGCTGCAGGTGTTAATGCAACATATGTTGAGAATTGCTGTCATACATTTTGGATAAGGTGCTAGAATGACAGGTTTGTTTCCATATACATTCTCTGACTTTGTACATGTTTGAATATCAGTTATATGTCATTGACAGCTACCTACAAGTCTTGGAACATCACACTGGATTTTCAGGGGAACAGGGTACCAAGCTGGTGATATGGGCCATTTATCTGGACATGCTGGGCAGACTGGAACAGTTGTGGGGTATGAATATGCATACAACTTACATTTTGAACATTCTAGCAAATTCTGTACTGTTGTTGGGTGTAAGTATGCATACAGCTTTCTATCTGAACATTGTATCAAAATCTGTACAGTTGTGGGGTATGAGCATGCATACAACTTAGTAGCGCTCTCGGGATTCAAACCCCTGCTGTGTGTGACAAAATATTATAGCTAACATCACAGTACACTGTGCTATCAGGGAATTGATGTAAAGCTTTCAACTGTTTTCTAAGTCTCCCTAACTTGTACAATATAACTGACCTCTTGGCACTTCCAACATTGTTATACAGGACTTCATGCCCATTTTATCTGCATACCACAGTGTGGGTAACACTGCTTCAGATACAACATTACTATTTCTAGTATGGAACAGATCGCCAACATATGAGAGAAGAGTAAACAGAAGCACTCTAGGGGTTATATCTTTATTCACAGACTATTACACATTTATTTCTACTGGTACAACACTTTCTAAGGCTCTTATATTTATTTGTTATGACAGTACATGCGGACTGATTACTAACCTGCTTCGCGATGCAGCCTTTACAGTCTAGCATCATGGGCTTGTTGGTTCGCAGCCCGCTCATCTGCAGCTGTCAGAGAAATATAGTGATATTTAGCCATATCTATCCATAGAATACACAAGCTAGGCAATTATTTACTACTTAGTAGAATGAGTACTTACTCAGTCCTGGGGCACTGGGCAATCTGCCGAGACTCCTGGATCCACTGTTCCAGTACATCCCACCTCCACCGCTTTAGGTCAGCATGGTGGTGCCTGACCTGCTCACCAGTCTGGGGGATACCTGTGGCACTGGTGAGGTCATGGGCGAGACTGTCCCAGGCCTCCGTTTTATACTGCGAGCCCTGGTACTGGCCCTGCCATAGTCTCTGATCATGGTGTTTTACCTGAAGCCATACCATGATTTTTGACTCTTGGATGCCCCAGCACTGCACTCTAAATCGAGTGCCTTCACCCACACCAGCCATTCTGCCTGCAGTAGGAAGCTGCAACCAGTTATGGGTAGTATTCCTGCCTGTGTGGTTTAAATACGGCCATTTTCCTGCACTTCCCCATGATTGGCCAGTTTTGAAAAGGCTAAGCTATGGGCAGACCTGCTTACATGAGGTTGGCACTGCTTAAAGAGGTATACCACTAGGCAGATTGAATTGGCTCCCCTACACATTGCTTACACTTACTAACTTGAGCTGTGCTGAGGTTAGCATTGCTTAATAGTTATTTAGCACTATATTTGCCATTTGGCTCATAGGTTCATAGGTTGGTACTAGGCTATTGGGCCTAGGGCCTATGCAAGCCTAGCCATAACAATTCCCTGGATATTTCTTCCCACAATAGTTACTTCTCTGGACCCCTGTCTAGCAGGGTGACTGACATATAGGTTCATAGGTTGGTACTAGGCTATCGGCCCTAGGGCCTATGCAAGATATGATTTATTCTTCATTACAGGTTTTATATGTGTCTGATATCCATGATTCATGTGTACATACACTGTATGTGGACCTGGGGGCTTCTACACTTTATCACAATAACACCTCAAAGCTATGCTTACTGCAGTACTCCTGTTCACATATTTATATTCTGTGGCAGGTTATCCAACATCACACTGTACATAGATTCAGTTCACATGTTTGGTTTGATTTTCCTGTGGTGAGGATTAGTTTGATGATACTTCATTCATATCTATTGCTATGATGGCTTTGTGGTTAACTACTGTGGCTATAGTGTGCGGGATCCTGAATTTGAGCCTTGCAGAGGCAGTTTATTTTTTTGCTAGGCAGAACAAGGGCCTTTGGATCCAGAGTGATTAAGGCACTTTTGAGCAGTTGTAAGCGGGTACGCATGGGTTTGTGCGTCAGTAAGCACTGCTAACCTCCGGTTACAGTTTCTTACACTCAGTTAGCTTCTACTTTGCTTATTCTGTGTAGGCAATGCTTACCTCCATGCAAACGCACTTAGACACGCTTACTACTGCTTATTTGTGCTTAAACCTGCTTACTAGTGCCTTATTCATTATGACACTGGCACTTCACATGTGCATTTCATGCAGTACTCCAGTTCACATTTAAATGTTATTATGTAGGTTATAAGGCAAAAAGATGTAAATATACGTTCATATACAGTTTCACATGGAAAATGATATGTGCTGCAGTGGGACTTGAACTGGGAATGCATGTTTGTTAGGTGGATGCTCTAACCACTACACTATTGCTGTGCTGCTTCATTTGCATATTTATTCCTTGCTATCCTCTTCAGACTTTTCAGCTGTTTAACTGCAGCTAAGCGATGGGCAAACCCGCGCACCTACGGTTAGCTGTACTTGAGGTTTTAAAAAAAATAAATACAAGGGTTTCTTCATTTTATTTCAATGCACTGTTGCTGTTGAACACATGGGGACTGTTGTTGGAGATATGCGGACACTTATGAGTAGTTTTGATAATTTATTTACACTTTCTTCTGTTCTACTTTGCAGGGGCGTGTTTATTCTGAGAGCTCTGCTCTCAGACACGCCCCCTACACTCGTCCACGCTCAGTGTAGGATATGGAGCTCAGGCAACACTCCTTCATTAATATGCATGGCATGCTGCCATCCTCCTCTTAAACTGCCGCTTACTGCATGGCAGATTAGTAAATCCGGGGGAATGTATTTCATGTATTGTTTTTTTAAGATGTGTAAACCACTAATGATAATATATACTTAGATTCAGTTATTTGTTATGATTCAAATAGATTTGAAAAGTGAGCAGAAATACGCCTCACTATTAAACATTAGTAAATACTTTATTTGATTTTATGATAATTCACATGTAAAAGTGTTTATAAAATTAACAAATGCAAATACATACTCTATACTTAGTAGCTTATGTCTAGAAGGTTTTAAAGGTAAGCTATTGATCATGGAAAAATTCATTATATGAAAGCCATAAATCAACTGATAGAATATTTTATCTCAAATATCCAGTGAGTAAAAATATAGATATGTGAGTTTTGGTAATGCAGTATAGCCTCAATATGTTGTCATAGTGGAATGTTTCTGTATTTATAGGTTCATGGGTAAGTAATAGGCAATCAGTCTGTAGACCATTTCAAGCCTAGTCAAAGAATCCTGTTCAAAATTTCCCACTAACCTCAAGGAGGGCAAGACAAGATAGACTGTGGGAGAATTTGAGGCTGCCCATCTGATTATCTAGGTTTAGTTTGAATGTGGCAAGAGTGCTAGTCCATGTTGTGGAAGTTTGTTCTAGAGGTGAGGGATAAGTTTGGTTATGAATAATGTCAATGTTTCTTACTTATCTGCTGATGAAGGCTTAGTTCCTTTAACTGAGCTAGACATAGGTCTTCATAGATGAGTGTGTAAGAGACTGATTATGTAGAAAGGGCTGTCAGTCTCTCCTGATAACTATGATTTTTGAGGCCACTGATATTTTTAGTTACATATCTCTGAGATCTCTCATGCTACGTGATATGTTTAGATAAATACATGCCAAAAGGTGCATTATATTCAGTAATGGCCCTGATATGAGTAAAGGGGAATTAAGACTTCTTTGGATATAGTGGAGTTGCATTTGGAAACTAAATGGGCTAGATAAAAGGTTTTACAAACTGCTGTGGAGACATGATGGTTAAATGATAATGAATTATCAACAAGAGTACCCAGATCCTTTACAAAACCATCTGATTGGAGGAATGTATCACCTATATGGCAAGTGAAATTGTTTTCTCTAACAAAATTAACTATGCTACATTTTTTTATATTTAATTTAGGAGCATTGTCCTTTCATCAGTTGGTAAGATGGTCTAAACCATGTTGGAACAATTGTGAGTCAGTTGGAGATCAAATAAAATCACCCAATTTACAGTCATCTGAAAACTTAGTTAATAACAGTTAATAACTACACCCCTACAGCCACCTACTTATTCCTCCTCTAGTACCTCTTCTCACTCAACTACCCCCTCCTCTAATACCTCTTCCCACTCAAATACCCCATCCTCCATACCCCCTCCCTTCTCCATACAGCCCATCCCAATCTCTACTACTAAAAACTCTTACAAAAGCTGAAACAAGGTTCAAATGCCCCAGACGAAATTCCCTCTTACTTCTTAAAAATATCTGCAGATGCCATAGCCTTTCCCAAACAGGTCAATTACAGAAGGTCTGGTACCACAACCCTCGAAAAGGCCTTCATTATTCCACTTCAAAAAGGTGGGAGCAATAATAATATCCAAACTTTTCACCCAATTGCCATCCTATCCCCCATTTCCAAACTTCTAGAAAAATGCATCCACCTATAACTATTACCCTATCTCATAAATAACCAACTCCTAACCACCACACAACATGGTTTCAGGCCCAGCCACAGCACCATCACCGCTCTCCTTACCTTCCTCGAAACTATCAACATAGCTCGTAACTCCAGCCTTATTGTGTCCACCCTCTTGCTAGACCTATCCAAAGCCTTCAACACCATCTCTCACAACCTTCACCTCACCAAACTCTCTAATCTAAACCTTTCCCCTACCACTATAAAATGGTTTACCAGCTACCTGTCTGATAGACAACAAGCAGTTAAATGGAATAAAGCTACCTCCCCATTCCTCAATACTCCCACTGGAGTACCCCAAGGTTCTGTTCTTGGGCCCCTGCTATTTAACATTTTCATAAATGACTTCTATCAGACCATCCCTGAAACTCACCTCATCCAATATGCCAACTCCACCATAATCTGTTCAGCCACTTCCATCCCCATTCTTACTAAACTAACCCAAAATGCCTTCTCCTTAACTGAGCGATGGATGCTAGACAACCACCTGGCACTAAATGCCACAAAAACTAAACTAATGTTATTTACTCCTTCCAAAACCACCATCCTAGACAAAAATACCTTCATCATCACCAGTCAGAATAATACACCCCTTGAAATAGTATCTGATACAAAACTGTTAGATGTCCTAATCGATGACCAACTCAAGTTCGACATTCACTTACAGGCAAATATCAAGAAAACACGCAAGAAACTTGGCATGCTCTGTCGCCACAATCGGTACATCTCTGCCCTCACCAAACTATCACTCGTTACAACATACCTTATCCCATCCCTCCTTTACAGAACCCCACTCCTCACCAACCTACAATCTTCCCTAAAAGATAAACTATCCTCCTGTTACTATAAAATTTCAAAATTTGCAACAGGCTACAGATCCCTAACACATCACTGCACTGCCCTTCACAAACTCAACTGGCTTGAACTACCTAACTACCTCACCTATATTCAACTCACTCAAGCCTATAAAGTCATCTTTAACCCATCACTCTGCCCCTCTCTGGCCTCCACCTTTAAGATACACCAACCCAATAGATCCCTAAGATCAAACTCCCAAAATCTCATTGAGCTACACAAACCCACCCGTCCCCCAGGGAAAAATCTTCTGTCCTTCTCCATAGCCCACCTGTGGAATTCTCTTCCTCCACTAATCTGCACAACTAGCAGCCTATCTGTCTTCAAAACCTTACTCCACTCCCATCTAACTTCCAAATGAGAATGCTACTGTACCCATCCTGCAAGAAATTCCCAACCCAAGCTAATCCCCTACATCCAGCAGATCTCCTAACATCCTACTATTATTACTTAACAGCTATAAGCACCTATTGTACTCATACACCTGTATATATACAAAATTGTATAACACTGAAATAAGCATCCAAACATCCTACTATTATTACTTAACAGCTATAAGCACCTATTGTACTCACACACCTGTATATATACAAAATTGTATAACACTGAAATAAGCATCCAAACATCCTACTATTATTGCTTTACTCCAATAAGCATCTACTATATCCATACTCTTGTACATAAATATAATTGCATAACACTGTAATAAGCGCCTATTGCAACCAACAGACTTTGTACCTAAATGAAATGTTTAATCACAGTATTTTCCTCTAATGTATGCATTTTTTGTATTTTTCCCATTTTTGGGTATTACTACATTATCTGTTGTTATAATTGCTCTGTAATTAACTTCTAATTGTTTTTTGATTCATGTACTGGAGCTTTTCTCCCCAGGACTCCATTAAAAACGGGCTCCTAGTGGCCCAATGGACCATCCTGGCTACAAAATGCAAATAAATAAATACATAAATAAATAAATAAAAGTGTTTGCCTGAAGGTCTGAGAAATATATTTCAAATAGGAGAGGGCTCAAAATGGAGCTCTGTGATAAACCACTGGTGACTGTTTTGTTTTTAAAATTGGCACCTCTACTCTAACCACATGAATCCTGTCAGACAATCAATTAGTTATCCATCACACAATATAAGGATTTATATTTAGATTTACAAGTCTATCAATAATGCTTGCAGGGCGAATAGTGTCAATGGTCTCGGCCAGGTCTAGATATGCTGTATGCACTGCATAACCAATATCCACTGCTTCAGTTACTTTTCAAATAAATTAATGAGGTTAATGAGGCAGGACTTTCCTTTGATAAAGATACATTGATCTGGGTACAGGGTTAAGTGATTTTCAGTGTTCATTTTAATGAAATTTGAGATAGCTTTACCTATGAGGTTAGTGAGACAAATGTGTCTATAGTTACTGGGGTCCATGGTGGGGTGATCCTTGTGGAATGGCATTAAGTATCTATTTTCCAGGCTTCAAGAGTGTAACCGATGGAGAAACTTAGATCAAAGAGTTTTAGAAGTGTTTCAGAAAGGCCATATTTGGTACTGATAATCAAGCAACCTGTTATGCCATCAGGGACCATGGATTAAGTATGCTTCATTCCACAGTAACTAAATGGGGTGGCTAAGATAGCTTAATCACTACATTATATAGGAAATTTTAATAAATCAAATCTAGAAATATAGGCTGGGATTTCAAATATGCAGACAGATTTTGGCAGTGATTTAAGCATTTTTAACATGATCATCAGCAAAAATCCTAAAGAGGCCAAATGACTATTTAATATATTAAAATGGATAAGTTAATGTGGTATGATTTGTCAGATAAAATTCAGTAATTATATCTGAAAGAGTAAATAAAATAAGCATTTTTATAAATCACATGAAAGAGTATTTAGAATTGTGTCTTTCGGCTTTTCCCGGTTAGGGGTCGCCACAGCGGAACTCTGGTCCGCTAATGATTGGTAGTGGATTTTTACGTACCGGGTTACCAGCCCTGACGTACAACCTTCAACGTAGGCATGCCCCATTCACGTATGCCTCCACACGGAAGACGCTCTAGCTGAGAATCGAACGGGACAACATCTTGCTATGAGGCGACAACGCTACCGCAGCACCACCACCGCAGTTGAAAGAGTATTTAGAATATTAATAAATAAATTAAATAGTCATTTGGCCTCTAGGATTTTTGCTGATGATCATGTTAAAAATGCTTAAATCACTGCAAAAATCTGTCTGCATACTTGAAATCCCAGCCTATACAGAACAAATTTTGTTTTCATCAGCTAGTAATATATGTGCACCTACACCAGCTGTGCTTGGCCTACATATTTGTCCTTTGTCCTATAAGTTCATTGTTTTAGCAGAGTAATAAGTTATTAAGATTTCATTCCCTGCACAGTTTATACAATGTCAACCTATATCATTCTAATTTAACAAATGTAACTTCTGTAACTGTAGTCTCCTAATAAATGTTGTGACGACAGGAAAGCTAACTAAAGTATATGTTATTTTATTTATTTATTTTTATTTTGCCTTTGCTTACTAGGATGGTCTGAATGCATTTAGAATGAATCCCTTTTCAACATAGGCCCAGGCATAAAAGCTCCACATATTGTACAATCATCAAAACAATCATGAAAGTTTAAACAAAAAGTGGAGAATTATATACAGTATAAAATTATGCATAAAAGAGATTAAGCAAAAACAAGTCAGACATTATATACAGTACAAGGATCCACATCTAATGTATGTATCACACACACACACACACACACACACACACACACACACACACACACACACACATATATTTATATATATATATATATGTATTGATCTACTTCAGAAGATCAAAATAACATAACACCGAAACTCATAAAGATGAGACGAAAACATCTCAAATACACATCTATGAATTTTAACAAAGCCAAAAGTTTGAAACAACGAATCAATCTTCATCACCCACAGACTCCTATGCTGTGAATGGATGGGAGATTGCAGATATACCCCAGGGATTACTCTTATAAATAGAACCTAAGTAATGCACATATCCAGAAGTAATCAGAGAATTTGAATGGACATCGCGCTAAACTCAGAAAGACGTCTTCTTCAGTGTAACATAATATGTAAGAGAAAAAATGTTCATGTTTACTGATTGTGAATAGAGATCATGGTACAGTGAGGATCAGGAAATTAACCCCTTTCCCCACTGTAGTGCAATCTCAGAGCTGGTATGTATAATTTGCAAGAGGTGTGGGGGTGCCGCTTGCCCCCCTGCAAAAACATTGGAAAAGTATTTTTTGTCTAAGTTATGTGTATTAATATATAGATTTGTTTCTGTGTTTTGCGAGATGTACATTCATATCCTTCGATGACTTCTGCACATGCGCATTAGTTGATTCATTGTTTAAAACATTTGGCTTTGTTAACATTCATAGATGCAAATTTGCAATGTTTTTGTCTCGTCTTTATGAATTTCGGTGTTATGGTACTTCGATTTACTAAAGTAGATCCATGAGACATATTTATATAAGAGAAGGAGTTTATTATCAGCAATAAGTTTATTTTATGGTTTTATATTAGTGTCAGTATAGTTCCTTGGTGTAGTAAAATAATTTTTGGTGAAAAAAATACTTTGAAGAGGAGAGAAAAATTATAGTAGGAAGATAGAAGCAGCAAGAAAGATTTAATTGAATAAGAGTAGGGAGAAACTATTGTAATGAGAAATCAGAAGTAAGGAAAGGTCTGCAGTCAAGATTTTGGTCTAGACATAAGAAGAGATGAAATATATTGGTCTTATGGCAGTCAGCCTAGTGAGATGCAGGAACAGTTCCATTTTTCTCTCAGGTGACATTTTATTAGTTTTTTTAAAGGAATTTCTATTGTGGGCTGTTTCTAGTGCTAGAGGGATAGTATTCCACATTTCTGAAATGTTGTTTGAGTATGGGGAGTCCCCTGCAAAATTGTAGCCTTTCCTTGTGGCGAGCAGACATTGTCTGTTGATCTTAGTTGTCTTCAAGGGAATGGAGATGTGATTTTTTTATAGTTGGACAGTTGTGCAACATTTTGTGCTTATGCAAAATGTTGTGTACAGTAGTAGGTTGTGGAAAAGATAGGTGGTGAGGTAATACTAGCCAATTAAGTTTCCTAGTGCAGGCAGTAGTTTGACCTGCAGTGATGGTTTGCAGCACATGTGATGGTTTTGTTATGACATTGTTCTATTTTTGCTAACAATGTGGCTTGCAGGTTACTGAAAATAGGGGAAACATACAGTAGAAAAGGTAGTATGTAAGCAGATGTTATACTTTTTCTGACTTCATTAGTGAGGAATGAATTTACTCTGTATAAACATCCTAGATTCTGGTCCATTTTCTTTATGCTTGGTTAATATGTTGATCAAATTTCAGTTGGTCATCAGTGATGACACCTAGGAGTCTATTCTGGTGAACTTGTTCTGTCTTATCGTTGTTAACAGAGATAATGGTAAAATATGTATTTTGGTTTGAAAGGGGTTTGGGAGTAAGTAATACTAATTTTGTTTTGTTGGGATTAAGTCGAAGTTGAGATTTCTATTGCCAAGATTCAACAGAGGAGGATGCATATTAATTTATGTGTTGAAGTTTTCTTAGTGTTTTTGCAGAGCAGATCAGGGTGGAGTCCATGGCATATTACAGTATAGTGGCTTGTTTACTGACAGTATGAAGATCATTAATAAAGAGGTTACAGAACAAGAGAGCTGATGCAGGACCACATAGGACTCCTATTTTTACTGGGTGAGAAGTAGAGTTATCAGGCTTCTATTTGACTGCCTGTGCCATGGTGGAGAGCTAACTAAGGAACCAGTATAGACAGGTATTGGCTAGTCCTATATTAGAGAGTTGGACTAAAAATTTTTCATGGGACATAGTATGAAAGGCTTTAGATAAGTCTAACAAATGTTTAAAGACATGACATTAAATTATGTGTTTGCAGTAGAAGTAAAATGAAGCAGAGCAGTAGTAGTACTGTGGTGAGGTGTAAAGCCATGTTGAGTAGGAGAAAATAGTTGATTTTCTGATAAATAGTTTCTCCAGTATCTTCAGTATGGCGGATAGATAGAATTGTTATTGGCCCATGATTAGACAGTTCCACTCCTTTGTACAGGAGTAGTGTAAAACATTTTTTCCATATGGATGGAATAACATTTGTAGGCATGGACAGATTTATCAGCATAGAGATGGGATAGGCTATAGCATCAGCTGCCATTTTAAGGAATGGCATATACGAAATAAACACACATACACACCAATGCACAGAGAAAAAGAACTGCTACCTAAACCTTTGAATGCAAACAACAAATAAAAAAATAAAAAGACACAGGAAAATGAATAAAGAACAGGTGCATGTCTGTTTAACAACAGTTCTCCTTAATAACTCACAAATATTACAATTATAAACAACGTTATTCCAAACAATGGATTTCTTCAGACTAAAGAGTGATTTTGGCTGAGTAAAATTTGAATAAAAACCCTTATCAGAATTTTAGATTACAGAAATATTATAAATATAGGAATTACTCAGATGCTTAATTTTAGAGTTAGTTTTGGTTTGGATTAAAGCAAAGGGATGCCCAATTATCAACTTGCAATTCCTATCACATAATCTTTTGTGTAGAAGTTTCCTCATTTTAAGGAAACATTTAATGGAGGAGTACTCATTGATAGCTGTTGGCTGATATGAGACAAGTATGATCTGCTTTAACTCTTGATTCGTGGTTCAGTTGGGAATGGTATATTTCTGTAAGGTCATGAATATAGAAAGTGTCTTAGTGACCTGATGACACTGTCTGTCTGTAGAAATCACCATACAAATATCTATTTCTTGTGGCATATACATGCTGAGAATTGTGTTGAGCTTACATATAACACAACTAGTGAGTGTCAGAAGTTAGATTTTCTGGCATTCTGTGTTTTGTTATTGGAGGTGCATGCATAATGGTCCTTATTGTTAATGTGTTCACAGGGAATTACAGTTACCACAGGGGTGCGTGCCTGATTTTTTTCTGGGATTTTCCTGGAGATAAGGAAGGAGGGTGTGTTTCAAAAGTAGTCTAATGTTACTTGACTTCTTGTTTATAAATCTTGGTCTATTTCATAGTACAGGAAAGGGGGGGGGTTGTTTACATGAATAATATTCTACATTTCCTTAACTATTTTCTTGATAGCTTTATTGTCTTTGATAAATGGGGTTAGCACTGTACTTTATTAATTCTTTCTAATAACATAACTCAGCAAAAAAGTCAATTTATCAGGATAGTTTTCATTGAATATGAAAGATTTGGAAGCCTGGAATAGCATGTTTCTTCTTCTGGGGTTACCAATAGGATACAGGCAGGACTGTGATTTTCAGTATTTTGGGGAAAAATTCCAGAAAATCCAGAATTTGGACTGTGTGAGTTCATGAAAGATGTGATTTTCAAGGAATTTGGAATTGTAGGCTGGAGAAATCATTCCTCACAACCTGTGGTTGTTCTCATATTTACTAGTTATAATATTCTCATCTTACCTTTTTGAGTTATTGGTGCATAGAATCTACTTTAATTTTGGAAGTGTGTGTGTGTGTGTGTGTGTGTGTGTGTGTGTGTGTGTGTGTGTGTGTGTGTGTGTGTGTGTGTGTGTGTGTGTGTGTGTGTGTGTGTGTGTGTGTGTGTGTGTGTGTGTGTGTGTGTGTGTGTGTGTGTGTGTGTATAGGGTTCCTATTAAATCAGCAAATGCTTAAAATAGTGAATGCTGTTTAATCGACCCTTTTTAATCAAAACGGCAAAATCCCAAATGCATGGAACAGCGATTTTTTTCCCCAGGGAAAAAAAACCCCTGGGCCGTTTTTGGAACTTTGCCATTTCCTCCACTGTGGTGTGATTTCATAGTTGGTATATTTAAGTAGGAGGGGGTCCCTATTTTGTATTTTTTTTTTTTTTTTTTTACAGAGCAGCGATTTTAGGGTCGATTATACAGTGTTCGCTATTTTAAGTGTTCACTGTTATAATATAGACCCTATATATATATATATATATATATATATATATATATATATATATATATATATATATATATATATAGTTTCTCTTTATAATCTCAAAATACTGAAATCTTGAATTTCAGTATCCCGAGACCATAAAGGCGAACGACTTACAATCCCGAAACACAAAATCACAAAACACACAATCATGAACATACATACACCATACACCACACAACACACACACCATTCCACCCCCAGCACATAAACTATACAACCCTACACTACAAGTAAGCAGGGGGCAAATACCCCTGCACCCCCACACAACCCCTACTTATATATACCACCTCTGAGAACTCACAAACAGAAAAAAAAACAAACTCACACCCAGACATTCTACAGTCTCTCGCACACACACACACACACACACACACACACACACACACACACACACACACACACACACATCACACATTCACAAACACCAACACATCCAACACTCACACTCATGCTTCCACCTCCCTACCCTAACCCACACGTACAACTTGCAAAAACACTCACTTAGACTCTCACCTTAAATTCCAGACACCATCCCAGCCAAACACTTCACATAACATAATGTAAATACATTAGTGCAGATTTGAGATATTTGGATTCACGTTTATGCACTTTTGCTATTTTGAAGTTTCGCCTTTATGGTCTCAGGATACTAAAATTCGAGATTTTAGTATTTTGAGATTATAAAGGGTAACCATATATATGTGTGTGTGTGTGTGTGTGTGTGTGTGTCTGTATAAAAACACACACACACAGACACACACACACACACACACACACACACACACACACACACACACACACACACACACACACACACACTAGGACATTTTAATATAATCATCTTAAAGACTAAAAATTACACTTAAAAATCTTGGGTATAATCCACGGATTTCATCTCAAGTAAATAGACTTTCATTTCTCCGAGAAATGTAAATTAATGTCTTTGGATGTAAGTTGGCAGTAACCATAACCCACTTACAGCTTCTTGCTTTGAAATTCTACATGATTTCATCCATGTTGTATACAAACTTGTCCATGTATGACAAAATTCTTGCAATCCTGAGAGACTGTGATGTACTAATGTTCTTTTTGTCTGGGGATAGTACACATTAATTGGCATGTAATCACTTGTTGATGCCTAGTATTTTTGGAAAACATAAATTGAGATGAAGAATGATGGATGATATTAACTCAATAAAAAGAAAAGATAGTTGTAATACACTTTACAAGCACTAAATTGCATGTAAAAATTTAAAAAATGTTTAATTTTTACATTAGAGTGACTATGGATGAAAGTGGAAGATTGTAGAGTTAAAAGGAAGAAGGAACACTTTTTTTTATTTTCTTTAATTTGTATAACCATTGATAACTACATACTGTGCAATTCTCATGCATGGTGCACTTTTTATTTTAAATGGGTCACTGCTTCCCATTGACATTGTAGATACCATCACCACCCACTCCATCCACACTTTTGACTCTCACTAGCTCATCACCTGCTTCAATTCTTCCTTGCATTTTCTCCTACCTCCAGCCCCTCACCCCAGCATTATCTTCTGGTTTATACTTCTACTAACAAAGTTTACAAATCTCCTGTTCAGCTTCCCTTTCTAGAACTTGCCCTTTGTTTTTCAATTCCTGGCTATTGCATTCTTCACTTCTGGTGCCATTAGTCTTATTGACAACATTTATTTTTCCTGTCAATCTGTTCTTCGTTTCTTATACTCCACATACAAGATTTCCAGGAGTTTTTTTCCCCTCTATATATCCTCTTCCAGATTTCTAGGGACTCAGTCCACAATTTTTGTGCCCATTAACAACTCATAGAACATATGTTCCATGCCTGCCTCATCTGTTATACACCTCCAGCATCCTAAGTCTGGTTTCCTTCCCTTCTTGAGGCATGAGATAACATCCGTGCAGCACATTTAATAGCTGATCTCCCACTAGATACATTTTGTGAATCCCTAATGTTATTTATAGGTCTTTCTGCCATTCAGCTTCCCTGGTCTGCCACTCTTATTTCTTTTCCCATCCCTTCCTTATCGTTTTCTTTGTGGCTTTTCTATTTTCTTGTCGATGCTGAAGTACAGGGTCTATATCAGGACTTTTGATGGGTTTTTACCATTCTACTGGTATGGATGACACAATCTAACATTTTACCAACAGTATTTTGGGTTGTGTGGTTTTGACCAATGTTATATTTGTGCATATAGCCTTCCTTTCATAATGCTCTTGCCTCCGCATAGGTTTTAAAATATGCGTGGGTGTTTTGGTCAAAATTATCAGTAACGAACAGGTCATTTTGTTCGGTTTTGATATTTTGTGTGAACCAACCTCTATTTTCACCATATTTTGTACTTTCAACTATATAAGGATCAAGCGACCTATTGGAAGGGACTGCAAACTTCTTTATTTGGGATCTATGGATTAGTATGAGAGGGCCAAGTTAAGTACAAGAGTGAGTGTACTCAGGTACTGTTTTCTCCCATTTGCAATTGCGTTTTATGAAAGAACTGGCCAAATTGGATTTTGGGACTTGTCTTCATCACCATTACTTTGTGGAATTATTTATAGGACTATTCTACATATTAATATTTGTCGCTGAATGTTTATTGTGGTTTTGGACTCTAATTGTAATTACATTATGTTTCCTTTGTATACAATTGTCATACATATTTTTTTCTACATACTTCTGGAAGCATTTTTTTACTAATTGTTGTCATTATTGGGGTTGACAAAAGTAGGTACTACTTTTTTATCAATATTATTATTGTCCTTTGTTTTGGACATATTCCAATAACATACAATCAGGTCCCAGCAAGTCTGCTGAATGGGTTAATCCCTCTTGGTCCAACAAATTCTTCAGTAACTGCATTTTGGTCTGTCTATACAGTTTCTAAGTTTGTATTATCAAAAGGTTTTTTCTTTACACCATCATATTTGTATAGGGGAGATTGATGCTTTGATTTTTTTAGTCAATTTGCATCCAATTTTATTATATTGTTGCATCACTTTATTCTTTATACTTTATTTTTTTGTGCATTACAGGTTGGCTCTATACCAGGGGGTTTACAGACCAGTAATATTGGTTCACATTGACCATAACAAATTGTTTTTTATACATCATATTTGAATATATTGTTGGATTGATGGTGTCTGTTATTTATAGACACTTAAGAGTTGGGTGTTGTTGTATTGACCCAGTGGTCAGTTATTTTCCTGTTTCAGTATATTGTTCTATGTCATTGGTCTTATATTTGCTTGTGCAATAGTTATCCTACATATTCAACTTAATAAATATTTGTTTAGAGCTGTTATTGTCCCTTTAATAATTTTATTTAGTAGCTGGCGTAGTCTTGTACTATTATTGTCAGCATTTATTGTTAAGAATGGACCTTTCTAGCTTTGTTACAGGATTATCTGCAGATAGGGAGGACTTCAGAGCATTTGGCCTGGGTTCTCTCTCGCAAGAAAACTCCAGTGTTATGGAACAATCCAATCCTGAATCTATCTGTGCACTAGCATTTGAACAACTTCACAAACATCTTATATCACTTAGATCGAACATATGTCATTCAAAATGATTTAAGGCCTATATGGCCAAGGGGATTACCCCCAGGGGCCTAAGAATATGTATTCAACCCCATGTGGAGTCTGCTGATCAGGAACTTACTGACCAGTGGTTATCAATACAACAACAGGCTACTATGTCCTTTGTGGATGCTCTATCTAAGTTTTATGATAGAGTTTTTTCCTCGGAAATAGACACCGTTACTAAACTGGTTGATAATGTGAGGCCCTTTGAAGGGGAAACCTTCTTTAACAAACAATTTAATAAGGTAGCGACAGATCTCAAAATTCTAGAGGAGCAGTTACGGACCAAGAAAATTAAGAAATTTCAGAGGGATCAGGGTGACTATCAGAGTGCCAATCCTTTTGTACATTATACCAAACAGGTTAGATTTACACCCAATTCCACAAGGACTCCTAAAAGAAAAAGACCTCGGTCTATCCTGAAAAAATCAAGCCTAGTCTCTGGCTCTTCAACTGAGGATATCTCATCATGTACTGACAATGAATTACAGTCAGTATCAGGGTCACCGTCCCCCAAAAGGACTCCTGGCCCTATCCCTTTAGGCCCAGATACCAGCGTGGGGGGAGGAAACACAGAAAGTATAAACAATATACAGAGTCTTTTGAAAATGGTCATGCAGAAATAAATATCAGTGTTAATGATAATGTTTTAAATCTGTCTGACTTTGGTTTATCACCCATTCATGTGTCGGTATTGAATAAAGGACTTTCATTTGTACCTGGTTTCATGGTTTCTGAGGATATATTGGCTCAGGATGTAGTATCATTTTGTCGAAATCTTAATCTAAAATTGTTTTTTGGTGATACTGGAAATTTCAGTGGTGACAAATTTGTATACCACAAATCTTCCTTCAACCCACCTATGCATCCATTGGTACATCAGTTTCAAAATAGTATTCTAAAAGATCTTCATTTCTCTAGATCTGATATATATTTCAAGTCTAACAATATTTCTTTGGCTGAAAAGGAAGATATTTTGGAACTACAGAATAATAAAAACATTGTTATTATTTCTGCTGATAAAGGTGGGGCTGTTGTTATCCTTAATTCATGCGATTATGATAAAGAGGCCAAGAGACAATTGTCGGATCGGAGATACTACTCCCCTATGGCTATTAATCCTACCTTTAAGTTCAAGAAACAAATTGAGGATTTTCTGTTATGGGCCAGGGATCAAGCTATCATTACTAATGATATTGTACAACAGCTAATGGTTCATGATTCAGCAACCCAATACATTTATTTTTTAACATGCTGCGACCGGTGAAAGTGACGGTAACACTAACCTGCATAGGGGGAATGTTTCAAACACAGTTTTGAATCAGGATAGAAGGCGACCAACAGTAACAACCCAGGATTATGGTGGGAGCAGTCGAGAGCTTATTGGAACCCCTGGATTCGATAAATGGCTTAATGATACCAGCGCCATGAAATTCAATGTTTCTAGTGATTCGGGATTTCCGGCATACGACGCCCGCACCGAGCAGGTTAGTGTTCTATCTCTTAATAGCAAACTTAAATTACTAGACCAGAAAATGGTGAAGATTAAGAAGCTACAATTGGAGATTAATTACTTGAATGAATGCATTCATGAAAAACTAGTACCTAAAGGGTTGCGTTTTCATGTTTACCCTACAGGACTAGTTTCAGGGTCACTTTTTCATAAAGAACTATTAACTTTCTTTGACGAACAAGGTTTTGGACTGTTGAAAATTATGCTTAAACATTACAATCTACAACTGACTGATTTAACAAAAGAAACTAAGGAACTGAATGATGACATACTCTCTAACCCTGAATTTCCTCGATTTAAATATGACTATGATAGATCTTTTGTCACTATAGACCAGCTTTTGATGAGACTAAAGATAAATAAAAATAAGAAAATGACAAGGGACAGAATTGCCTACAGGAACAACTCAGCTTATCCCAAGCCACCTTTATCTCAAACTGGCATGACTAACGGTTCTAACATTCACTCTAATATGAACCATATTGAGACTGATGATACGAACAGTAATAGGGGGCTGACTGACAATAACGCAACTGGGGGCAACGACATAGACCTTGGAGATAATAACTGGTCTCAACGGCTAAGGAGGAACAGAGGGAGAGATGGCAACAACTTAAATTTTAATGTGGATGAAGAAGAAATTCCTTTGTTTAATTATCAAGGAACTATTCCTAAAACAATTATTCTAACCAAACCAACCAAAAAAACAACCAGCGACCAACAACCAGACCGAGGAGATAATGGATGCGGCTGGCATTCCTAGGATTATTACTAATAAAGCGGGGGACTTTAAAATTTATAATTACTCCAGTTTAATTTTAGACCCCTGTTTTGCAGAACTACTAGCTAAAGGTTATACATTTATACCAGATCAACATATGGATGTAGTGGAAAGCATTAAGGACCTTAAGCTTTTTGTTAGGAAGCTGAATTTACGCTTACTTTTAGGAGAATCTGAATATGAGAGGTCCACCTATTATATCCCTAGTGATTATAACCCACCTTTAGAGCCAGCATTAAAGATATTTGAAGAAGTTATGGAATTAGATCTAAGGGCACTTGCCAACAAGAAAAATAAAAATTGTAGGATTTTTAATACAAATAGACGCAATGGTCCTGGGAAACTTAATACTACTTCAGAAGAAATAGATTTTCTGAAATTATTCAGAAACCTTAATGTAAGAGCCATAAAACCAGATAAAGGTGGGGGACTGGCCTTATTCGATAACTGTGACTATATCTCCAGAGTGGCTGGTATGTTTAGAAATGACACTTATTTGAAAGTTAGTATCAATGAAATGAATCGTGCACATAGGTTAGTCAAGAGCTACTTCAGCGACCTCTTCATCGAGGGCTACATAGACATCGATATGTATAACTATATCAAATGTGAATGGCCCAAAACCCCTCTTTTCTTCGCTACTCCTAAATTGCACAAAGATATTTCAAACCCGCCTTTCAGGCCACTTATAGACGGAAGAAATTCCTTTACTTATGCAAGTGCTAAATTAGTGGACAACATCTTGAAGAAATATTTAGCTAATGAAACTCAAATCAGCAAGGATTCATGGGCATTTCTAACGAAAATCAATGACATCATTTATAACGATGAGTTAAATTTTCTCACTGTAGATGTCATTGATTTATATACTGTGATACCCCATGATGTAGGAGTTGAGTGGGTAAATCTTTATTTGGTTAAGAAAGGTGCACCATCTAGTGAAGTCTATCTTGTTACATCATTACTGGACATAATTCTGACAAATAATTTCTTCTTGTTTGACAACGACCTGTATCGTCAAAAATGTGGTGTAGCTATGGGTTCCCCAGTAGGAGCTAGCTTTGCCAACACAGTTATGGCCTACTGGGAGAATGAGTACATCTTAAATTCAAGTCAGTGGAGTGGGAAATTTTCCTACTACACCAGGTTCCTTGATGACATCTTTATATGTCTTAATGGTAACCTTAATACAGCAAAAGAGGTTGTTGAGTATATGAATAAGACAACTGATTTTCTTAGATTCACTTTCAACTTCCAAGAGAATGTTATCAACTACTTGGATATTGAATTAATTAAAGACTTAATTAATCAACAATACATAGCTAAGATATATAGAAAACCGTATAGCAACTCTTTCTTACATTTTTCTAGCTTACACCCCTACTGGCAAAAGAAGGCAATAGTCAAAGGTCAGGCTATTAGAGCAGCCAGAATGGTTACAAGGGATGCTGACTTCACGATGGAGTGCAGTGTAATTGAAGACATGTTCCATCACAGAGGTTATCCCAAACATTTCCTAAATGAGATCTTTAAGGAAGTTGTTCATAAGAGAACTAATGGGACCATTACACCTCTGCTGAAAGATAGAACTGTGGCTAATTGCGAAGAGGGAACTATAGATAGGCTTGGTTTAAGTCCCAGGTCGAATGTTATGCAGGAGAGTAACTCAATTCTCTGTGAGGTTAATCCACAATTAAATACCAGCCCAGGGAGTAGTAAAGATGATGAAAAAATCCCTAGGTTCATCACAACTTTCAATTTGGAAAGCAATACTATTAGAAAATTAATGGAGAAAAATTGGCCTTTAATCAGCAATGACAAAAGATGCTCTTCAAGTATTAGTCAATTCCCGAAAATAACTTATAGAAAGGGGAACAATTTAAAAGCACTTCTAGAAAGGAAAGTCCATAGCAGTAACGACAAGGGAACTGCTTGTTGTGGCTGCTGTAGATATTGCAAATATATTAAAAAAGGGAATAAACAAGTTATTAATAATAAAACCTATACCCTAAATACCAAAATTGACTGTAATTCCAAAATGGTGGTTTACGGGGCTTTATGTACAGTATGTACATGCTTTTATATAGGGAAGACAGAAAGGAGGCTAAGAGATAGGATATATGAACATTCCAATGCCATCTCAAATTTAAAAACTGATAATGCCCTGAGTAAACACATTTCTGCCTTCCCTAACCATAATTTTAAATTTATTGGCCTTGATCAAATCCAACCTGATAGTAGAAGGGGACCGTATAATCTCCTGTTGGAAGAGCATGAATTATCATGGCAATTAAGAACAAATGCCTTTATGGCACCAGGATTGAATGAGCATTGTAATATCCAATGCCTTTTGAAGTTAAGAAGTCTGATCAGATGATTGCTGTCCAAACTAGGAAGGTTTCTGCTTATTCTTTTTAACCTGGCTTCTTTTCCTGGTTTGGAAATAATATACAGTAATCACTGTGAATATTGTTTAAGCATAAACATACTAGGGCTTAGGGTTGGGTTTAATAATTAACTTTAACTTTTTGACTAGACTTCCTGTCAAATTAAGAAGGCGCCATTTTCATAGCGAACTTCCTATTATTATTTTAATTCTTAGTTTTAATACATATACATATATATATTTTTTTCATTTTTATTTTTATATGTAATTAACTTTACAAGGTGTAAGAACAGCATATTTTTATTGAACTGTTAGGCTTTTACTAACGCTCCTTCTTAAGCTTGAGGGATTAGGCGAGGCGTTATATATATTTTTCTTTCTTCTTTATCTAATAACAAGGTTTATTACAATGTGTGTATACTGGTTTTCATTAAATGATACAGTTTAGGCATATTGTATAATATTTAGTACAAACTATGTATTTTGTTAATATCATTTGCAAGCTCCAAGGATAGTACTAGTTTGTAGTTAATAACGCTACTCAATCTGTTTTGTCAGCATAATTAGTCACTTTACGATCAGTCTTAATTTGATCTAATAGTAAAATTGTTTAATTGTTGACTGATCACTTGGACTATATAAGCTGGAAGCTGCTCATTTTAGTTTGTCTGAAGAAGTCCACCTATCGAGGTCGACGAAAAGCGCTTTATGCTACTTGTTGTTTATGCTATCTGCCTGTGGTTTTACTTTGTGTAGCAGTTACAGTCGGAACGGATTAAAGCTGAAGATTTTTTCATCAAATAAGAAGTGGTTTTCCTGCCAGAAGTTTTCTATTTTTTGTTTCCTACATTTATTTTTTACCCAAAGTCCACAAGGATCCCATCAATCCACCTGGGAGACCCATAGTTTCAGGGAGAGGGTATATCACGGAACCTTTGTCATTATATCTCACTAAACATCTGAAGCCCTTACTTAGTTTAATACGTTCAAGGTTACATGACACTACAAATTTTTTACAAATTATTTCGGATAGCCAGTTGGAGCCAGAGTGGTTGTTGTGTACTTTGGATGTTAGTTCCTTATACACCAATATTCCACATGAGGCGGGTTTGGAATCTTTGTCCTATTGGCTGGATGAGGCTAATTTATACCAACCAAACTTTAATTCTTTTTTGGTTGAATTAGCCAAATTTGTCCTCACCAGCAACGTCTTCTTCTACAAGGATGATTGTTATTGGCAAATGAAGGGTACCGCTATGGGAGCTTCGTTTGCTCCCATTTATGCGGATTTATTCATGGCTTATGTAGAAAAACATATTATTTATGATTGCCATAATAATTCTTTCTTGGAATATATTGATATATGGAGACATTACTTGGACGATTGTTAGATGGTTTGGAAAGGTGATACACAGGGCCTAAATGATTTTATATCATATTTGAACAATAATATCTGGGGCCTTGAGTTTGCTGTTCATTATGATATGAATAATATTACTTTTCTAGATGTTTCAATCACTAGATTACCTGATCATACTTTAAGGTCAGAAATTTTCAGGAAGTATCCTGAGTACAACACCATCCTACATGCTTCGAGTTTCCACCCACCCCATGTGGCACATAACATCCCAAAATCACAATTTATTCAGATAAAGCGCATCTGCTCTAATGATTCTTCATTTCAATTACAGCGGAAAGATCTTACAAACAGGTTTAGATGCAGGGGCTATGGCATGGGTCATGTTCTAAAAGCCAGCAATTTGGTGAATTCCTTGGATAGACAAGATTTATTAAATTATAGGAATCATACTAGTACAAATTCTGTACCACTTAGATTCACTACTACATATGCTAGGAATACTGACCAGTTGATACAAAGTGTACACAGGCATTGGAACATCTTGCAATGTGATTATGAAGTAGCAAATATGTTACCAGAGAGATGTTTGTTCTCTTTTCGCAAAGGGAGAAATTTGGGCACTTATTTTAACCATTACAAACATGGTACCATGGATCGATATCCACCACTTTTGCAAACTACATTGACAGGTGATCCACTGACAGGTTGCTTCCCATGTGGCCATTGCACCAACTGTGATAAGGTAAACAAGTCCAAGCAGTTTTCCAGCAGAAATTGTGCAACAGTTTATGATCTTAATTTTTTTGCCAATTGTAGTAGTGACTGGGTGGTGTATTTGGCCACATGTCAGTGTGGTTCATTTTATGTTGGCCAAACTTCTCGACCTTTCAGAATTAGAATTTTTGAGCACATTAGTAATATCAAAAATAAGAAGGCCAACAATGCACTTTATAAACATCATTTGGTTCATAAATCTGCAAAGTTTTCTTTTATGATTATTGATATTATACAAGGGAATAGATCAAATAAGACAGGGTGGCATTCCATTTTAAATACTAAAGAGAAAAAATGGATTGTGAAACTGGGTGGATTATTCCCACCTGGTCTGAATGAATATTTTTAGACACAACCAATGAGATTACAGATGTGTCTACTTAAGGTTCAGCAATTGATGTTTTTTTTTTACACTGATGAAGGCTGTGATTTAGTCTGGCCGAAACTGGTCTGAGTCTTTTGTTGTTTTTTATGTTTTTTTACCAATAAACTGTTTCAGGTCACTGTATGCTGGCTCGTTCTGTTTTTGTTTGAACAAGTTTATGCCTGGAGCCGTGCATTTGCCTGCCGTGCAGGAGTTCACTTTTTGATGTTACACTTTCTCCACCTCCCTCTTTAGGTTTATATAAATCATTCTACTTTTCCCTTCCTTTACCCTGGTTTTCCATTTCTCCATGGGATTCTCCTTTCCTTTCGCTCCTTTTATTTTCTTTTCCTGGGATTCTTTTTCCTCCCTCACTCCAGTCATTTTTCTCTGTCTGGTGTATGCCCACTATACATTTTGTTTAAATCCACATTTCTGTGTTAACTCCTGTAGTCTTGAATAATATCTGTTACTCTGACCCGCTCCTTTATTCTCAAACACTCCCCCTCCTTTATTAGCTACACTCTCCTCTCATCTCATTTTCCTTGCATTTTTCTACTTGTTACATCCCTATGAATGTACCCCATTTGCCATCCTTCCATATGTCTCTTTGTTACTGGTGTCCCCATGTGATGTTTCCCCATCTCTTTAGAGCCTCCTCATTCATTAATTTATATTTTCACCATCACCCAGTTTGGTCTTTCTCCTCTAACCCTCTAGTCTCCCTATTAGTCTTCATCCCCTAAGTAGGTAATATGCTAAGATCTGCATGGGTATGTGTGAGAATCCACGGCCCCCTTTTTTCCTACTTAGTCATAGCTTGTTTTTTTTTAGATCTTTTTTCATTTCCCTTCCTTGAGCCTCCCTTCCAAGTCCTTTCTGTAATTTTAGTAGTTTGGTTTTCACTGAGTATACTGGCAGGTTTCTTAGAACATGTGCTACAACTAGTTATATCATCATTCTCCACCTAGTTATACCCTCCATCAAATATCCCCTGTATTTTCTCATTCCCTCATTCTCCATATTGTTTGTTTTTCATCACTGAATGTATGTATTATATATACTCCCAAATATTTGGGGTATTCCCTCTCTTGAACTGTCTTTTTCTAGTAATGTAAGCCTTGAAACCCTTTCAAACCTTGCACAAACTGGAATTGTTTCCTCTATGGCCATTACAACATTCTTCAACATAACCATATAGTCACCCATGTTTGTTGGGAACCATCACTGTATTCCTTAACAGCCACTCTTCTTTAATGTGAGATATGACATTCTACTAGTGTATACAAATCAATTTCTAGATTAGATTTCAGTGAGAATGTCCCCAAACACTAGTCACTTTACCTTGTATTTAAAAACACAATGCACAATACGCACTTTCTGCATTCAGCATGTCATGACTATACTCTCAACACAAAATCATGCATTTTGGTATCAGTGGGACCGGTCATAAGACATGGGCATACCAATGACATTCTGATTTGTCTGCCTAGGCCAATGTGGCACTGTGAAATGGAACTGTTTCAGTGATAGTGGTTATTAGCACATACATGTATTCTCGCTATCAGCCTGCATAGCCAGTAATTAAAGAAAATGCATTCCTAATAACTAGTACTTCAGGGAATTGAAGGTCTCCTTTATTGCCAAATGCTCTCATTCTGTTCTGAATATTTATTTTCAGTGTCTGTCAGTCTTCTGCAAATACTGCACACAAGGTGTGCCTCTCTTTGAATGCCTTGGGAAAGCACCTCTCCTAAACCTACCTCTGATTCATCTGTTTATAGGATATATTCTTTACGAATTTCAGAAGTAACTAATAACTTCAGAAGCAATTATGCTTTTTAATTTGTTAAATGCTCTTTCTGCCTCAAAAGTTCATTGCACCCTGATCTGTCAAAGGACAGGCAATACTTGTGAAATTAAGTACAACCTTTATTAAGTACACAACTAATCTAAGAAATGCCTTCACCTGTCTCTTAGTGGAAGATGCAGGTCAGGTTTTACTATGCCTGGGGTTTTTTTTCTGGTTGTGGTCTTAGCATCCCCTTTTCCTATAAGGTATCCTAAGTACTTAGCTTCTGTCATACTAAGAATATGTTTTTTAACTATTCACCATGAAGCCTGCCTGTCTGATGGATTCTAAGATGGCCTACATATTTGGCAGTCAGACTCCCAATCCTCTGAATGAATGACCATATCATTTAGGTATCCAGCAGCATACGGCGTTGCATCTTCAGTATTTTATCCCGGAGACAATGAAATATAACTAGAACTTCACTTAGGCCAAATGGCAACACTGTGTACCGAAACAGACCAACAGGGACTGCAAAGGCTGTTTTTCCTTTGTCAGTGGGGGTAAGTAGTAATATCTGCCAATATAATTTCATCAAGTCCGTTGTTAGCAAGTATCTTATCAGCTCATCAGTTTTCAGCTTTGGATAACTGTTAAACCCTGAAATTATATTCAGTGTCATTAAGTTTTTATAGAATCGAACACTTTTTTCAGTTTTAGGAACAAGCAGTTTAAGGTTGCTCAGTCTGTCATTCCTAGCTCACACATCTATTGAACTTCTCTTTTTGTTTTTGTGATACATTCTTGGTTTATCCTTCATACCCAGTATTGTCTTTAGAGTATATTGTATAAATTTAAGTATTCCAGGCATTTTTGAATACATTCAATATTTTCAAAATAGAAATTCTCTTGTTTCTTTCTTTTGCATTTTTGAAAGGTATTTGTCAAACCCTTCTACAGGTAGAAATCCTCTACTCTCTCCAGTAATCTCACCACAGAACTTTCCAATTCTTTCCATGGCATCAAAAACCATAGTTAGGTCATCTGGCGCTTTGTGCAGCTTCCCAGACTAGAGCCCCTTAACCAAACTTGAGGACCTAAGAAAATCCATACCTGTAGCAGTCTGCTTGCTACAGCTGTTACAACTCTAGCAAGCACTTTGCCATAGTTACTAAGTCACACTGAGATTAAACTGCAGCTTTGAATGCAATACCTGCATTGACTTCTGAAGCAGTGATATCTTCATGGTTTCACAAATAAATGGTTGTACTGCACTCACACACCCATCAACACCTGCTGATTGTGCCCCCCTTACAGCTTGCACCTGGGGGCAGTCACCAACTTCAATCCACCTTGGTAATGGCTCTAATGGCTTCAATACATTAAGATGATTGATTTCCTTTGTCTTTCTCTTGCCTGGATGGTCAACCTTCTGGTTAACTACTTCTGTTCCTTCAATGACCTCAACCAGCCTTTTCCATTTGGCCAAGAATTTGATTTCTCTGGAAGACTCTAATACAAGTACATGACCTCCTGGGTTAAATTCTCTAAGATGTATAATTTTATTATAAACTCTTTGTTGTTTCTTTTGGACTTATGGCATGTGCTAATTTGGTATGGGTATAACCAGCCTCACTTTATCACAAAAACTGAAGTAATACTCTGTCACACTTTCAAATGGCATTTTTTCCTCTTCCTCTTAACCATTCAAGCAGCCCTTTTGGATGTCCTGTCATATAAAAGTTCAAGTGGGGTAATTCCAGCTGAAGCTTGTGGCACCTTTTAATGGCAAACATTACTTAAGCAGTGTAACAGCTGGCCTCAGTTATTAATATCTATGCCAACAACTTTCCTTTACTTGAACTTCAATGTTTTATTAAACCCTATTACTAATCCATGAGGCTTTGGCTGGTAGATTGATGTCTTCAGCTATTTCACTTTAAAGCACTGATATGACTGATGCAGTACCCTTGACATAAAGGCACTGCCTTTCGTCAATAAGTATCTCTCAAGGGGTATCCAGTTTGGATAATAATAATAACAGTTCTCTGTTCTCTGGCAATAACCTTAGCATTTGTTTTGCATAATGTCATTGACATTTGTAGCATAATCTATTATTTCTAGTATGCTCTGATACCCATACCCATTGTTAGATTTTACTTCTCCTGCTTGATGACAATGAAAATATGTTCAAATGACACTTTTATAATAGACATTGTGTTTAAAGAACTTTTAAATCCAGAATAGAGTGCAGTTTTCTGTCATTATACAAATCATTATGTCTGGACAGTAAAATCCAACTAGTTCTCTTACTTAGGTTTGTCTATCCCCAGGTGACCTTCGAACATATCTCTAGGAACTAGGTTCATTACTAGTATCCTACAAGATTTTGGCACTCACAGTTGCTGTGAAATTTCTTCCATGTCTTTACTTACACTGTCTAATAAGTCTTCTTAACACAAAATAAGATTAAGCAGTAACAGGAACATCTTGTTCACTATCTTTCCCTACCCATCGGCTATTTCCTCTCTTACCCTATGTCAAAGGAAAAATATACTTTAAAAATGATCAAAACACGGTAGGGTCAGGTTAAGGCACTTTAATCTTGCAGCAAGGAGACAAAAATGTGCTAATACAGAGTTTGTCTAACTAGAATCAGGAAATGCAGTCATTTTTATACACTTTCTAATAAGACATTGCCTACCAAGCTGACATAGTGAATCACAAGTTTTGTCATCATTACTTCACAGTCATTGTTTTCACAATATTCTGCTGGTACCATCAATTTTTGTGATAAACTTCCTAAGAAAAACAACGTGGCCTTGGCTACCACCGGTTAGATATATGCAATGTTACCATTCAAGGTATTATTGGCTAATTTGAGCACAGAACAAGTATAGATTGCAGTTCATTTCTCTAACAGTCCTTTGTCTATATTATCTCTAAACTTCTGCAGCTGCACATGTTCTCATACTTCAAACACAGCTGATTGTTTAAAATCAATACATTTACAGAATATAGCATTGTTCATTCATTTTTCCTGACCTAGCAGATAATCACCTGCTTCTCAAGTACATTTCCAAAAGGCATAAACATGAATATTGCTGTGCTAGCAATTACTAGGTCAGAGGGCATCTTGCAAGTTTCAGAAAGCACACTGCAGTTTCAAAAAGCATTTTTTTCAGTCTCATATGAAACTCAACTGTATATAAAACAGTGCATGTAAAACTGAATGAAAAACGTGTTAACTTATTTAGTTTCTAATTAGCATTAAGCATACACACATTAATACATATTTTTCTGACATTTCCCCCATTAATACTTTTTTTTTTATTTTCAAAAGAATAAACAGTTTGCTTCTTCTCCTAACCTCTTCCATTCAGGATTTGCAGTTAAGAAAGTCATTCAGTTTAAACTTATGAAAGTGTTTCACATTCTAACAATTCTTCAATTTCAGTACTTTGTCTCAGAAACTGATATATCTATAAATTCTTTGATTAACTTTTTCATGCAGGGGATACCACAACAAATACATGCTCCTAATAGGAGTAATCCCACACAAATGGCAATCAGGATGTTCATTAGGATGGAACCCCACCCCCCAAACAAATTCTGGAAAATGTCCGTCAGAGGGTTTGGGCCTGGTTTGGTCATGGCCGACACTTGCTGTATCACCTCAAGGTGGCCGTTTATCTCATGTTGATGATCAGGTATATATGCACAGCAGTCTTCTTTTATTAAAGCACACGTACCACCACTTGCCGCTAGGGTGAAGTCAAGAGCCATTTGCTTCTGGAGCACTACAGTTCTCATAGCATTCAGTTCATCAGTTATCAATTTAAGAGCAGAAAAAGTTGCATTACTCATTGCTTCGAGAAGTTTAGACAGTTTTCGCAGCTCCCAAATCGATTTCACTGTGCCATATGCAGGTAATTTGCCTGCCCATGATATAACAGCATCACTCAAGTCCATGTGCGTCAGTTTGGTACCCACAGTATGATGGTCTTTCCAGCCCGCCTCAATCTGTCCCACTGGATTTTCAGGCTTCCTGACAGCTCTCTTGGCCACATCTTGGGTATTTCGAATATTTCCCTGAGGCAAAACTGCAGTGTGTCGTATGGCCGGGACCAGGTACCACAAAAAACAACTGCCGGACCAATTCTCAGGTAACCATTTATATGCTTTCTTACCACACACAAAATAACAATCCTCTACCTTAGTAGTTACTTTGTTATGAAATGGCTGCCCTGCATGAAACATTTTCCTATCTATTACAGATAGTTGTTTAAAAAGTACAGGATTACATTGCACTTGTTCAATAGTCTTATGCATGGACTCAAGAAATGAGTCATAATTTGAACTACAAGCTGCACCCATTTTGATTGCTTTGGTATAACATTTGTAGTGTACAGTCACATTGCACTTGCTCCAAACCACTTGAATTGTGTCATTCTTATAAAAACATAGAATTCCCTTTTGTGTCACAGGCAAATACAGTGCTACCTTATCATATGCTTTAATAGCTACGGTGTCATAAACCAAATTTTCCCAGGTCTTATTGACCCCTAGGGGAACTGCAGTCATTAATAACCCCCCGTATGCTGTTGGTATGGCTGTGCAAATCCAGCAGTTCGAAACATTAAAAGTCTCAGCATACACGTGTAATTGCCTGATAAGTGTTAAAGTTTGGGTGCCAGTCTATGGTCGGCTCATCACGTTTAATCAGTTCAACTTTTGTGGCAGGAAAAAGGAAAGGCCACAACAAAAAGAACAATGTTATCAGTATAGCTATCAGAATAATCATGCAAGTTTTCTGAGGTTGTTCTGTATCTCTGTTTGCTCTATACCTGGTCATTTTGTTCTCGTTGTACAACAGTAACAAGGTTTTTGTCCAGTTCAAAGTTCTTAACCAGTTTACAGTGTGTCAAATGAATCCAGGACGCTCGCTCCGCGATCTTGACTGCAGTGGGTGTTGACAGTAGTACCTGGTACAGCCCTTCCCACTTTGGAGAACTCCAGTTTTTTCTCTTCATCACCTTCACCCAGACCCATGCGCCTGGGGCTACTGCTGCTTCCGATGGTCTTGTTTGCTCTTTATCTGAAACAGAATTTAACTGCAAAAGTTTGTTATTCACAAATCGCCTCATATACCCTGCAAGTGAACTGTCAGCCTGCTGCTCTGCAGGCATGAGAGGTTTCCATTGAGGTGTATAATATGCCCTCCCAAACAGAACTTCAAAAGGAGTTAACCCTTTTGCATTTGGAACAATTCTCATGCTCAACAGTGCCAGAGGTAAACAGTGCACCCAGTTCTTTTGTGTCTCACTAATCAATTTTCTAAGCTTGTTTTTCAAAACCCCATTATGCCTATCTACTAATCCTGCAGATTGGGGGTGGTATGCACAATGATTTTTCAGAGAAATCCCGAAATAATGGCTAAGTTGTTGTATAGTTTGATTTACAAAGCGTGTGCCATTGCACTATAAATCTTTTCCGGTATGCCAAATCTAGGAATAATTTCTTTAACGAGGACTTTTGCAACAGTAGCTGCATCTGGATTTTTAGTTGGAAAAGCTTCCACCCATTTGGAAAACATATCTATAATGACAAGGCGGTACTTCTTATTTTTGCATTTGTTCAGTTCTATAAAATCCATACAAATAGTATGGAACGGATACGGTGGTATAGGGAAACTCCCTTGCTTAGGTTTCAATGCCCCTTGTGCATGATGCTTGTTACAAACATGGCATGCTGCACAAAACTTTTTTGTGTAGTTTGTAAATCCATACGTCGTAAACACTTGATTCACTAACTGTACCATCCCCCCTGTTGAGACATGGCACTGCCCATGGCTCAACAAAGCTGCATATCTAAACAAGTTAGATGGTAAAATCGGTTTGTTTTCTTTGGAGATGTACAGTCCCTTCTCAAGGACTGCTCCTCGTTTTATCCACTTCTGTTTTTCTACATTTGTAGTAAGTGTCTGCATTGCTTTTAACATTTCTAAGTCGAAAATCTCAGATGGTTGTAATTCCTCACTTAAAAGAAAAACTTCTGAAGCTGAAGCTGCTTGTTTTGTTGCTGTATCAGCCAGTGCATTACCTTTTGAAATCTTATCCTGTTGCTTTGTATGGGCTACGCATTTGCAAATAGCTACTTTCTGAGGTAACTGAATAGAGTCTAACAAGTCTAAAATAAATTGTGCATGGGTAATTGCTTTACCAGTAGATGTTATCATCCCACTATTTTTCCACTGCTGCGCAAAAACATGTACAGTAGAAAAAGCATACTGACTGTCAGAAAAAATGTTTACTTTCTTACCTTTTGCTAAGGTACATGCCCTTGTCAAGGCAATCAATTCTGCTGCTTGTGCAGATAAGTTGTGTGGTAAAGACTTTGCTTCTAAAGTCTTGGTATCAGAAACTACTGCATACCCCACTAGATTCTGTCCTGTAGAACCCCTCCTGCACGAGCCGTCCACATAGTATGTCACCTCGGCATCATCCAAGGGAACATTTGTAAGGTCTTTTCTAGGTAGTGTCTTTTGCTCAATCTCCTGCAGGCAGCTGTGTGGTTTGCCATCTGCAGGGGTTGGGAGCAAGGTTGACGGATTCAAAGTTGTGCATCGTTCAATTGTCATATGAGGTTGGCTCAACAGTATAGTCATACAGGAAAGATGTCTAGCAGGAGAGAGATAAGCTACTTTTTCTTGCAGTAAAATAATCGCGACTGCATGAGGCACTCTCAATGTGAGAGGGTGGAACAATACTACTGAGGCTGAAGCCTGCACTGCCATTGCAGCTGCGACTACTGCTTGTACACAGTGGGGCAAGGATCACACCACTGAGTCTAACTGTGATGAATAGTAAGCTATGGGGCGTTGTTTGTCCCTATGTTGTTGTGTTAACACTGATGTCATATAACCTTGCTTACAGTCTACAGTTTGGAAAAATCACTTATGATAGTTTGGTAATCCTAAAACTAAGGAAGAAGCTATCAGTTGTTTCAGTTTGCAGAAAGCTGATTCTGCTTCTGGTGTCCACTGTAATAAATCTTGTGCTGCCCTCGGCTTTTTGAATATCAAGTTAGTCAGCGGAGCAGATTCCAAAGCATAGTTTGGAATCCAACTCCGACAAAAGTTAGTAGTACCCAGGAAGGACATCATTTCCTTCTTGGTAGTTGGTTTAGGTGCTTGTAATATTGCTGTTTTTCTGTCTTCATCTAATATTCTGCCTTCTTTGGAAATTACATATCCCAGGTATTTGACCTGTTTTTTCCAAAGTTGCAGTTTGTTTTTGTTCACCTTGTGTCCTTGAGTGGCTAAAAATTGTAATAATGCTATGTTATCCTCTCTGCATTCTTGCTGGGTGGGGGCTGCCAGCAGAATGTCGTTTACATAAAGTAAAATCTGACTACCTTTCGGTGGGATAAATCCCGCCAGGTTACTTGCCATTTCATGTGCGAATATTGTTGGACTTTCACAATATCCCTGTGGTAGTCTCGTATATATATATCGTTTCCCCTGAAATGTAAATGCAAACCAATGTTGGCTGTCTGGGTGTATCGGTATTGAGAAAAATGCATTGCTAATATCTACCACAGAAAAATACTTTTGTTGAGGTTTCAAATCATTCAATAAAGTGTGTGGATCTAGCACCGTAGGTGCCCTGGGTATAACTGCATCATTTACAGCTTGTAAATCTTGGACCATACGCCATTCTCCATTTGCTTTCCTAACAGGAAATAAGGCTGTATTACATGGTGAATCAGGAGATTCTATTAAGACTCCTTCCTTAACTAAGGCTGCTATTATAGGTTTGATTCCTATTTCTGCGTCCTTTCTTAAGGGATACTGTCACTTTTGAGGTCTAAATGCTGATTTTGGCGTGATAGTAACTGGTCCTGCTGTACAAATAAGTCCTACATCTGATTTCCCTGTTGACCAGAGAGTCTCTGGTATGTCTCGTAAGGCTTTTTCCTCTTCCTCTAGTAAGAGTGCTACTCAGCTATCCTCACTTGCCTGTGAGTGCACAGCTGGGTGTGTCTGTGTTATCCAATTTAATTTCTGCTTTTGTACTCCTTGTTCAGAGAGTTCTTACTCTGTCTGTTTTTCCCACCTTGTGACTTTTTCTCCTAGGTCTGCCCACTTCAAATTTATATCTTTAGTTAAACTTACATGTGGTAATTGATTAGATTTGTAAAGTGCTAGGAATTCCTGGGGCAATGAACAGCTTACTACACTGTTTCCTTCTGTGTCCCAGTACAAATTTCGTAATACTAACCTATTAGCATGGTTTCTAAACAGTTCTTGCTCATATTCTTTATCAGGTCCTGGTCTGTTACAGTAATATAGAGTGCAATGCAACAAATGCTGTTTATCAGTGTCAAGGGAGGGGGATTTACTGATGGCTACATTCATCAGTTCTTGAGTTACTGCCCTGGACCAGTTGTAACTAAGTCCTGGCTGTACCAATAAAATGTTTCACCCTCCGGTCGCACTACAAAAGTATCCATTTGTCGCTGTGCTTCCATACCCTGCATAGTTGGAACTACGGCTATGCCAAATATCTGCATTAGGTCTCTGCCCAAGAGATTCACCGGGCATTTTGCAGAAACAACAATTTTGCTTTTCTGGGTCATCCCTGAAACTGGGTCAGTTATCGCTATGTTGTGGGAGAGTGGCTCCCGATACAGCTGTCCATTAGCTGCTTTCACTAATATGTAGTCCAGTGATTCTGAATTTTCTGGTAGTTTGGAAGGATGTATCTGGGTCCGTGAAGCCCCTGAGTCACACAGGAATTTAACTTCCCTCCCCTCTACCAGAAGTGTAACTCCCAGTTTTGTGTCTGCTAAGTAGAGCTCTAGGCTCAATAATGCTAAGTCCAAAATTTCAGTTTCTTCATTATCTATGAATTCATGTACATCCTCTATTTCTTCTGTCACATCCTCTACCCTTTCTATCACATTTGCATTTGTCTTTTCTTGTTTATTCCTATCCAGTGATTCTTGACTGTCATATAGTCATTCCTCACCCTCCTTGTCTTCTGTGGTTACCTTTTTATTTTGCCTGCAATCCCTCGCTAAATGTCCCTTTTACCTGCATTTGAAACATTCACCCCTTTTCTTTCTTTCTTCAAAGTCTTCTGAATGCTTATGAGATTGTTTGTTTTCCTGCGCATTTTTTTTACCCTTCTTCCCAGTTTGTACTACAAAGACTTCTGATCCGTCTTCTACTGCAAATACTTGAATTTTCTTTTTCTTTTTGCTATTAAAATGCCTTTCGGTATGTCTTGCATATTCAAGTAATGACTGTAATCTACTTGTATGATGATCTACCATGTGCTTTGTAATAAAGCTGCTAATGGGCGCAATACTGCCTTTTAAAAATGCATTCTTTAGCTGTTGCTCATATGGGGAATCATGTGTTTGATCTTCAGGTACCTGCATTCCACAATGGTTATTAAAACATTCTAATAATCTGGCATAATATCTATCAACAGTTTCACCTTCTTGTTGTATGCATTGATTAATGGAAGTCCAATCAGCCCTAGGCTTCCATTTCTCAGAGATTCAGTCTGTCAGACCTTTCACTCTGTTGTCCAGTTCTGCGTTACTATGTGGGAGTGGTCTAAGCTCTGCGTCACGGGGATTCCAGTTGCCACTGATCATGTGCCAATCTGGACCTACGATTTGTCTAACTACTTTCTCTACTTCTCCATTCAAATGGTAACTTAACCTCGTGCCTTGTAAGTCTTCTAAGAATTTTCTAAAATTAACTTTTGGATGGGGAATTCCCTCTGTGGCTTTCCGGATGTCTTCCGGTGTCCACGGTCTATATACTAGAAGAGTTGGATCCTGTCCTGCCTGTTCTGCCTGCGGATTTGGTACTTCTATGAGTGGACATATCTCTTCCTCACTCATAGCTTGTGAATTGTTATTTATTTCATATAATTCAATATCCCCTCTCAAGTTACGTGTTCGAGACCTGGTCTCGATAGGATCTCTGACAAACAGTTTTGATTTTGCAGGAACAGCTGGGTATAGCGGAGGTGGATCAGCTTGTCCACTCGCTTCATATTCTGGTAAGGGAAGCAGAGGGGGCAGAGGAGGGGCTGTTGCTATTACCAAGTTATTATCTTCTTTATCTAAGAACATTGCTTTTGAATTTTTAATCTTTTGTTCCCTGCGGTTTGCTTCCTCAAGCCACCTGTGTGCCTAAGGGACTCCTAATTGTCGTTGCTTTTTTAGCTGACCTTTCGCGTCTGTTTTAAGTTGTCTAACAAGTTTAATAAGTGAAGGTTTAACTAAATTACCATCAAATTTGTATTTATCAACCCATTTTGTATAATACTTAACATTATCGGCATGCTGTAATTGCATATATTTCACGTATTCGGTTAGGGGCGGGTCTCGGGAACTTTTCGTGCACTGATTTCCCATGTTGCCTTAGCTAAGTCAGAAATTGTTATGTAACCCTTCTTATCACATGGTACCATGATTTTACACCTTTTCACAGTTTATCTAGAATAACTGCCTACCTATTCTGTTTCCCTGATCTATGACAAGACAGCAATCTTTTTGTCCCTGATCTGCACATGCAAATCTCCCTGACAAAACAATACTATAACAAGTCCCTGATCTAAAACATAAAAAATGTAAATTCCTCCTTACCTGACCCTCCGTGAGTTGATCCACCGGAACATTGACTCGTCCTCCAATCCCAGATCAGAAACAGTGGCTGGCCTCTTTTGAACGACAATTCAGTCGGAGGTCTTTCAAGACAGAAGAGCCGATGTGGCCACTTCTCCATACAGGTACATGACACCGGGCCCAATTATGACCTGAGCCTAGAGTGAGTGGTACTTTCCAGTCTGAAGGACCAAAAACTGTCAAAGGAAAAATATACTTTAAAAATGATCAAAACACGGTAGGTTCAGGTTAAGGCACTTTAATCTTGCAGCAAGGAGACAAAAACATGCTAATACAGAGTTTGTCTAACTAGAATCAAGAAATGCAGTCATTTTTATACACTTTCTAATAAGACATTGCCTACCAAGCTGACTTAGTGAATCACAAGTTTTGTCATCATTACTTCACAGTCATTGTTTTCACAATATTCTGCTGGTACCATCAATTTTTGTGAGAAACTTCCTAAGAAAAACAACGTGGCCTTGACTACCACCGGTTAGATATATTCAATGTTACCATTCAAGGTACTATGGCTAATTCGAGCACAAAGCAAGTATAGATTGCAGTTCATTTCTCAAACAGTCCTTTGTCTATATTATCTCTAAACTTCTGCAGCTGCACATGTTCTCATACTTCGAACAGAGCTGATTGTTTAAAATCATTACATTTACAGAATATAGCATTGTTCATTCATTTTTCCTGACCTAGCAGATAATCACCTGCTTCTCAAGTACATTTCCAAAAGGCATAAACATGAATATTGCTGTGCTAGCAATTACTAGGTCAGAGGGCATCTTGCAAGTTTCAGAAAGCACACTGCAGTTTCAAAAAGCATTTTTTTCAGTCTCATATGAAACTCAACTGTATATAAAACAGTGCATATAAAATAGAATGAAAAATGTGTTAACTTATTTAGTTTCTAATTAGCATTAAGCATACACACATTAATACATATTTTTCTGACACCCTACTTAAAGTATAAACGTCCTATAGTGCTTTTACGTATGCCCTCTAACTCTGAGTTACCTGATTCACTAGCTTCTCTTGAGGTGGAAAGTAAACCTTCATCTTACAAAAGAGTGCCACTGCAGCTGCTTCTATCTTTCTTCTTCAAGTAAAATATAAGCATTTCAAGACAAAATTCATCTTTGGTGTCACTTTTTCTATTAGTTGTACAAACCTCTCAAGTGCTCTTGTTTTTTCTTTTTTCTTGTTTTTTTATCCATTTTGTTGAGAATAGATACCACCCTTTTATGTTTTTTCCCCATTCTCTTTGTTGGACTCCCTTTGCAAAGGGTTGCTCAGAACAAGATTTTATCTTTGCTTTTATTCCGCAACTTACTTAACTTTTGCTTAGATTCTGACTTTAATTCAATTTTCTACTTGATACTATTAGAAATGGGCTCAGAACTCGGTAGTTTCCTAGTTATCTTATTTTAGCACTACTGTATTTTTTTATGGGAATCCACATTTTAGTGCTCATTTTCTGTTTTTATCCTTTTTGTATCTGTGCTAACACCTATTTAAGTTTGGTGGGCATACTTTACCTTGTATTGATTCTTCTAAGTTTTCAGTCAGTTCACCTACAGTGCCTTAAGTGGCATCATTTACAGTTACTTTTTTGGCAAGCTTCTGATAGCATTCAGAACACTTTCTACACTTTTACCATAACCGAATTAGAATCATATTCATATGTAGCTTCAAAGCTAACTCCCTTCATTTGGTTTGGATGGTGGACCTCTGTATGAGTGTCACTGGTTCTACCCTTATTCTTATATTAGATGGTTGAATCAAGCTACTTGCCCTACCTTTTTCTTGTAAATAGTATCAGCCTGTCACCGTGTCTCTATAGATCCTTCCTCCTCATGCTTTTCCTGTAGTGATTTAAAATGAGAAATATGTTTTCCTTTTGTTACATGATTCAAATAAATACTTTCATTCAGTGGATTTAACAGTTTTTCTAGTGTTTCAATTTCTACATGTTTCAGGGGATAATCTTTTCTGTCACCAGGATTGCATGCTACATCTGTTTTTTGTCTGTTACTGATTTTATGCTTGCATACCAGGGGACTATTGACAATGGCAATCATGCTTCCAGAGTCTAGTAAAACTTGAACTTCCTTTCTCTCTAGAAACACAGTTCTATTCATCAGTTTAGCTGTAACAGCATTACATAATGCTGACTCAGTTATTGTAGCTGTAGTCTTGTGACACTCCATATAGACAACATCATTTGTAGCATGCATTTCACTTTACACATTTCATGGAATATGGCATGTTTCTTACTGCAGTTTCAGAGGCATGCAAATAACTTTAAACATTATATCATTAACTGATAAGCATTTTACTGAAGTTACTAGTTTGAGTTCTTTTGATCAATTTATAGTACCCGTTTTCTTATATTCCTTGGTAAAGTCCTATTAAAACTGTCTACTCTTAATATTTCTACCGTTTTCAGTTTTACTGTCATTATCGGATTCCAGCCATAGTTTTAAAAAAAAAGTTTACGTTGAATGTCTGTCTGTTTTTTTCTTTTACTGGTTTGTCAACATTAAAAGACCAGTTATAACATTGTATGGTTTGCATATCAGTTGTTATCCCAGCCTTAGCTAAAAATTCATTTTCTAGCATATCCTAGACTTTGTAATCAGTACCCTCAATGTGCATATAGCGAGTCAGATCCAGCACGGGATGTCTCAAGTAGCTGTCAGGGGCCCACACATGGCAGTGTTATGATTTATATGGAAAAAGAATTGCCTCTCCCTGCCCCATTTGCATCTTTCAGATTGTGCAGTTACCTAGGTCCACTCCACTGCTCCACTTTGCTCTGAGACTGCCACCATTCCTTCTTTTTTGGTTAGTGAGTTGTAGAGTCGGTGTGAAAGAGATTTCCTGGAGCTTATCACAAAAAAAACCCAAAAAACAGTAGGTAACAAACCTGCACTCCAACACCAGCACTATCTTTTTGGAAAAGCCAGTACTATGCAGTGCTGAAGGCATTGCAGTGGTTAGTATGGGTGGATGAATCTTATCTAGAAAGTAATTATGTAGACAGTGTATTGTGTGTATGAGTGTGCTGAGCGCACACACGCGCGTGCATGTGTGTGTGTGTGTGTGTGTGTGTGTGTGTGTGTGTGTGCGTGTGCATGTGCATGTGTGTGTGTGTGTGTGTGTGTGTGTGTGTGTGTGTGTGTGTGTGTGTGTGTGTGTGTGTGTGTGTGTGTGTGTGTGCGTGTGTGTGTGTGCATATGCGTGTGTGTGTATGTATGTGCATTCATACTTTCATTAGAACATTTCCTAATTTTGGCTTCATCCTTGTAAAACATAGCCTTACAGTAAGTCAATAATGCCGGTCATTAGAGTTTCATAGTTTAAAAATACATTTTGATGCAATGTAGTTCTAGTAACCTTTTATGTAAATTATATTTGGCTGCCTATAATCTGACGTAGACTTTTTATAATGCTTCTGATTTTACTTCATCTTTTATCTCCACTCCTCATTAAACTCTCCGGTAAATCAAAAAGGATTACAGTCAGTCAATAATGCCAGTCAACAGAGTTTAATACATCTTATTTTCAGACAATGTATTTGATGCAAAAACTGTTTTCCATTACTGTTTTAAGTGAATTACCATTGGTTGCTTATCATCTGTACCCAATTTTGTGAATTATTTTGATTTTTGTCTTATACTTTTGCCCTGTTGCTCATTAACTTTTTCATTTTCTAGTAACTTACTACAGTAAATCAGTAATGCCAGCCATTAGAGATTTGTCACTATTATTGTTCAGAAAATGCACGCACGTGGAACACCTGTTGTTCAGATAACTTTTAAAGTGAATTGTAGTTTTCTGACACCTAAAGCACTGAGCTCTTCACAAACTGCTTCCTTTAGTTAAAATTATAGGGTTTGATTTGTTCCTCCTCCATGTGCCTACTGTATTACCTGTGACATAACTGGACAGTGCTCCATGCTCACCCCTCAAATGGGACACTTTGTCCAGATGGTTTACCTAGCTAAATAATAATAATAATAATAATAATAATAATAATAATAATAATAACAATAATAATAATAATAATAATAGCAGCAACAATAATATATGGGCCTTTTTCCCTTCATTATTATTGGCTTTGTCAAGAATTCTTGAACAAAGAAGTTGATAGGAATTTTGATCTGCTCTTTGTAGATTTCTGTCAACTTATTGCATATTACAGTCACTAAATAATGACAATCATATACATTTCAGAGTATGTATCCTCCAGAAAATGCTTGCTAATGCAAAACGTGTTATTCTACCATTTTTCTACGTATATAAAATAAATATCTTCATGATTTTGGGTCTTTGTCTCTGATTTGTGAACTAAGATGCTGAAATGGCAGAGGAGAGATGCAATGGGATGCACATTATGGGTCTGACAGCAGTGAGTTGTGATATATATCTGGGTCAGTATTTATATATTTATACATTCACTTGACCTCAAGTAGATTCTAGAGGAGTACAGCCATGCAAATGGCTGTAAATGATGGTCATGTGTGTGTGTGTGTGTGTGTGTGTGTGTGTGTGTGTGTGTGTGTGTGTGTGTGTGTGTGTGTGTGTGTGTGTGTGTGTGTGTGTGTGTCTGTGCATGCATGCTGAGGGCATAGATCTCAGCTGTCCCTGATTTCTCATCATATTTATGGATTGTTATTCATAAAACATATGGCTTTGTGGTAATGGGTTATAAAATAATGTCAGCTGTGAGTTAATGTCTTTATCTCTGATTCTTGAGATAAAAGGTTCAGAGGGAATAGGAATGCAGTGGGATGCACTGCTGGTTTCTTACATCAGCAAGCTGAAATAAATTTCAAGTTTATTAATTATTTATTTTTCATTCATATGATCATAAGCCACCATCTAAGGTGTACACAATCGTACAAGTTGCTGTGCTTGATGATCCCGTGTGTGTGTGTGTGTGTGTGTGTGCGTGTGCGTGTGCGTGTGTGTGTGTGTGCGTGTGTGTGTGTGTGTCCCTTTTGGGATCATGCATGTGTGTATGCATATTTGTATGTATATATAAATGTTTGGTTCCTGCATCTCAGAGTAGTTATGGTTTAAAGGAATGAATCAGTTTTACTAAGCAGAAGCAGCATCAGATGAAACAAGGTATATGGATATGATCCTTGTTTTGTTGACTGTGCCCATGTGTTTATTTCATTATGAATAAACTGGGCACAATGAAGCCTATAAGATTGCCGTAATTATTTTAACAATGAATACATAGGTTCATAGATTCATAGATTAGTACAAGGCTAACTGCCCTTATGGGTCATTTTCAGCCTAGCCAATTACCCCATGTGAGAATCAAACCCTGCACCTTATGTTTGTAAGGTAAACATGTTAACCATTATGCCAACCTCTTACCCCTGTGTTTAACTTTGTTTGTGTTTGCAGGCATGTGGGTGTAAAATGCACTGGGTTGGATTACAAAAGTTTGTCTGGCAGTTAGTGTAAATGAGTGAACCTATGAACCTATGAACTCCTTCTTGTAGTCAGGGGCTTGATTCTCTCAGATATTGCTTGTCTACTATGTGACTCTGACCCAGTCACTTCATCAGATAGTATTCCTGGGCTGCACCTGAAAAGGATCATTTGATTCCAATGGGCTGTCTAAGACTGTTAACAGATATGTTACACATTGCCCCAGATTCACTTATCTTCTGTACAGGACTAGTGTAGTCCTGCATGGAAGCAGACGCTTAGGAGCAGGAGGGCAGCGAGCCATGCATATTAATGAAGGCAAGCTGCCCAACCTCCTAGGCATACATGGAGCGTGTATGAGTGCAAGGGGCATGTCTGAGAGCAGAGCACTCAGAATAAACATGCCCCTGCAAAGTAGAACAGCAGAAAGTGGAAATAAATGAGCAAGGCCGCTCATAGGTGTCTGCATACAACAGCAACAAGACATAAAGATGAAAAGAAGAAACCCTTGTATTGTTGTCTAAAGCTCTGAGTACAGCTAACCGTAGGTGTGCGGGTGTGCCCATTGCTCAGCCACGGTGAAAGCAGCCCAAAAGGCTGAAGAGGATAACAAGGATGATATATGCAAATGAAGCATGTCAGCAATAGTGTAGTGGGCAGAGCATTCGCCTAACGAGCAGGCATTCCCAGTTCGAGTCCCAGCACAGCACATTTTATATGGCAAAGCATGGTATAAGCAATATTTGTAATGCAAAACCCACTAAATAACATAATTTTTATGAACAGGATTACTACAGAAAATGCACATGTGAAGAGTCAGTATCATAATGAAGACTCCAGCAGTAAGCAGGCGTAAGCACAGATAAGCAACAGTAAGCATATGTAAGCACTAGTAAGCATGTGCAAGTGTGTTTGCACAGTGTTAAGCACTGCTGACACAGATTAAGCAAAGGAGAAGCTAACTGGGTGTAAGACATTGTGACTGGAAGCCAGCAGTGCTAGCCTCTGGGCAAACCCGCTTACAACTGCTTGAAAGTGCCTTAAGCACACCATATCCAATGGCCGGTGTTCTGCCCAGCAACAAAAAAACAGCTTCTGCAAGGCCGGAACCCAGGACCATGCGTACCATACACAAAACGATTTACCACTAACCCATGCCAGATATGCAGAAATCGTATGTTGTCAGAAACATAACCCCAGCCCAGTTATGCAACAGTACAGAGAATGTATACCTACAGCTATATGGGCATGTGTCTGCAAATATATCACTATCTAAACGGATACAAAATATATATAGATGTAGTCACATATATATATATATATATATATATATATATATATATATACATATATATATATATATATATATATATATATATATATATATATATATATATCTCAAGATATATGTATATATATATATATATATATATATATATATATATATATATATATATATGTACAAATATATGAACAGATATATATGCAAATGCCAACAGCAACGCATGTATATGTCAACATTTATATGTCCACATATACACGTCAAGTGACATATATGTACGCAGATAAATGTCTCCGTAGGTATATACGGACATAGTTAGAAATATATAAGCAAATATATATACCCACAGAGGTATATATGGCCAGACATCTGTAGATACCAATGGTAGATGAACAGAAATATATGCCCACATGCACCGTCAATGGGCCTGAGAGGCCCCAAACAATATACGTCACGTACAAATTTGCATACCCCTCACCCAGCCAAACACGTTCGCCCTGCAATACACTATTAAGCTCATTGTATTGTACATCTGTCATTGAACTAAGGAATTAAATTAGCCCTCTGCTATTTTTCACATGTCAACATCACATACCCCTCCCTACCCACTAGGTGAGCCAAGCAGTACAGGCCTATCCAACCCAGGCCATCCCCAACCCATACATGCATAACCCACAGTTCCGCCTCCCCCCAGCAACAGCACACATGCAGTCACCATTCTTACCCTGCTTACTGGCCCATAGCTACCACACCACCACACATTGCCCCCCACCCACCTTGGGACCCATCCCATATGATATTCCGGCACAAGTATCCTAGGTAATATAAGTATCCCTTGTGTGGCACATGCCGGAGTCCATGCACATATCCAGGAGTACCTACCCTGGGTGTAGACGAAGGTTGAATACCCAATGTTTGGGTTGTCCCACATGGGACGAATGTATTCCTGGGACTAACAATAGATTTCATGCGTGACTCTGTGTACACTAACGGATTTAGTTGTAGGTATCTCAAAGCATATGTGGCACACAAGGTTGGCCGATATGCACACGAAACACAGTATCCAGCAATACCAGTCAACATTACAGGATATGTAGCTAAATATGTAGAGGTAAGTGTGTTTGTATATATACCCATGACTGAATAGATATATACCTCTCCCCCTTTGTAGTATAAATGTATATAATATATACATACATAGATAGACATATATATATATATATATATATATATATATATATATATATATATATATATATATATATATATATAAATGCCAACATATAGATATATACATATGCAGACACCCATACATTCACATGTCGTTAGATATATATACAATGTTCAACCTCAGCCTCTCCACTGGCTATGTGCCCATAGAATGGCACACAGCAATGGTTATTCTGTTCCACAAAGGAGGGGCCACAACTGACCCTGGTAACTATCACCCCATAGGTCTGACTAGCCTGGTCTGCAAGGCTATAGAGTGCATCATCATGGAACTCATTAACAAAGACATTGGGAACCTCCAAATACTTGTCCCGACCCAGTTCGGCTTTGTTAAGGGTAGATCATACTTACTAAACCTGGTTGACTTCTTTGAGACAGTCACCAAGGCCATCAATGAGGAGAAGGTGGTTCACACAGCCTACTTTGACCTCACCAAGGCTTTTGACACCATTCCCCACTTGGGAATTATAGAAAAACTCACCAGCCTGAACATAAACCATTACGTCACAAGATGGATTGCCAACTGGCTTACAGACTGAACTCACACGGCAAGAATAGTGGGCTCCAGGTCCGACTCTAAACCTATTACAAGTAGTGCCCCACAAGGCTTGGTCCTGGGATGCCTACTGTTCAGCATATATTTCTCAGAAGTACAGGCAAATACAGGAGGACTATGGCTAACCAAGTTTGCCAAGGACTGCAAACTGGGAGCCATAATTGACTCTCCGGCTGACACGGACATTCTCCAAAAGGCCTTACTGAGACAGACACCTGGTGTCAAAGTCATGGTCTCAAGCTAAATGCCAAAAAATACATAGTCATCCCATTTGGGAAAAACAGACACCCATGAATTAACACATAGGTGGCAGCCCCTTAATACAGAAGAGATAATAAGAGATCTGGGGACCCAGGTAGATAGTAATCTCTCCTTTGACAATCATATTGCCAAAGTAGTTAAGAAATTCTTCTATGTAGCCTGTCTAATTACTAAAGGGTTCTCATCTAGAAATAAAGAGGTAATAGTGCCCCTCTACTCATCTCTCATCAGACCTATCATAGAGTACAATGCCCCATTTGAGATGTACCTCACAAGACACTGGAAAGACCACAAAAGTATCTCACCAAGAGGATTATTGACCTCAAACATATGTCCTATGCAGCCCAACTGGAAAAACTCCAGCTGTACTCAGTGGCATATCACTTACTCAGAAGTGATCTCTGCCCGACTTACAAAGCCATGTCCAGCTCCGAATTGATGGACATGCTCCACCTGAAGAAATCCAAGTCACTGTGAGCCACCCACTCTAGTGAGCTATACCTCACCACAACAATAAATAGAACATGCTGGAGGGATAGATTGCTGTCACAGAGACTCCCCATGCTCTTGGAACAAAATTCCTAACTACATTAGGCAGAGCCTCTCACTAACACTCTTCAAGAGAAACCTTGACAAGTGGATGGGTAACAGAAAATACACCTCTGGGATCTCTTCAGTGGCTCTTCTTGACAGAGGCTCAGTTAATCAGTAGGGCAGTGAAAGCTGACACACTCTGACTAGGCTTATAGCCTAGTACCTACCTATGAACCTATACATATATATATATATATATATATATATATATATATATATATATATATATATATATATATATATATATATATATATATATATATATATATGTCTGTGTGTGTGTGTGTGTGTGTGTGTGTGTGTGTGTAGATATACACAGATATATAGCTATGATATGATACAACACTTAAGAATGACATATGTTCACAGGCCATGCCAATGGAGGTGAGGGGCCCAATCAACAAATGTGTAACACGTAGCATGAACCCCCTCCAGCCAGACAGGGGAAACATACAAACAAACACAATGTAAACAATCCACTGTTCCCCAGACCACAGGCAGGATACACCCGGGGGGGATACAGTGGACCTGAGAAGTCTAATCTTGGAACAGAGACAGGAATGTCCCTTGCAGGACACCCCAAAAATTTTCTTGTTATAGGAGAACACCCGTGCAATGACTTTTCAAGGGGGGGGGTATACGTACCTGGACTACAAGGGTGGGAAAGCCTGATGACCCATGGGTCAAGACAACATACGAGATGGGTCATGTGAAGTGGAGAGTGGGCAGTGTGTAGTGGCATGTTTAGACCCGACCTCCACCCAGAGTAAGGATGAGTGCTGTAGAGGAGGTGCTGGTGGGGAAACTATGGATACGTAATTATGGGTCTAGGCATGCAGGTGTTTGCTGGTGTGGTTCTATTCGGACTGCCCCAGGGATGTAAGCAATAATGTTCATTGGGCAGAGCCATCACCCAATGAGCAGCCACTCCCGCTACGGGTCCCACTGCAGCACAGTCTATTTTACATGGCAAAGTACGGTATAACCAGATGTATTGTTGTAAATCCAACTAAATAACACCAAAAAACACATGGTCGCAACAACCCACTGTAGGCATGTAAGCCGAACTACTTGGCATCACAAGGTATTATTGTTGTCCCCACCCAGGGGTGTAAGTTTCCCAACCTACCTCCAAATGCAGTGTATATACACAGCTGTTGCTGCAGAAGAAATGGCCACCTGTGGACCTTCCTGTCAGCCTACCTGCACATCCCTGGACATTTCCCCTACTATCTTCCCCTCTGTGTGCCCCATTAACACCACTTACCTATCGACCCCTGTTTCATTACTACTACTGTTCATAGTCACATGTAGATGTCACCCTCTTCCCCAACTATATTGGCAGAATCTGGAGCCCCCTACCCATGTGTATTACCTCAGCTGTCCCACACAACACATGTAAATAACACATGAAGGAACATCTCAAGCACACTTGGAGGAGCACATGCTAACCACATGGTGAATCCCACCTTCCCAACTAACAGTCCATACCCCTACACCATCTAGTGAAACCGACACCTCCTGTCCTGTCCACATACAAATCCCAACATCCTGCATACCTTTCCTATTGCTCCACCACCACCCATACTAATGGCCTACTATACAGTTACAATGTCCCCCCATCTACCAACCTACCTACTCCTTCACTATTCACTTCTACTCTAACACACAGGTATGACATAACTAAACCTAACCTGGATACCCCAGTGTAACCTATCCAGAACTGTTAAACTGGAATCACAGTTCACCTTAAACTGACCTATGTCAACAGTCATACCTGACATGTAAACCTGACCTTTGCATGTATAATACCAACATGTTAATGTGAACTAAACATGAAGGATGTGGTATGTAGCTATGTTAAGTCTGTTACTCTCTATGAATGTGTACACCTCAGTACTACATGTAATGTGTAGCTAGGGATTACTGTGGAGCTTCACTCCCATGCCACCACTGACAATGGAGGAGCATCCAGTTGGATTGTCCTGGACAACAAATGTGAATTAACTACATGAAGTAGTGCCGGGGAATGTTGCAGCAAGCGGGATTATGCTTGTTTGGGTGGCGGTAAGCAATGCCCACAGTGGTTAAGCAATGTAGAGGCCAACCCAGTGTAAGATGCCGTAACCAGAGGTCAGCAGATCTGAACTTCATGCACACCAGCACATACCCACCTACACTTCCTCTACAGTGCCTTAGGCCCTCTGTAGCCAACAGTTCTCATCGTGCCCATTAACAAAGTAATCTGCACTCCTGGGTACCATCCCCCTCACCCTGCGCACTATAGTCTAAGTGAGTTACCATTAAGGCATGGCAGATACACATTCAGCTGCTGTTATCACAAATATATCATCTAGCACAGTTATTCAGCAGTATAGGAAATGTATGTAGGAATGTAGATTAATACCAGCAAACATGTGCACATTACTCAATCACAGTATTCTGAGCAGTCTATGTGTATCAATGAACTGTACGTGTCCAAACATACTGTGAGAACAGTAGTTTTGCATAATACTGAAGAGAAGAATGAATAATGGTGCACGCCATGTGGGCATGTGGGTGTGCTTCATGCACAGAATGTCACACCTGGGGCATTGGTTCCACAGAACAGGGAGATGAGGCTGGCCCAGAGTGTGAGCAAACTGCTGTCTCCTGAACTTCTGGCAGGATGCTACCAGTGGGAGAAACAGTGTAGACCAGCAAAGTCTATCTGTGACACAACAACAGGTCCGTCCCTGGTGGGACAAACCAAACCATGCGGGTCACATTGGTATTTCCACCAGTATCATAGGAGGATCAAGGGAAGGCTCGAACGTATGTGGACTAAATGGATGAAGAGCCTGCTGAAGCTTGGGATGAGACAGTATAATGGAGTAGTACCGACACGTGCAGAGAGGAAAATGTGTGGAGGTGTGTTATGGCTGGGCTAGCAACTGGGGAATGGATGGATGCTGTGTACATGGAGCTCGGGGGCTGGGGGAAGGAAACATGGGTATTAAAATATAGTAGAAATATGCAAATGAAGCAAAACAGCAATAGTTTAGTAGGTAGAGCATCCAAGCAATGAGCAGGAATTCCTGGTTTGGGTCCCACTGTAGCATAGTCTATTTTACATGGCAAAGCAGGTTATGAACAATAATTTTGTTGCAAGACTCACAAAATAGCTGAACTATATGAAATGGTGTACTGCAAGATATGCACATGTGACGTATCAGTGTCAGATGGAATAAGGCACTAGTAGGCAGGTTAAAGCATAAATAAGCAGTAGTAACTATATATAAGCACTAGTAAGCATGTTTAAGTGCATTTGCATGGGGGTAAGCATTACCTACACAGAATAAGCAAAGTAGAAGCTAACTGAGTGTTAGAAACTGTAACCGGAGGTTAGCAGTGCTAAGCTCCGTGCAAACCCGCGCACACCCACGTACAACTGCTTTAATGTGCCATAATCACTCTGTACCCAATGGCCCATGTTCTGCCCAGCAACAAAATAAACAACTCCTGCAGGGCTCAAACCAAGGACTCTGCACACTATAGACAAAGGGATTTACCTCTAAGCCATGACAGATATAAATAAAGTAGATGTTGTCAGAAACATATCATCCAGTCCAGTCATGCAACAGCACAGAGAATGTATACCTACAGCTAGATGGACATGTGTGTGCAAATATATTACTATCTAAACAGATACAACATATCTATAGTTGTAGTCACACACACACACACACACACACACACACACACACACACACATATATATATATATATATATATATATATATATATATATATATATATATAAAAGAAATATCCAGAGATATACACATATATATACATGCAAATGCTGACAACTACACATATATATGCCAACATCTATATGTCTACATATACACAGCAAGTTACATGTATGTACACAGATCTATGTCTCCATAGGTATATACGGACGTAGTCAGAAATATGTCAGCAAATATATATACCCACAGAGGTATATACGGCCAGACATCTGTAGATAGCAATGGTAGATTAACAGACACATATATGTCCACATGCACCGTGAATGGGCTTGAGAGGCCCCAAACAATATACATCACATACGAATTGGCATACCCCCCGCCCAGCCAAACACGTCCACCCTGCAATACACTACCAAGCTCATTGTATTGTATGTGTGTCATTGAAATAGGGATTTAAATTAGCCCTCTGTAATGTTTCACATGTTGACATCACATCCTCCTCTCCCCCACCCACCAGGCGGGCTGAGCAGTACAGGCCCATCCAACCAAGGCCATCCCCAACCCAGACATTCATTACCCACAGTTCCGCTTCCCCCCAACTGCTGCACACACGCAGCCACCATCCCTACCCTGGTTACCAGCCTGTAGCCACCACACCACCACACATAGCACCCCTTCCACACCCCATCCTCGGTACCCATCCCTTATGTTGTCTCGACCCAAGTATCCTAGGTCTGGCACATGCTGTAGTCCAAGCACATAGCCATGGGTACCTATGCAACTCTGGGTGTAGATGAACGTTGTATATCCAATGTTCGGGCTGTCCCACATGGGACGAATGATTACCTGGTACTAACAATAGATTTCCTGTGTGAATCTGTGTACACTAACAGATTTAGTTGTAGGTATCGCAAAGCATACGTGGCACACAAGGATGGCCGGTATGCACATGAAACACAGTACGCAGCAATAACAGGCAACATTACAGGATATGTAGCTAAATATGTAGTGGTATATGTGTGTATATATACCCATAACTACATGGAGATATACCTCTCTCTCTCTGTAGCACAAATGTATACATATATAGACAGACATATATATATAAATATCCACATATAGATATATACATATGCAGACACACATACATCCATATGTCGTTAGATACACAGCAATATATATATATATATATATATATATATATATATATATATATATATATATAAATGTGTGTGTGTGTGTGTGTGTAAATATACACATATATATAGCTAGGATATGATACAGCAGTTAAGAATTACATATGTTCACAAGTTGTGCCAATGGGGGTGAGGGGCCCAATCAACAAATGTGTAACACGTAGCATCCACCCCCCCCCCCAGCTAGACAGATGAAATATACAAACACACAGTCAAAGTTAAGAAACCACTGCTTCCCAGTCTAGAGGCAGGATACTATCAGTGGGAGAGGCCCGCCAAGTCTAATCTTGAAACAAAGACAAGAATATCCCTTGTGGGACAACCAAAAATTCTATGGATATTTGGGTTTCCAGGCATTACACGGATGTCCAACGGCAGGGTACGCATGTTCTTGGAATACAAGGTTGGGGAAGCCTGATGATCGATGGGGTGAGACAACATACACGATGGGCCCCGAGAAGTGGGGAGTGGGCAGTGTGTACTGGTATGGCCAGACCCGAGCTGCACCTGGAATAAGGAAGACTGCTGAAGAGGAGGTGTGGGTGGGGAACTATGGGTATGTAATTATGGGCCTAGTCATGCAGGTATTGGCTGGAGCGGTTATATGTGTACTGCCCCAGGGATGTAAGCAATAGTATGCATTGGGCAGACCTGACACCTAACGAGCAGCCATGCCCAGTATGAGTCCAACAGCAGCAATGTCTAGTTTACAGGGCAAAGGGTGGAATAACCAGATGTGTTGTTGCAAATCCACTAAATGACACCAAAGAACACATGGTCACAACACCCCACTGTAGGCATGTAAGCCAAACTAATTGGCATCACAAGGTATTATTGCTGTCCTCACCCCCACCTAGGGGTGTGAGTGTCCAGACATACCCCCAAATGCAGGGTATATACACAGCTGTCGCTGTAGAAGAAATGGCCAGCTGTGGACCTTCCCATCGGACGTTCTGCACATCCCTGGACATGTCCCCTACTATCAGCCCCTCTGTGTGGCCCAATAACACCACTTGCCTATCAACCCCTGTTTCATTCATAGTAATGTTCACATTCACAAGTAGGTGACACCCTCCACACAACTATATTGGCAGAATTTGGAACCCCCAACCCAGGTGTATTACCGCAGCTGTTCTAGACTACACATGTAAATAACACATGAAGGGAAAACTCAAACACATTTGGATCACCACCTGCTCACCACCTGGCAAAGTCCTCCACCCCCGAACTAACACTCCACACCCTTACACCAACTACTGACACTGACACCTCCTGTCTTGCCTTGCATACATATCCCAACACCCTGAAAATCTGCACTACTGGTCCCCCACCAATCAGTCGAATGGCCTACTATACAGTTGAAATGTCTCCCCTTCCACCTACACCTTCAGTATTCACATCTACTCTACAACACGGGTATGGCATAACTAAATCAAACCTGAATACCTGAATGTAACCTATCCAGAACTGCTAAACTGGAAACCCACTTCACCTTACACTGACCTTCGTGAACAGTTATACCTAACATGTACACCTGACTTAAGCATGTATAATACCGACATGTACATGAAGTAGTGTGGGGGTGTGCAGCAGCAAGCAGGCGTACGCCTGTTTTGGCGGTGGTAAGGAATGCCCACACTGGTTAAGCAATGTGGAGGCCAACCCAGTGTAAGACACCATAATCGGAGGTCAACAAGTCTGAGCCTCGTGCACACCAACGCATACCAGCCTATACATCCCCCGCAGTGCCTTAGGCACACTGTAGCCCACAGCCTTCATCGAGGCCAGTAACAACATAATCAGCACTCCCAGGTCCCCCCTGCACTCTATAGTACAAGTGAGTTACCACGAATGCTTAGCAGATGTACAATCAGCTGCTGTTATCACAAACATATCATCCAGCAGTCAGTCAACAGTATAGGAAATGTATGTAAGTATGTACATTAATACCAGCAAACATGTGCACAGTGCTCAGTCACAGTATTCTGAGCAGTCTATGAGTATCAATGAACAGTGCCTGCCCACGCATATTGTGAGAACAGTAGTCTTGTATAATACTGAAGAGAGGAATGGAAAACGGGGCACGCCGTGGGGGGGTGTTTCATCTGCGGAAGCAGGAGATGAGGCTGGTCTGGTGTGTGAGCAAACCGCTGCTTCTCAAACCCCTGGCAGGATGCTACCAGTGGGAGAAACAGTGTAGACCAGCAAAGTCTATTCATGACACAACAGGTCCGTCCTTGGCAGGATGCACCAGACTTTGTGGGTCACAATGATGTTTCCACCAGTATCGGAGGAGGATCAATGGAAGGCTTGAACGTACATGGACTAAACGGATGAATAGCCTGCAGAAGGTTGCATCGAGACAGTAAAATGGAGGAGTACCGATACATACAGAGAAGGAAATGTGTGGAGGTGTGGAGGTGTGGTATGGCAGGGCTAGCAACTGGAGAATGGATAGATGCTGTGTATGTGGAGCTCGGGGGCCGAAGAAAGGGAGCATGGGTATGACATTAAGGTAGAAATATGCAAAATAAGCAGAACTGCAATAGTGTAGGGGGCAGAGCATCCACCTAACGGGCACGCATTCCCGGTTCAAGTCCCACTGCAGCACATTCTATTTTCCATGTGAAATCAGTGTATCAACATTGTTTTGCTGTATAACCTACTAAATGACATTTACACTTGAACAGAAGTATTGCATTACACATAGACTGACTCACTATTTAAAGGACATGAGACAACACACAGGTATGTACACACAGACAACTTTTAATGGTGTATTTTAAGGTAATCTATGCAATTACCTACAGCATATAGATCTGGACTTATTTAATCAGTGAGGAATGCAAGGCCCACACAGAAAAGTAGATGCAGACAGTGCAGATATATAACATACTATGCTGTCCAGGCAAAGCCCGTGAATTTGTACAACTGTAGACAAAGGATTTGTCATCAAGATAGGTAACAATAAATAATAACAGATGTAGTTCAGCAGCTGCCAGTTACACCCTGTAGTCAAGGCCTAGGGGGACATTTATTACCTGTGATAATGTCTATCTATCTGTCACATGTATGGACCCTGACCAATAAATGTTGGAGTCCATGATATGACTGGGATGATAGCAGGAATGCTAGCCGTAAATAATGATAGGCCATTACCAAACAACCCCTAACCGTATCACAGCAGGACAAAGCCAGCCATATATGTGGAGGACAGAGGCAGGAACACAGGGCCATACTCGTAATATTGCTGTTACACACCCTGCAAATTGCTGGTGTGACAGGATTCGTTGCAACATACCCTTATGCAGGAATAACACATCAGGAACACAACGGGAAGTAGCCATGTACTGATAGCATGCAATAGACTGATTGCCGAGGATATATTTAGGACAAGACCTGCGTGGTGCACAGGCAAGAGCAAACAGACAATCTGCTGGCCATCTTGTGGATAGGCTCAATGTTAAGAGCCATGCAGACAGACTGCATTCCATCCTAAACTACTATGTACACGTAAACACTGCAAGACCAGCAATATACAATGCACATAATAACACTACTCACTCTGTCTGTAGGTCTGGAACATCTTAAGATTGTGTAGTTTGCCTGTGTCTGCAAGCCCCGCTGTAATAGGTACTGCAACCTGCCATCTGTAACACTGCTGCCCACATACAGGAAGGATGTCCAACATACTAGAAAGGTGAAGGTTGAACCCACACATGAGTAAGCAATTTATAGTACTGGGTTGCCATGACAATGGTTAATTGAATCACTACACAGCAAACTGCACACAATCAGCAACTGTTGCACACTGATTGGGGCAGAGCCCATCACCTGATCATGTGCATCACCTACAAAAGCCATGCTGAAATCCATTCAAACCAACTCATTCACTCTACTGGAGAGGGAGAGAGACAGAGAGAGAGAGAGAAAAAAAATATATAAAATGAAACTCACGCAGTGGGAAACAAATACCTACAAGACACAACCGGGAAGGTGTCACACCCGTCCAAAGGAAAAAAAGGTATGTAAAACATAACTGTATGTAATTTAATGTATTATGTGGTATAGATTAATGTGATATATGATGTAGAATGTTTGATATGTGCCATCTGTAGCTGTCCCTGTAATGATGTCCCGCTGAAGAACTGCTCTTGACAATACTGTCTGTCCCTGTAAGCAGTGGGACATACCCGCCAACTGTGCAGATCAGCAATGAATGACAAAGATGTCAGCCATAATATCTGTGTATATTATGTTAGTGTGGACAATTGCTGGTGGTGGATATACTGCTATCATGATAGACACATGGGTCTCAGAGCACACAACTTGCAGGACAGTCATGTCAATGTGTAGTGTAGCATGATAAATGCCATAGGTTTGTAATAGGTGTACCAGCATCTCACACCATATTTACCACCCTAATGTTAGTCTGTGTTCACATGTGGCACCTGTCTGTGTTGCAGCAAGGCAGAAAAGTACAGCTGTGAATGAAAGACAGTTACAGAATGCAGACCAGATGTCTGTATGCACTCCACATATCTGTGTGATACAGAATGTGACGTGTATGTGTACAGATACACAGACACTCATATAGACATAGGTATATCAACAACGTGCAACATATATCTACACATATATGTACATAGATGTATATTTATACACACATATATAGTGGCACTGACAATGGCATGCAGGTGAAATAGTCTGTAACAGGCCAGCAATGATAAGTGTCCCTACAGGGAGCATGGCCACAAGCACATAATGCAAAGCATAGCACATACACATAGCACAAAACCTGGTACAATACAACATATGTCCCAATGGTAGATAAGCAGTTGACATAACAATTGCAGTCTGTGAATGGTTTGTTGTAGCTGATATGGTGGGAGGAGACAAATATGTGTATTAAGAACTATGATACCCCTGCTGTATGGTCACTCAGACCTGTTTCCATCCTTATGTCTTCCAGGAAACATGTTGCATAGTTGTCTTCCCGCATACAGCGCCGGTAAAACAAGAATCATTATCGACCACCTGGTACAGCACTACATACTGCTGTTTGGCTGGACAGCCCATGACCAGCAGGAGAGGACTGCCCTGTGGAATGAGCTAGTCCACAGGGTCAATGATGTCGGACTGCATAACCGCAGCTATGAGCAGGTCCGGCATCATTGCACTGACCTGCTTCGCCATGTACGTCGGCGTGCAGTAAGGGGGGACTACCTCACAACAGGGGGGGGCAACCTGCCCATCCACCCCTCACCTGTGTGGAGGAGCTTCTCAGCAGCCTTGTGGCACTTGTCCACCTGCAGCATTAACACCTGGCAGGGCACATCTTGCAGGTGGGTACCAATGATACACCAGCTGAGGAGCATGCAGGTAAGGCCCCAGGGCACATCGGTACCCCACTTGTGTGTATGCATCTGCATCTGTACAGGTACATCATGCAAAACTGAGATATCATATACATAGTCTGCTGCTGTGTAGTAGTAATAAAATGTTGTGTATAAGCTGTAATATTGTGTAATTCTACTGTTGATGTAACGTAATTCTGCACTCACCTTTTATGAATGCCACAGCTGTGGCCACTGACATCAGCTTTCTCAAACTCCTATGTAGATCCGTCCGGGATACCACCATGGCAGCAGCACGTAGCTGGTGAGTATGGTTCGTGTTCATGTATGATGATAAACTGGGCATGTAATAGCTATGGGATAGCCCATGCACACGTCTAACACACCTACCCATACTGCATGCTGTACACGTTCATGTTTTGTTGCTGTGAAATGCACTCGATCACAGTAGAGACCATGCTGGGGTATGGGAAAAGTACAACAGACAAATGCAAGATAACTAAAATCCTGACAGTATGCAATGTGCCCACAGGGATGTGAAGTGTGGCAGGACTCATGGCCTACAGTAGGGACATGTGTGACTCAATACCACTATGGCTGCAGCTGCACACAATCAGGTTAAGTAAACATTGCAGACATAACCCTGACCCCACAGCACTCGTGACAGCAGTGTGTGCACTCCAAGGGATGTACACATGAGTAGACCTTGCAACCATGCAGATGTCTGGGACATGTGTAGGGTACCCCTCACAGCCATGGTAAGGTCCACTGGCTGTCAATGTAAAATTCATGTACTGGTCATACATGCACTGCTGATGTTGTGATCTGTAACGCAGACATCAGGCATCCACAACTGATAGCTGTTCACATATCATCCCAGGTATGAGTTGCTACAACACATAAGGGCTGTGAGCATTTGAGCTGACATAACCAACATGGTATTACAGATGCATCAATGGTTTCTACACCTGTGAGGTATGGTGCACAGTACAAGGCAGGGTGCGGAACAGCTCCACAGTAACACTTTGTACATGGGTGCAGTGTTAACACGGGGAAGGGCCATCCCCTACCAACAATGCCCATGCCTCACACACATGTATAATGTCACTAGCATGATTTCACTATAGTTGCACTGCATGCTGTTGAGTTCCATATGTAATGCATGTTGACAGAAGGGTAATGGGAGGACTGTGTGTACAAATGTGCAAATCCATATATAGGAGTGTGGTGTGTGTGTGTGTGTCTCAATTGTGTCTGTAAGTGCAATCTAGTGGAGTGTGGATGATGTGTGTATGTGTGTGTGTGTGTGTGTGTGTGTGTGTGTGTGTGTGTGTGTGTGTGTGTGTGTGTGTTTGTGTGTGTGTGTGTGTCCATGTATGCACAGACGATAGTGGGATTGACCACATGAAGGTATTTCCCCTTGGGATTGTGCTGTACATGAAGTGAGACATGGGACACCAGGACAACCTGTCAGGTATGTGAACACAGGACAGCTGATAGCATAACAAGGTCTATAGCATGGAACATGCATTGGGAGGTGCAGTACATACCAGGTATACACATCATATGTCCAACAGCAGATAGGTAACTGACTACCCACATATGCAGCACTACAAATGAAATGGGGAATTACCACAGCAGATCAGTGAGTGTATCTAGGTAGTACTGTTGTCTGCATGATGGGTTGCTTGTGCAGCAGATGTGGCATGGACTGAGAAAGACTATAGTATGAGGCTCTGGTGTGTGACATATGTAGTGAATGTAGAAGCCCCAACGATATAGGGGTCTTGTACACTATTACTGCCCATACACAGGGTAATACAGGGTGACAGCAGTGAGGCCATGTACAACCCACTCCACCCAAGTTAGGGAGGCAATGGAGTAACAGGTCAGGTGTTGTAACCACACATGTAGGCATGGAAAGGAATGATATGTTAATGGGCTGTAGTGATGTGTGTATATTAGCAAGTGCCATGCAGGATGGGGAACATGTGTAACTGACTGTGTGACTGTCTGTAAACTCAGGGAAAGTGAGGTAGTAAGGTGGCTGTCAGTATGAGTGTGTGTACTGTTATGCAATGCTGTACAGGTCTTAACGTATGTATTTGTTTCCCCCACAGGTGGTGAGGTGGGTCAGGGCCCCTCCTGCACGCAAACTGAGGTAGGTGTCCCTACAGACACCAATGATGATGAAGGTACAGGTGAGGCACAGGTGGGGTTGTCAGAGGCTGTCACTGCACCATGTGACATCACCCTCCTAGCCACCCCAATCCTGCACACAGTTACAGTGCCCCTACAAACCCCATCACATGTGGCCATAGCAGAGGGACAGTTGACGCTTGGTGGCAATGACCAGGAAAGTGTGGTGTCCATGCCAACTGTGTTGGGTCACAGTCGGCATAGCCAGATGTGTGGAAGGCCACTACATAGGCAGTTGTACCATGGTTATCGTGGGAGGACCGCAGGTCATCATGCCCATGGCAGAGGCGCCACAACTGGTACCACCAGAAGCATGTTTCAGGCCATAATGGAGGCACAGGCATGTATGGAAATGCACACCAGACAGGTTCTGAGGCTGCAGAGGTCTGCTTTCGCAGCTGTAAGTGGCAACCTCCATGAACTCGCTGGTGCCTTCCATGAATATACCTAGATTATGGATAGACGGTGGGGTGAGATGTTTGGCCTCCTCGATCGTGGTATGTCTGTGCTAGTACGTGTGGTGGGAGTGGTGTGACGGCCGTGTGGACGTAGGCCAGAGACACCAGCAGCTGGTGGTCAATGTGAGCATGCCAGGATGCACAGCCGCTCCCATAGTGGCAGTACCAGCCTCAGCACACCACAGGGGCTGCTGTCCACACCACACCACAGCAGGCCTCATGCATGTGGCCCTGGCCAGTCCAAGGTGGGACATGGTTCCAGCGGACATATGTCATCATCAGGGGGGAGTAGCATCTCAAGGTTTATACCTGCATGTGCCCATGGAATCCCTGGCAGCACAGTCAGCATGTCCATGGCCGGAGGCAGTGAACTGCACACCCTGCCAGATATGGTCTGCAGCTGTCCAACATCACCCGTATAGGGCAGCCACATGGTAGAACTGTGTGCATGCATACCCACACACTATGTAACCACACATAGAGCGACCCCATACTGAAACATACCACATCACCACACCCCAATGAAGGAACCACACCCCTCACCCACACACATGGTGACACATGTTTGGACCACCCTTGGCCTCTGGCACACCTGCAACACACCCTGTGCATATGATGATACTTGTGCCACATCCCTGTCATCCATAACATCAATGCAGGGACAGGCTAACGTGGTTCTGATGCACACAGTGACTGTGATAGAGTGCACAATGTACTGCAGTGTAGAATGTAGTCAGGGGTAATGTGTACTGCATACATGTCAGGTAGTGTAGCCATGCAGCTAAGATGACTTTCACACACCCTGTGCATATGATGATGATACCTGTGCCACATCCATCCATAACATCGATGCGATGCAGGGGAGGCTAACATGGTTCTCATGCATGGTGACTGTAATAATGGAGTGCTGCAATATGCTGCATGTAGTCAGGTAGTGCAGCCATGCAGCTATGATGCATCTCAGCTGTTAACACTGATTGATATCCCCATACTGTCATCCATTTGTGCAGTAGACATACATAGTTTCATAGTTTCATAGTTTCATAGTATAGTACTAGGCTATCTGCCCTGGGGCATTTGTAAGCCTAGCCATAGTGATGTGGCATTTGCCACCCCATGAAATGGTACAAAAATGTACAGAATAAATTTAGAATACTGTGTCTAGTAGTGACACAATGAAGGTCCCTTTATATGATAGAATTAGTTTACTGTGCCCCTGTCTAGCAGTGACACAGATGTGACCCCCTGGGGTAAACTTACGATCTCCCATCCACTCATCAAGATTTCTCTTGAAGAGAGTCAGTGAGGGGCTCTGCCTAATATGAACTGGGATCTTGTTCCAAAGCATGGGAAGCCTCTGGGTTATGAATCTATCCCTCCAGCATGTCCTTTTCATACTTGTGCCGAGGTTTAAGTCTTTAGCTCTTGTGGTCCTGATGGACTTGGATTTTTTGAGGTGGAGCATGTCCATCAGATCCTGATTGGACATGGCCTTGTACGTCAGACAGAGATCACCTCTGAGCAGGCGGTATGATACTGAATAGAGCTGAAGTTTCTTTAGTCTGGCAGAATAAGACATATGTTGGAGACCCTTGATCCTCTTGGTGAGGTACTTTTGTGGTCTCTCCAGCTGTTGCAAATGCCGGGTGAGGTACATACCAAATGGGGCATTGTACTCATTCATGGGTCTGATGAGGGAGGAATATAGGGGTACAATGACATCCTTGGATCTGGATGTGAATCCCTTCATGATGAGGTGTGCAAGGTAGAATGTTTTTCTAACCACTTTGGCAACGTGGGTATCAAATGAGAGGTCGTTGTCGACTTAGGTCCCTAGGTCTCTGATTATTTTTTCAGTACTCAGTGGATTGCTGTTTATGTGATAATTTGTGGGTACTTTGTTTTTCCCAAAGGGGATGACTATACATTTTTTGGCATTTAGTTTAAGGCCGTGACTCCAGCACCAGCTGTCCGTTTCTGTGAGGCCTTTTTGTAGGATGTGTGTGTCTGCTGGTGTATGGACTATGGCGCCTAGTTTGCAGTCATCTGCAAACTTTATCAGCCACAGCCCTCCCGTGTTTGCTTTAACATCTGAGAAATAAATGCTGAACAAGAGGGGTCCCAGGACAGATCCCTGTGGGACACCACTTGTGACTGGCTTTGAGTCTGACATTGCTCCAGTGATTTTAACTTTATGGGTTCTGTCCTTTAGCCAGTTTGCAATCCATCTAGTGACATAAGGGTTTACATTTAAGCTGTTGAGCTTATCTATGATGCCTGAGTGGGGTATTGTGTCGAAGGCCTTAGCCAAGTCCAGGTATGCTGCATGGACTCCTTTGCCCTCGTCAATGGCTCTAGTGACTGTTTTGAAAAAGTCAACCAGGTTTAAAAGGCAGGATCTGCCCTTTACAAAGCCGAACTGGGTGGGGTCAAGTGTCTGTAGGTCCCCTATGTCTCTGTTTATGAGTTCCATAATGATTCTTTCCATAGCTTTGCAGACCAGGCTGGTTAAGCTTATGGGGTAGTTTCAGGGTCTGTAGAGGCACCCCCCTTGTGGAGTGGGACCACTATTGCTGTACGCCAGTGTTCAGGTACATATCCCGAAGTAAGGCTAAGGTTAAATAGCTTTTTTATGTGTGGGTTTAGCTCCTCTTGGAGTTCACGTAACACGCAACCCGGGATACCATCAGGTCCCATTGATGCTGTGTTTTTTGCTTTGTTTAGGGCGGTTCTCACTTGGACATCTGAGATGACAGAGAGATTACATTCAGCTGGGATAAGTATTTCTTCTTTTGGGGGTGAGGGAGGGGAGAAATTTGCACTGAACCTGTCATCCAGAATGTTGGCAATATCTGTGGGTTCAGTGTATTTTTTATTGTTGTGAACCAACTCTGAGCATATCTGAGGGTTTCTGGCCAGGTTTCTAACATAGCTGAAGAAGGCTTTGTGGTTATCTTTAGTGTCCTTATCGATTTTTCTCTCAAAGTTGGCCTTGGATGTTTTTATGAGAGAATGTAGTTTTCTGCTAATGTTGATCAGAGATGTCTTCCCTTCATGGGATTTTGCTCTGACGTGCAGTAGCTTCCTTCTTTTGTTATACAATTTGTCTATGGCTGAGGTCCACCAGACAGGACGCTTACCTTTGGTGGAGAGGGACTTGGATTTGTTTGGGATTGCATGATCCATGCATTCTTGGAGATGTCCATAGAAAGCATTTGTGAAGGATTCGGCATCGTGGGATGTGGTATCCAGTGGCACAGTGGGCTTAAAGGATACCATCTCAGTCTTAAGAAGAGTGAAGTCTGCTTTGGAGAAGTTTTTCACTGTGGTCTTTTGTGCTGGGGGTGGAGGTAGGATATGTATATCTAGGGTGATTAGTTTGTGGTCAGATCTCACTAGTGAGGGGTATACTTCCGGTGTGGAGCATTTTGTCCCCATGTTTGTGATGATCAGGTCTAGTATATTATCTCCCCTAGTGGGAGAGGTGACTAATTGTTCCAGTGCATTTGAATTTATGAATTCCAGGAGCCTTTGGGCTAGGGTATTAGGGCTAGAATAATGTACCCATGTGTCAGCAGGAGGATGGTCCACAGTCATATTCCACAAGGGTATGTCAGTGTGGTGACATCATGGCCGTGACATATGTGGTGTACAATTGCACAAAAGCCACAGGTATGTATAACAGTTATTGGCAGTGCAAACTTGAATGGTGGCCTGCTGGTACAGGTATAATCTGCACCCTTATGTCAACCCATCCACATACACACACATCCTTACTTGGCGACACTGTGTCTAGACCCCAACCCAGGTATGTAGTGCTACTGAACTGTGTGGCTGTCATTGCACACACAACACCATCTGCAGGGTGAGGTATGTACCAGGTCATGTGCTACATTCAGACCATCCACAGACATGTACAATATGGTAATGGGGGATGTAATGTTTGTATATGGAGAATACATAGTGTGTCATACCATCATATACACATTGACTGACACATAACAGGTAGACACACATCTTAGAGACCTGGTTGTATAGTTGCTAACTAACTAGTCCATGTGTCCAATGTGTTATAGGTAGGCTGCACATAGCACATGTGTATTGGGGCTGTACCCTGTTATCTGTTACCTGTATGGGTGATGGTGACATTGGCCACCTGAGAGTGGTACGTGGGTCATATACCAGGTGTACCATGGTGTAAAGACAGTGTACTCAACACCCACATCCCCCACTGGATATTGTACACAATAGAACCCATCTTGATACTTTGACATACCCACTATCACACATTGGCCACGACACAAAAACAACCCATTGCATATCACAACAGTGGATATGTATGTGATGCACATGCCACAGGAATAGTAGGGTGTTGCATTGCGTTGTCACACCTATGGGTGACAGCAACAATATCCGTACTACTGTGTGGCAATGTGTATCATAATAGGAGTTTGTGGACTCGGAATGGTGTACCCTACAGATATGCACACGTACACACATGCTGCAGACATCAGTGGGACTCCCATGCCTACTGACCCATTGGTACAACACTGTTGTGCCGGTACTGCAAGGCACATGTAGCTGCTAGAGAGAGGAGTGTAACAGGCTACATTTTATGTTACTGGGGTTGAGAGGCACCACACACAATATGAGTTGTACAAATAGCCATCACCCCCCAGCCAAACACATCCGCCGTGCAATATACTACCAAGTGTTGTAGATCCCATAACCAGGACCAGTGACAACATGGGCACACAATGTTACCTGTACTACATTCCACCTGTATGATATCAGGCTGGTATTGATAACATATCATGCAGTACAGTCTGGCTCCCATGGGTAATGTATTATGTGGAAACCATCAACATTACCAGGCTTCAGATACACAAACACAGATATGCAGATACAGGTATACATATTTATAAATATATATATATATATATATATATATATATATATATATATATATATATATATATGTGTGTGTGTGTGTGCATGTGTGTGTACATATACATGTGACTATACATTCACATGCAGTTATATGTACAGTAAGATACATAAGTGGTAGGTGCACACAATATGGAACAGCCACTATGCCTACAGTCGACTCCTGAATGACTGGACACTGTATGTGCCACCCATACAAATGACAATCATTGCCTGTAACATACACCCACAGAGAGGTCATAGGTAAAACAACACCCACAGGTTTGCAGACATGGAAACCTTTCATTGTGTACTATTACTGTTTTACATGCCATGCCATATAGCTGTTCAGACACTGACAACTATATCAACAGAGTGATGCTACAGTGGACCAGTTACAGTCATATAGTAGGCTGGAAAGTTTCACAGCTGTTGCTGTCCAGGCCAGGCCATTCACACTGTACAATAGATAAGACACACTGGGCCACAGGATACCTAATAATCAACAATATGTACTCCACATGTGTAGTTCAGCCTCCTTTATCTACACACTGCACAAACACAGTAGGTGGTATAGACGTCATATGACCACATGGGTTGTTACTGCTACATAACATGGCATAACTGATGCCATCATGAGCACACCAACACACAGAACAGTTTGTATGGCAGAGGGCAGTAGTCCTGCAGTACCCAAATCCATGTCAGTAATGTGTATATAGGTGAACTATATGGTACTGTACATCCAGATACCTTAAGGCAGCTCAGCCCTGATACCCCTACATTTTGTAGCAGCCTAGGTCATTTCTGGTGCTTCCCTCCTAGACTCAATACTACAGGGCCATATACCACTGTTATATACACTGGGCTCTGCAGTGCATGAGGACACACATGTATTGTGTAGGTAGTGTCCACACATATATATGGCCCCAGCCCCACCATAGGGATGGACTGATGGTAGACATGGCAGTGTGTTATACTCCCAGCCCACTATGGATCAACCACTGGCATCATGCCATATGTGCAAAGCTTGGTATGTAGATGATGCACAGAGGCTGGAATACAGGCACATATGTGGACAACTGTTGCCATACACTACGCAAGGTGCAAGTGTTACAGGATAGTCTGTAACATACCCTTAGTCAGGGAATTGATGGTAAAGATGGTCATGGATGTAGCCATGTACCGGTAACACACAACACACACATTGCCAGTGTATTATCTGACACAAGACCTGTGTGGTGGACAGACAAGACATGATAGGCACAGTTCCAGCCAACATGAGGGTAGACCCACAGTTGTGTGCTATGCAGCTGGACTGCATTCCATGGCAAACTAATATGTACACCCACACTCTGTAAAACCAGTACTGTACAAAGCATAACACAACTCCACTCGCAGTCTGTCTGTACTTCCTGATCCTCCTACAAATATGTGGCTGCCCTGAGTGTGCCGGTTCTCCTGTATGGGGTATTGCTACATGCTGTCGGTAGCACTGCTGCCTACACACAGGATGGATGTCCATCACACAGGAGATGTAATGGGACCACGCACACATGATGTGGGAATCTGTAGTGGGTGGTTGCCATGACAGTGTTAATTGGCTGTAGTACACATGTGTAATCATATATCTGGCTATCTGGATATGTATATGTACATATTTTCCCACCATATGTCCTGGACATGACGTGTAGGCCAACCTCAGCCTGTATGCCCCAATGTCATAGTTGCAGGGGATGTCAGGTATGTATAGCAGGTATACTAGTAGACTATTTCTACTGTCATTGGGATTGTCTTCACGGACATGGTGTGTGTGGGAGGTCACATCTGCTCATAACATGTGTGCCATTGGTTACTGAATGACATCCAAAGGACATCAGTGTACAGTGCCACTGCTAGCACATAATGCCGCTGTGGAGTGCAGCAGAGATATTGGCCAATATATGTGGAGGGTCTGACACAGTCTGTACAGTCCAGAGGTATACACATAAGCCCTTAGTGCTACACATGTGTACCATGCCTGACAATATGGATGTGGATGGCCATGTAGATTGGTATAACACAGAATGATCGGTATATGATGTCCACCATAGGTCATGCATTCACACACCCCTGCCTGGCCTGTAATGGTATGACTGCTAGTACAGGGGTGCCATGGCCACATACTACATAATATGTATTGACATACATCCGCACTGCATCCCACTGCCCTGTCTGACATACATGACTGTTAGGGGAGGTCCAGGAGCAGGACATCTGGCTAGTATCTGCACATGAGGTACACTCAGCTGCTAGGCATGTCAAAATACACTGTGCAGGCTGAAGGCAGACTGGCTCAACACTGGCCTACACCTCCCAAGGAGGAATGCACATGTAATTGCATATAAAGCAGGCTCAACAGGCATGTCGCACCACAGGATAAAATACACCTGTGTGACAGTGCATATCCACAACCAATGTGAACACAGCCTCAGCCAAATATGGTTAGCTAGCATAGTATTACAGTATATGGACTATGTGTTCAACACCATCCTCATATGTGCCACTCACAAACTGACCCTTCATATACTGGTCTGCTACACAGTTTGGTCTGGTGACTGTCTGTGGTATGGGACACGTGTGTTTATGGCCCTACAAACATGTAGGTTCATAGGTTCATAGGTAGGTACTAGGCTATTGGCCCTAGGTCCTACACAAGCCTAGCCAAAAAGGTCCCATGGCTTTTGCCACCCAAGAAAATTATTTTCCTGTGCCCCTGTCAAGCAGAACCACAGATGTGATCCCCGCGGTGAATTTCCTATTACCCATCCAATCATCAAGATATTTCTTGAAGAGTGCTAATGAGGAGCTCTGTTTGACGTAGATAGGTAGTCTGTTCCAGAGTATGGGAAGTCTCTGGAACAGGAATCTATCCCTCCAGCATGTTCTGTTTATTGTGGTGACAAGGTTTGGGTCCCTAGCTTGGAGGGATTGGGGTTTCTTTAAGTAGAGCATGTCCAACAGCTCTGGGTTTGACATAGCTTTGTATGTTAGGTAGAGATCGCCTCTGAGTAGGCAATATGCGACAGAGTAAAGCTGTTGTTTTTTGAGTCGGTCTGCGTAAGGCATCTGTTTGAGGCCAGTAATCCTCTTTGTGAGGTATTTTTGTGGCCTTTCTAGTTGTTGTAGCTGTCTTGTGAGGTACATACCAAAAGGGGCATTGTACTCTATAATGGGTCTAATGAGTGATGAGTAGAGGGGAACAATGACCTCTATTTTTCTGGATGAGAAACCTTTTGTGATGAGGTGTGCCACATAGGATATCCTGACCACTGTGGAGATGTGATTATCAAAGGAGAGACTACTGTCCACTTGTGTCCCAAGGTCTCTTATCACAATTTTGGTTTTAAGTAGACTACCACCTATGTGGTGGTTCATAGGTACAGAGATTTTACCAAAGGGGATGACAATGCACTTTTTGGCATTGAGCTTGAGACCATGGCTTTGACACCAAGCATCTGTCTCAGTGAGACCCTTTTGCAGGATGTCCATATCGTTAGGAGTTGCAATTATGGCTCCTAGTTTGCAGTCATCTGCGAATTTAGTTAGCCAAAGACTTTCTGTGTTAGCCTGTACTTCAGAGAAGTAGATACCAAACAGGAGAGGACCTAGGACTGAACCGTGTGGTACTCCACTTGTCACTGGTCTGAAGTCTGATTTGGAGTCTGCTACTTTCACAGTGTGAGTTCTGTCAGTAAGCCAGTTGGCAACCCATCTTGTGACATAGGGATTTATACCTAGTTTAGTGAGTTTATCTATAATTCCAGAGTGGGGGATGGTGTCAAACACCTTGGTGAGATTTAGATAGGCTGTGTGAACCACCTTACCCTCATCTATGGCTTTGGTAACTAGTTCAAAAAAATCTATCAGGTTTAGGAGACATGATCTGCCTTTTACAAACCCGAACTGTGTATGGTCTAGAGTTTGGAGATCTCCAATGTCTTTGTTTATGAGTTCCATGATGATACTTTCCATGGCCTTGCAGACCAGGCTCATCAGGCTAATGGGGCGGTAGTTCCTGGGGTCTGTTGTGTCCACTTCTTTGTGGAGTGGGATAACCATCACTGTGCACCATTCAATGGGCACAAAGCCTGAGGTGAGGCTATGATTGAACATGGTACTTAGGTGGGGTGCAAGTTCATTCTGTAGTTCATGTAGAAGGTAGCCTGGGATGTTGTCAGGTCCCATGGATGCTGTGTTGTTGGCTTTGGAGAGTGAGGTTTTTACCTGTGCAGCCATGATTACAGGAACTTTACATTCTTCCGGTATAAAGATGGGCTCTTTAGGGGGTGAGAGGGGGTAAAGTTAGCACTGAACCTATCTGCCAGAATGTTGGCAATATCAGTTGGTTCTGTATATTTAGTGTCAATGTGCTGTAACAGAGCAGATATGAGTGTTGCCATTGAGATGCTTGACATAGCTATAGAATGCTTTGTGGTTGTCTTTAGAATCAGTGGTGATTTTGTTTTCATAACTAGCTTTGGAGGATTTTATGTGGGATCTCAGCTTCTTTCTGAGGCTGACCAGAGAGTTCCTCCAGTTGTGGGATTTTACTCTTTTTTTGCAACAGTTTCTTTCTTCTGTTGTAGAGTTTGTTTATGGTAGAAGACCACCAGACTGGCTTCCTTTTTTTGGAGGATAGCATCTTGGTTCTGTTAGGAATAGCACGATCCATGCACTCATGTAAGTGTTTATAAAGTGCATTTGTGTAGGATTCAGCAGTCGTACCTCTATTGTCCATCTGCATGCGTGTCGTGAAGTTTGCCACTTCTGTCTTAAGAAGTGTGAAGTTGGCTTTGGAGAAAATGTTTACACTCGTTTTCCTAATGGGGGGTGGGAGCAGGATGTGGATGTCTAGGCTGATTAGCTTGTGGTCGGATCTGACCAATGAGTAGCTGACCTCTGGTGTAGAACACCGGTCGCCCATGTTGGAGATGATCAGGTCTAGGATATTGCTGCCCCTGGTGGGGGTGTGGATAAGTTGATCCAAGGCATTGGAATTGATGATTTCCAGAAAACCAGCAAAAGAGTTGGCACACGAGTAGTTTTCCCAATTAATGGTAGGGTAGTTGAAATCACCCATTATCAGAGTGCTGGGTTATACCTTAATATATTCTAGTGTATCAAGAAAAGAGGAGTGGGAATCCTGGGGCATGGTGGGGGGTCTATAGCAAGCTACATTCTGGATTGCAGTTTTGTCCAAAGTTAGTTGAACTTGAATAATCTCAGATGCATTATGCTGAGCAACTAGCTTGGAGGTGTGGATATCCTTAATGAGTATGGACATGCCTCCACCTTTAGTGTTTTGGTCTCGGTTTGGTGGCCGAAAGGTATGGTATGAATTATAGCCTGGTAATGCAGGGGTGCTCTCTGGAGCTTTGAACTGGGTCTCTGTCACTGCACATATGTCAATGTTCTCCATTTTAAGGAGTGCCTCAAGTGAGTGTATTTTGAGGTTTAGACTTCTAGCAATGAGTAGCATTACCCTCAGATTTTGCTTGCTTGTACCTGTTACGGTGGTGAATTTGTCATTTGAACCTTGCCTAAAAAGGCACTATAAGGGTGGTAAGAGCCTTTGCCAGTATCTGGAATCCCAAGGGTGACAGGTGCAGGCCATCTCTGGCAAGGCAGTGTCGTCTGTCAATCATGTCATCCAAGGCAGATATTGGATTCCCTAAGAATGACACCAGAAGCTTAGCCAATTGTTAAAGTCGATCATTTTGTCCTTCTACTGTGGTATCATTCTGGGTGTTGGCAGGATGCTACTCAGGGCTAGGGTCATACCTGCCTGGGCTATAAGATTGGAGAGCTCCTCCATGTCTCTTTTTATGTAGTCCAGGGATGTACGTCTCAGGTCATTCACACCAACATGGACAGTGACAGAGTTATATTTGTACTTGTTGTGGCATGACCTGCGTGCATTATGTGGTGGATGCTGGCACCCAACAGGCAGCTGACAGTCGTTTTCCTTGTTTAGCCTGGTGAGTGGAACATCAGTGTGCCTGACTATAGAGTCACCTATGACTAGAGTGTTGGGTACATTATGCCTTATGGGCTGTAGTTGATTGGCACACTGAGTATGTGGGCTATGTGTCATTTGGGTTGTGTTGGGGGGGGTGGAGGTTGCTTGCATTTCTGCTTTGGAGATCTCGGTTGTTTGGGCAGATTTTTACTGAGAGCATCCATGAATGTAGGTGTGTGTTTTGTGCTTCTGTGTGTGTGTTTTGGTGGTGTAGGTTTTGAAAGACTATGTGATGAGTTGGTGCAAGACAAGTGTTTACCTTCTCCTCTTGACTGTTTAGTCCAGTCTTCAGTGAAGAGAGCTTTGCTTCCAGTTTGGCTATAAAAGTGCATCTCTCACAGGTCATAGTGTTGGGTGATAGGAGGAGAGGGTTGTCTGTGTACATGAGGCAATTGCTACATTGTCCCAAGATGCCCAGATTCATCAGGTAGACAGGAGAAAACACTGGGAGCTGAACATTAGACATGCCTGAATAGGTGCTTATTTATTAAGTACTAAAAACTGTTTTCCTCTAGACAAGTGAGGAAAGTTGAGTGCTGTAGTAATTTGTAACTTATTTAGTGTTTACTATGAGTTCTGAAGAAGTGCTGAGCTAAAAAAAACAGATTTGAGTGCTAAAACTAAAACGATGGCTAGTTGCAAGGGGAAATTTGAAGAGCAGACTTTATGGCACCAGGAATAGTTTAACCCTAGTTAAGTGGGGGGGGGGGAGCTCAGGAGCTCACAAACAGTCCTGGACACAGCAAATCCATATCTGAACAAAACCTGCTACAGGAAAGGGGGAAAGCAAGCTTAGAATGGTTTGTTCAGTAAAATTGGAAATGGAGAAAGCTGGAATATTAGTTAATTCAACGTTAGGAATCTGAGTGGGTTGGCCTTCACAAATGTTCTCTATTAGATTGAAAGAACTAATGACACTAGACTGGGAGGAGTGTCACAGATCAAATATATGGGTGGGCAACTGCAAAGCTACCAAGTATAAGAACACCACAACACTAGGGTTGGTGGATGGGAAAAATTACAGTTCCTAGCTGTAGCCACTAAATGAAAGTTTTAAACAACTCAAGGAGCAAGCAGACTCTTGAGAATGCTTTTAACTGTTAATAGACAATTATAGTAATACACACTATTACAGTTCCTAGCTGTAGAACACAGAAACCTCAAAAAATCAAAAATGCACAGAAAAGCTCAGATAGAGCACTCACAAACAAAAAATACAACTCTCAGTATGAAAAAACAGTTTACAGTTAAGTAATTCAGTAAACATGCAATTAGAGTAATGGAACAGTATCTAGCAATGAAATATACAGTTAAAACAGTATAAAACAGTACAAAAATGCAGTAAAACAATAAAAAAGCTTTATAACAGTGCAAAATGTAGTAGATCTACTGTATATCACAATTATAAGCATTTCAGAAGTGCAGTTCAGTAAAATAAGTGTAAAAAATAACTTATCCTGCTCTTGGAATCTTTAGGAATTTCTACTTAGTTTCAGTAATGAAATACAATACACAGCCTGAGCAATGCAAGTACAACCTTTTCAAGACACAGGGTTTATATACCAGTAAGGATGGAAGAGTTAGAAGATCAAATTACTACTCAGCCCCTACTATTATCCATTCACTCATACTACAGAAGGTCAGGAGGCCTTGTTACTCTCAATAATAATGAAGACAGATTATCAGCAGAAAATGGCTGCCAGAAACACAGGAAACTCAAACAAAACTACCAGCCTAGACAACAGGCCTCTATCAAGATTATGCCACCTGAGCAGAACACAGAAGCCTCACTTTAAAAGCATAGAAAGAACACCCACAAAGAGAAAATCCAAGTCTCAGTATGAAAAAGCAGTTTACAATTTAGTAATTAAATAAAAATGCAATTATAGTAATGCACCCTATTACAGTTCCTAGCTGTAGCCCCTAAATGAAAGTTTTAAACAAATCAAGGAGCAAGCAGACTCTAGAGAATGTTTTTAACTGTAAACAGACAATTATAGTAATGCACACTATTACAGTTCCTAGCTGTAGAACACAGAAACCTCAAAAAAACAAAAAATGCGCAGAAAGACTCGGATAGAGCGCTCACAAACAGAAAATACAACTCTCAGTATGAAAAATCAGTTTACAGTTAAGTAATTCAGTAAACATGCAATTAGAGTAATGAAACAATATCTAGCAATGCAAAATACAGTTAAAACTGTATAAAACAGTACATAAATGCAGTGAAACAATAACAAAAGCTTTATAACAGTGCGAAATGTAGTAGATCAACTGTACACCACTACAGTACCATACAGTCGGGCAGCTTGTAACATCTGATAGTAGGGGAACTAGAACAATGTCATCTACCACAGTTTGTACACAGGCTAAGGTACATATCAGCACTACACACACTGTCGGCATTCACCATAGGTACACAGACCTCAGTACTGTACGAACATCCACAGAATGTGCAGGTAATGTCATGTAATTTAACCGTTACTGTACATAACATGTGTAGCAGTCAGATATATCAGTGGCTTGTTCTCAGATATGATGCCACAAAGTATGGTGTACAGCACATATGCACCACTTCATGCACAAGATATGTACAAAGGTTGCAAGAGGTGTGGCTGGGAGCACATACACAGGGCCAATATTGACATGTTGCTGTGATAACCACATAAATTTACTGTTGTTACAGGGTTGTTGCAACATATGTCCTTTGAGGGATATGCCGTCTGTGACTACTACAGCTATCTCCATCTACTGACTGCAATCCTCACACTACCTTCAGCAGTCAACAGCTAGATGCTCCGTGGGTGACACATGCAACCACAAACACAACACTGCCCGGGCTGCAGATGACCCTGTAGATGGAGATTCCCCATAAACAAGGAAATGACATGGCAGGTATTGAGACATGTACAACAGCCATACCCACAGAAACACTGTGAAAACAAAAGTACTCCAAATGCAGTATAGTGGCACTTACAGTCTGTAGTCAGGTCAGGCACATCCACCTCCTGTTTGTTGCACTGTTTCCACAGTGTATGTTGTTAGAGGTACACTGCAATCCATCTGAGATGCTGTTTGCCACATGACAGATCTAGTTCCTGCTCACAGTGGGTGAAAAGGGTCAACACCACCATGATGTTCCTAGGTATTGAAGTGTTTCCATACACTTGGCTATGGGAATGTTACCACAGCTGTTTCACATGCAATCAGCTAGAGGAGGGCTGTGATTCATGCAGAGGCCATCAGCAGATCATGAGCATTACTTACATTACACATGCTGCTGCCTAAGCAAAGGAGGTGTAGGTCTCCAAGTCCATGTGAGAGGGGGTGAGGGACACAGACAGAAGCAAAAATTTGTCAGCGAGGGGTGGGAGGGTACAACTGAAGCATGTTTGTGTCACACACCTAGCAGCACAGGGTATCAAACCCCTGACAACTATGTAGTGCTAGCACAATTCACTGCAATTATTGGATGCGCCACATGGGTTACCTGTTCTGGAGCACTCAGAACATATATGTGATGGTGAGTGACATCTGCAACAGGGATACAGTAGCTGTATGGTAGGTGACATACACATGCCTTTTGGCATGAACAGGTACCAGCGTCAACACAGCCACACTCTCACAAGGACACAAACACATTGACACACGTGGCAGGGCCAGGTGTACAACTCATCACGATGGTCTGCATTGTGGCTCAGGGATGTAGTGTCTGCATTTCCCCACACAGGCAGGTATTGTATCCCCATCCGGTCACCTGGGTGACTATTGTGTGTGGGCAATGCTGTGCATTGCTTGCAATGTCTGTGTCCTTCATCCATGTCATGGACAGCATCTGGGATGTGCACGCCTCCCACATGCATGTACAGTGACATGGAACTATACCTGTGGTGTCTGGCCCATGTTGTGAACACAGATCATCATCAGATGTGCCAGTCCTGCCCACCTGTGGTGGGAACTGGTAATGGCCAGCAGCTTTACCCTGCATCTACATGGAGTGCATGCTATCAACATTCCTTGGTGTCAGTGGCATCCGTCCATATGGGGATTTTGTCAGGCATGGTATGTCTGTTGTGGGTCACATGTGATGGCACCACAGGTGGTGCAGGTGCCCATTGGGGAACATGGAGAGGTACACTGTCTGCACATATGTGCATATTGGACTGATAGACTGGGTGTCATGCCCTCTGTGACCAACTGCTGTCATTCCATAGTTACTATCAGTGGCCAATATGCAGTGTACTACCCACATATTGGCTGTCACCTAGGCATGTGTGTGTGTGTGTGTGTGTGTGTGTGTGTGTGTGTGTGTGTGTGTGTGTGTGTGTGTATGACACATGGGGTGAGAGTGTGCTCTGGGTAATACTGGGGTTGTTAACTGTGATTGCCTGGTCTTGATGTCACATGTCTGGGTATGGCTCTGCACCTGGCCTCTCAGCCATATCACATGTGTTATCCCTGTACAGTGGACATTGTGATATACAGTATGGCCACCATATAAGAAATATGCAAAACCCGCTCCACATTGGCCACACAGTCACAACAACCTCAACACAGGATGTGGGTTACAAACACACACTCACACCTGTCATGTTTGGGAGTAGAACCCCTACTTAACTAGTGGATTACACTACAGCACTATGCAGTTATAGTACACGCCATGGATTTTACTGGAGTAGCCCTTCCCCAAAAGTGTATTTCAAACTGACTGACATCAGCAGGATTGCCAAAGTAGGGCATTTGAAATGACTGCGAGAGACTAGCCTAAAATGCATTGCTCCCTACACAGACAGTGACACACATAATACATCCGGAACTGCCATGTGTAGGGATGGAACCCAACCACGCTTCTAATTCACAATACAGCAGTATGCAGTTACAGGACGTGCTACAGTGATTACTGGTCTAAAACCTTCCCAGAGGTGTATTTCTAGGTGCGTGACATTGGCATCCTTGCCAAAGTTAGGTATTTGACTTGTAAGGGGTGTGAGTATCCTAAAAAGAATTGCTCTCTACACAGTCAGACATGCACACAAACACAGACACACACTCACTTGCCAGGTTTGGGGTTGGAACACCTACCTAACTAGTTTATCACCCTACAGCAGTATACTGTTACGGGATGTGTTACAGCCTTCCCAAAGGTGTATTTCTAGGTGGGTGACATCAGCAACCTTGCCAAAGTTGGGTATGTGAAATGTAAGGGGTGTGAGTACTTTAAAAGCATTGCTCTCTACACAGTCAGATATGTATGCATACACACACACAGTTGGTGGGCTAGAACTGCCAACTAACTCCTTAATGACACTATGGCCATATGATGTTACAGGATGTGCTATGGACATTACTGGGCTATGATTGTCCCAGAGGTGTATTTCAAGTTGTGTGACATCAGCAGCCTTGCCAAAGGTGGGTATTTGATTTGTATGAGGTGTGAGTAGCCTAAAAAGCATTGCTCTCTACACAGTCAGTGTCAGACAGACACACACACAGAGACTCACACATGCACAGTTGCCACATCTTGGGTTTGACCTCCTACCTAACTATATTATTACACTACAGCAGTGCGCAGTTACAGCATGCACTACCAAGATTACTAGGCTACAGTTTTCCCAGGGGAGTATTTCTAGGTGAGTGACATCATCAGCTTTGCCAAAGTTGGGTATGTGAAATGTCAGGGGTGTGAGTATACCCTAAAACATTGCTCTCTACATAGTCAGACATACATATATATACACACAGTTAGCAGGTCAGGGGCTAGAACTCCCAACTAACTCCTTAATCACACTATGGCTATACAATGTTATGGGACTTGCTACAGAGATTACTATGCTATGATTGTCCCAGAGGTGTATTTCAAGTTGTATGACATCAGCAGCCTTGCCAAAGCTGGGTATTTGACTTGTAAGGGGTGTGAGTAGCCTAAAAAGCATTGCTCTCTACGCAGTCAGTAGAAACAAACACACACACACAGTTGCCACGTCTGGGGTTTGATCTCCTACCTAACTACATTATCACACTACACATTTACAGCATGTGCTACAGAAACTACTGGGCTACAGCTTTCCCAGGGGAGTATTTCTAGGTAGGTGACATCTCCAGCCTTGCCAAAGTTGGGTATGTGAAATGTAAGGGGTGTGAGTACCCTAAAAGCATTGCTCTCTACACAGTCAGACATGCATGCATACACACACAGTTGGTGGCTAGAACTCCTAACTAACTCCTTAATGACAGTATGGCCATACGATGTTATGTGATGTCCTACAGAGATTACTGGGCTATGATAGTCCCAGAGGTGTATTTCAAGTTGCGTGACATCAGCAGCCTTGCCAAAGGTGGGTATTTGACTTGTAAGGGGTGTGAGTAGCCTAAAAAGAATTGCTCTCTACAGTCAGTGTCAGACAGAAACACACAGTTGTCATCTGTGAGGTTTGACCACCTACCTAACTACATTATTACACTACAGCAGTACACAGTTACAGCATGTGCTATAGAGATTACTGGGGTACAGCTTTCCCAGGGGAGTATTTCTAGGTGGGTGACATCAGTAGCCTTGCCAAAGTTGGGTATGTGAAATGTAAGGGGCATGAGTACCTTAAAAGCATTGCTCTCTACACAGTCAGACATGCACACATACACACACAGTTGGCAGGTCGGGGGCTAGAACTCCCAACTAACTCCTTAATGACACTATGGCCATACGATGTTGTGGAATGTGCTATGGAGATTACTGGACTATGATCATCCCAGAGGTGTATTTCAAGTTGTGTGACATCAGCAGCCTTCCAAAGATGGGTATTTGACTTGCAAGGGGTGTGAGTAGCCTAAAAAGCATTGCTCTCTACACAGGCAGTGTCAGACAGACATGTACACATACGCACACACAGACTCACACTCGCACAGTTGCCACATCTAGGGTTTGACCTCCTACCTAACTACACTATCACACTACAGCAGTATACAGTTACAGCATGTACTACAGAGATTACTGGGCTACAGCTTTCCCAGGGGAGTATTTCTAGGTGGGTGACATCAGCAGCCTTGCCAAAGTTGGGTATGTGAATAGTATGGGGTGTGAGTAGCCTAAAAGGCATTGTTCTCTACACAGTCAGTGAGAGACAGACACACACACACAAACAGTGACACTCACTCGCACAGTTGCCAAGTCTGGGATTAAAACTCCTACCTAACTAGTCTATCACACTACAGCAGTATGCAAGTATGGGATGTGCCACAGAAATTACTGGCCTACAACTCTCACAAAGGTGTATTTCACACTGGATAACCTCAGCAGGCTTGTTAGGGTACAGCTATGGGGTGGCCAGTGTGTGCATGGCCCATACACCATTCATGTAGGGATGACACGCCACAGGCAGCCACACATGGGGTCATATGTCACAGGTGCATGTATAGGGCAACTAGCTGACTACGTCCTTGTACAGCCATGTTTCTCAGCTGGCACATGGACAACATAGTCTGTGGTGCTGACAGGTACTGGTTGCTAGTAACTGCAGTGTGTGACAGCTGCACCTGATGTGTTTGGGCCCTTCAGCTGTGTGCTCGGTGGGACAGGCATGGATGGCTCCTTGTCACAGTCACCCTCTTCCACACATCTATATCCATCTACCTTTGGCTTATTATGGTGTGTTGTCCTTACATATATGTCTGTATTCCTATCCACTATGTGTGCAAGGCATGAGTGGTCCATACTGACATGTGTCTGCAGTAACAATTGCAACCGCTGGATGTATCTGGTCCACTGGTGTTTGATACATGGCCTTCATGTGTTTAAGTCTGTGAGCATGCCCAGTTTGACCTTTCAGTATGTTCATGACTGACATTGCCTTCATTTCTCTAAGTCTGTGAGCATGCTCAGTAAGGCCATCTGTTTTGAATGTGTGGAGCATGTCTGGTGGTTTGTACTGCACAGCTGACCTTTGTGTTGTACACCGACAGGTAGCATGCTGTGTCTGCAGGATATCCACTGATCATTTGGTATTGATTGTTGCAACATGTCTGCATAGCGGGGGGTACACCTGACTATTTCTATGTTTCTACACAGGATTGGGGGGGCACGCACCTGACTGCTACTAAATTTCTATGTGGGGTGGGGGGCACACCTGATAGTTGTACACATTTGCTAGGACTGTACTGGTATGTCATGTAGTCCATTTCAATCAGTAGTCTTATGTATCATGCTGGCTACGCCATACTGGTGTACTACCATTCTTATCTTTTGATTGCATACACATTAGTTTCTGACTTCCTAGCTGTCACAACTGTCATCCCACTACCTGGCCTACTGTAGTCTGTCTGAGTAGGCCTGGGTGAGGTTACCCATACCCCTCATTCAAAGGCCATAGTACGGCATTTGTTTGTGTTTGTCTACACCTGTCCTGCTAGCTGTGACTGTTGTTGGGTATGTGACCCCCCCCCCCGACTGGCATGTGTAAGTCCCTTGTCTTGTGGGTGTCCCAGTATTTCGGGTGGTGCTGCAGAACTGCCTATGTCGGATGCATGTAGCACACTGCCTACGCATGGTTAGGCACAGGTAGTGTAATGTTTGGCATCCCTTTTACTGTATGTGAGAGTTAGAGAGAGGTGCTATTCCCTGGGTCCCTCTGGTGTCAGTGTATGTGCCATGCATTGCCTCTTTGCCAGGGCCAGGGCTTTCTGAGCACACCTCCTTCTGCCTACTGGGGCAGGCTCAGGTTGTTCTTCCTCCGAGTCACTCTGTGTCTGTGCAGGCCTTGGCATTGGTGGGGGGCTATGTGGCCCTGTCCCTTGATGCTCCTGCTGCAGCTGTTTCTGCAGGATCATATTATGTAGCATGCACATACAAGGACGATTTGGGTACATACAGTTGGTGAGTACTGCAAGGATGCATCTGATGTGTCCAGGCACCAGAACTGTGACTTGAGCATCCCAAACACATGCTCTATTATGAATCTTGTTTGTGCGTGTGCCTCATTATTGAGTTCTTGTTCGGGTGTGTGTGTGTTTCTGATGGGTGTCATCAGCCACAGCTATGGTGCATATCCAGCATCCCGCACTAGGTGACCATGTGGGATGTCCCCATTGGCAAATTTCTGGTACAGCTGCATCAGATGCCAGATTTGGGAGTTGTGATAACTTCCAGGGCAGCCAGCACACAGGTTCAGTATTATGCCCTGGGCATCACACATGACCTGGCAGTTGATGGAGGGGAAGCTCTTATGGTTGATGTAGACCCTACCCTGCTCCCCGGGTGGTGCTTTGATGCATATGTGCATGCACCCACTACCTCAGGGTATTCTGCTATTTGCTGGAAGAGATGCATACTGGTGGTCAATGCCTCATGGGTGAGGGGGAAATATACATGCTCACCAACATGTGCTGCCATGGCATCCAGGAACAGGTGGAGTACCCCGGATGCTAATACCTGTGAGATCCCCATCATAACCCCAGTTGGCCTTTGGAAGGTACCTGTAGCTAATATTCTTAGGCCTACACATATCTTCATTTCCACTGGGAAGGGTTCCCGTCTGTTAGTTCTATGTGTCAGGCGTGGCCAGCACAGCTCAACAATCTGCTGTAGGAGGTCCCTGTCCACCCTATAGCATTCCACTATCTTCAGCTCATGTAGCCCTTGGTAGTTTACCCTGGGTCACTACACTCTTCTGCGTCTCCTCACTGTGGGTTGGTCAGCAGCATTCCCATCCTCACCACTCTCAGCCTCTTCCACAAGTTGTATGATAGCTATTGCAGCCCCTAACATTTTGCTGTTGTGAGTGTTAAAAGTTCCCCACTTGTTTACACCTGTGGAGTAGGGTGTGAGAAAAACTGGAGGGGGTAGGTGTTTGCATAGTTTATATTGGCGTTCTGGGCTGGGCTGGTCTGCTGCCTGTGTAATTGGCTGGTTATGATACTTTTCACCTGGCAGCAAACCTAGTACCCCTTGATTAACTTCCTACTGCTGCTTTCCCTTCCCATTGCCCTTCTGATTCATCCAGGGGGCACACAGTGCAATCAGTGTACTCCAATGTGCACACTGCTGCTATTTCCTGGGTTCACTTCCTTTATCTTCCTGTAGATCCCATTGAGTGGCACGCATACCCTCTTACACTTTGTCATATGTGCTGGGCAGGTTTAGGCACATCCCCTGGCTTTGCTGTGCTAAGCTGGATACAACTCCAAGCCACAGGGCTCCAATCCATTGACAGTATTTCTGACACACCCACAAATGATGCCACCTACCTCCTAGTCTTGCACTCAACTATTCATACTCATACACTGTTGGGACCTGCCTCACATGCTGGGGAAAACCAGGATTCACTATCCTTCCCCTCATTTGCATTGAATTGCCTGCTAATGCATAGTTACATGTGTCACACTGTGCCTCCTCCCTTAGCAACCAGTATTCGCTGACCAGGTTGTCGTTTGCCTGCCATTGACTTGCATGGCGGAATACTGATTTTAGTTTGACTGCTTTTTTTTTGGTTCATTTTCTTATTTCCCCACTGATCCTGTTTGTGCACCGCTGCCCTATGCTTCAACGGCCGTGATTGGTGGACATATCATAATAGTTGTATTTTGTACATTTTGCATTGTTTGCAATGCTAGTGGCCTTCTACTTGGCCATTGGCATGCTTACTCAATGATATGCAGCCTTTATTTGGAGCTGTCATAGCTCCATTTTGGATTTTGCAATACAGTGCTTGGTTACTAACCAAGTACATTTCTGCATATTACGCTAGTCCTGCACACCCTGCTTCCTGTTTCCTAGATGGCAGATTTACCTCATTTGCATGTTTTTCACCTGTAAATAGGGTGATTTGCATACGGGGGCTGGAAACGTGCAGCACTAGTGCTAGAGCGGTCGCGCACATCAAACGAGCACATACGTGGATCACTCGGCTGCCATATTGGCAAATTTTTTCTCTTACACTAATCATGCACGCAATGCAAGCATTTGAGAATCCAGGGGATTCTCCTTGAATCTCTGCATCCAGTGTATATCTGCTTATTATTGTCTCACTATATGTCATTTGCCTTTGAATCCCAGGACATATCTTGTAATGTAATGGTTTTCTAGACGTAATTACAATATTTGTGAGTTTCAAGGAAAGAGAAGTTTGCTGTGGTTCATGCTAAGCCTGTTTTCAATGTGAGAATTTGTTTTGTTTAACAAAGTGCTATGAAAGTTTTTTTGCTGTAAAATTTGAGCCGGATGTTTTAAATTAAATCGACATTTTTGTGATCATTCTAAACATAGAGAAGAAACTAGTATGCACACTGACAAGTTTGAGCACTATTTTATGGTAAATAGAGAGAAACAGGCAAGTAATGTGATACTGGTATGGCTGGGGGAACCGTGATCCATTATAGGGTCCCAGTTGATCATGATCTGACTCTATCCATGTACATGTTTAGAGCCTCTCGTGTCAACTAAAATAACAAAAATTTCACTCAATGTACTGGGCTCCAGTTTCGTTGATTAGAGTAAAACTCAAATACCATGAGGTATGATTTCAGATCATCATCCATGTTAATTTCTTTTCATAGCAGGCACACTTATGGGGTCAGTGGCTACATTTGTCAGTACAACTTATTACTGTTGTAGTTACATCAGTTTCTGTTCAGACTCTACTTTAGAATCAGCAAGCAGTTTCATCAAGTCCTCCATGTTTCAGGTCACCAGGGACATGACAGGATGCATCAGTAATATATATGTATATATTTTACACACACACACACACATACACACACACACACACACACACATATATATATATATATATATATATATATATATATATATTGGTGGCAGTTAAAAAAACAGTAAGCAGCACACATATCTTATGGTAATAATGGCAACAGCTGTGTAGAGAATTAATATTCCAAAAAGACCTTCACTTGGCAGGAGCAAGAGAGATACTATGTGGAATGGTATATAACAAGTCCTTGACCATCTATTCATGCATAAACCACCAATGTAAAAAAAAAGGTATCCTTGCCTACAGGAATGTTTGGCTGTGGACTGTTGAGCAAACTGTCGTTAATTAATATAATACTCTCATTTATCTGGTTTAGTTAATGGAGTCTAGTGATCTGTTCCTTATGTATACTTTTTACTTAAATTGACTTAGGTCTTCTAGGTATGTTATCTGTATCAGGTGATTTCAGTTTAGCTGGTTGGTTGTGTGGCATAGAGGGAGGAAGCCCTGGATGTAACTCAGATGGTGGAGATAGGACTGGAGGACCAGGTGCTGCAGGCATACCTCTCAGCCTCTTAGAACAACAAATCTGGACAAAGCCATAAATAAGAGTGGAAAACAGGGTCAAAAATAGGGACAATATTTAAATATTGCTCTTACAAACATAGAAAGTTGATAAAACAACAGATTTTGCATTGGCATGCATTTTTTGGAGGGTATGGAGTCTGAAACTCAGATATCTTTCATTATTTTCAAACTTCAGTCTTTAATGATTTGCCACTAATTTGCCAGAAAACCACAATTCAATGAAAAATGGACCAAAAATATGAGGCAAAAATCTGGACATTATGTGAAAATCTGTACAGTTGAGAGTCATGGCTGCAGGAGCTGTCCAGGTGTTGGGGAAGTAGCATTGAATTAGCCAACACTGGTCATCCATCCTATGCAGAGACAAGAGAAGTAATCTGCTAAGGCATGATCAATGATACCATGCTAGATGAAGGTCAGGGTACAGGACCCTGTCCATGAGCTGAACATGTTCTCCTTGCCAGGAAGTATACCGTTTTAACCAGAGTGGTCTATGCATGAAGGCGTGTATGCATTTATCAATGGTCTGGCTTTGCAAGGTACCAATCAGATAACAAAAAAGCAGTGAAGAATATGGTTAAAACAAGGAAAAACCCTGGTGGCCACCTGGATAACAGTCTGCTATAGCTGGCGGTCACTCAGGGGAAAGACATGGGCTAGATACATAAATCAGTTAATCACTGGCAAATAATGGGGGAAATGTGAAAAACAAGAATACCAAAATACCAGTTTTTATATCTTTGTGAATTATACACAACATACCTAACTTCTTGTATCTGTATTATGCTTTTCTTATTTTGATGTACTTGTACTGTGGTTAAATTGTTTCATATTGTTGTTTTCAGCAACTGTATTACATCATTGTGTAATTCTAGTTGTCTGAAACGTTCTCTCTCTTGACCTTTACTGCAACTTTTTTCCCCAAGCTGAATATTCCCATTTATCAAATAAATATATATTTTAGTAATTTTTAATATGTTATTAAAAATAGAATTCCTCTGGCTGCTCAACTGACCCATGGTCCCCTAACCATATCCCCCCCCAAGTGAGAGCTCGGTTGCCCATTCACTCCCAGGATGCTCATGTCAAGCATACTGGGAGCAGCACATCATTCTGAGGAAGTTCTTTTTTTCCTTTGTAGCCCCAAGGGGTTGATGTACTAATGGCCTCTGTGGTACACACCATGCCTCTATGTGATGACACCTATATGAGAACATGAGTTCTACCATGAGATTGTGCCCATGAACACTATTTCACTTACCCCCCAAAAAAACAAAAAAACCAAGTAGAGTTATGACTTGCCATTCTTCTTCTTCCTCACCAGCTCCAATGGGTACCTGAGCTACCTAGTAGAATTTGGGTCACCTAGATTGTAGTCAGGGTTTTATATGCCAACAGAGCTAACTTCCTCTTATTAATAAATGGAGATTATACCAAGATGCATAAATATCTTTATCACCATATGCAATATGTGAAAAACTTATGGAATTATTTAAACAAAAGTGACTGTTATTTTTTTTTTCAATTAGGGGTATTTCCCAAGAACACACATTCAGAGCCAGTACTCATGTCAGCACTTACTATTTATGACAGCAATGTATTGTCAAAATAAAACTGGCTATGTCTATGCCAGTGGCATAGATGGATAAATCCCTGAGTGCAGCCAAATGAACCAAGCAGCTTGTGTGCTTGATGGTGCAGGTAGGGATGATAGTCAAGTCTTTTCTGGTAGTTCTAGCCTGGCTTCCACCACTGATATGATGAAGGGCCTTGGACAAAGAGCAGAGACCCCTGTCATGATACAGTAAGCTAGTAACTAGAAGGTGTGGGCATGCTTGCTCAGTCTGGTTATACTAGTTCCTGTTAACAAATTTGAAGAAGAATACACATGTGGACTAGAGGCCACAGGCAGCCCTTTCATCAACACAAAGCATGGGGTTAGGCCAAAAGCAAACACAAAATAGAAAAGTTATCCATGCTAGGATGCCAATGACAGAACAAAGTACCCTTATGGCTGCCTTGATAATGGAGGGGCAGGTTATGTCCAGCAGGCATTGAGGCAAAAATGGCCCCACCCAAAAAAAAAAAAAAAACTAACCTCCAAAATAATTTCTTAACCAAGCTAGAAACCACCTATAACAAGATATCCAGATTTACAGCCAGTAGTAGCTGCAAATCCCATTATTGCATATCCCTGAAAATCTTGAGATGGCCTGAGCTCCCCCACATGCTTCAAATAGCACAACTACAAATTGCACATAGCATCCTGAATAGGCCCAACTCCTGCCCTGCCCTTACATCTATACTTACACCCTACACACCCAATCATGACCTCAGAAGACGAAAACCTACTTGAGGTGACCAATCCAAACAAAAATATTGGAAAAATACTTTACAGTCATCCAATTGTATACTCATGGAACAAGCTTCCATTGTCCCTTCGCTCCACTACCAAAAGTGGTGACTTCAAAAAGCAACTAAAAATTAATTTCCAATATGCATGGAGCTGTACTTGTTAGAAAATAACTTAATGCTTTTTTCTTCTTTTCTCAATTAACACATCTGCCTGGTATTTTCTATCTAATGACTATATATATATTACTCTCTGCAGTTAATACCTATGCTATTAAATGCATGATGCATCTTTGATGTACTATGTCATGATGTTACTCAGAATTGTATATTACATATTAGAAAATATTTTTTATTTTATGGCATTGCTATATTTCCTTGTATATAACTTAGTGATATCCAAATTTCTCAGAGAAATTGCTACTGCATTCTCAAATTACTGTACTTTTGCCTTGTAAATATTCCTGCTGTATATTTCTCTCTCTGTTTTTGTACTGTTAAGTGTCTTACAACTTGACTTGTTAGTTTTTTTTTCTTATTTTTACTAATTACTTTCATGGAGCTTTTCTCCTCAGGTCTTCACTAAAAATGGATCTATGGGCACATTCGGACTAACCTAGTTAACAAATGTCAAAATATAATAATAAATAAAAATACATGGGTACCAGACTAACAGGAAGTTAGATGTATAATCATATGAGACAGATTTCAGTAAGGCTTTTGATACAGTCAAATGTAAAATATTAATTTGCATGTTACAACATTTTGGCTGTTCCTAGGGTGGAACTCTGGGTTAAAAGCTGTCTGAGGAAAAGGAAGTACATGTTACGGAATGAATCAACACTGAAATCTGGAGATTCACAAATGTGTGCTGCAGAGAGCAAGTCTGTGTTACATCCTGCTACATCAGTGATATTGTGCATCTGGGTAAAGAATAAAAAGTATTTGTTTTTGCTGATGACACAAACAACTGAAGCATTGTCACTGAGTTAATAGCCAGTGACTTATCAGGCTACATACTTACTGTTAATGGTGAGATCATCAGAAAATGTTGGGGTCTGTCCCCATCCAAAAAAAAAAGTAGTGTTCATATCAAAAGAATATTATGCCGTTGGTTAATTCTGTTTGTATTTTATTCCATACGTCCTTACTGTACATACAATATGACAAGCAATGTTTCTGCATTTATGATTCTGCGACAGTCTTGCCTAAGGCGATTTCTTTCTTCCTTTGTTTTATGTCTATGATTGCTGCTCACATTCGTCTATATGTTCTACAAAGAAAAACAAAAGAATGTGCTGTTCTGTCCTGCTTAATAATTCTAGTGCTGACAAAAAATATTTGATCTGGATCATGATGTTCTCTTAATTTTTTTTCATTACCTCTTTCGTGTCGGATCCTGTGATATCCATTTTTTTCATTTTGCACATTGGTCGATATATATTCCTAGGAAGCTTTAATCTCTGATGCTTTATAATCAGTACTTGTTCAGTAACATTCTGTCTATCCTGATAAATGAAACCCATATCACTTTTAATAAAATTGGACACATAACTTTACCAGATGCTCAGGAAATGTGAGGCTCCTTGCTTTATTAGAAGATAACACTATGGGTGTTGCCACAGCTGCTACAGGAAGACAATAGGAACAAAAGAGAGTGCATTCACAGTGTGATGGGTGCACTGTCATGTGATGGTCTTGGAATATTCTTCTGTCTTCAGTGTTACTGTAGTAGAATCACAAAGCCTGGAAGTTTGGGGTGAAACTTACTTTTGTAGGTAGGGTGCTGCAAACCTTAAAATCATATTTAACATTGGATGGCTTTAGGTTCAGAAGGTTTTAAGTTCTGTTCTCACAGCAGGTAATTGGTATAATATTTCATTACTGACACTGCAGTGCACTATTAAAAACAGATGCCCCATTAATATCCATTTTAATCAGTTTCTTTGATATTTCCTAAATGCATTTTGCATTTGTTGACATATGTTTCTATGCCAATGATCATTCCCTGTTTATCTTCTAAAACTTCAATTCCCCTAATCTGCATTTACATATTTTACATTATCTCTATGACATGTTTTCTATCCTGTTTTTTTCTATTAGGCTTATTTCTGAATGTCCAACATCTTTCTTGCTGAACCTCATTCATAAAAATGATCTTCCTTCCTTAGATTCTGAAAAAAGTCAGTTGTGGTATATATGTGTTGGAAAATTAACTGAAATTGTACTCTTTGTTTCACACTATATCAAGAACTAATTTAGATTTATCACATTTTCAGTGAAAAAACATGTTCAATATAACATCCGGTTAAACAATGCAGTTTAAAGAACATTTTGTTTTTATTTAGCTTAGTGATATCTCTCCAGTTTGATCACTTTATACCAACACTTCATATATTCTCATCTTTTTCCTGATAATTTGTCTGGGTGGTTTTCCCAAAATTACATTTGCTCCCCTTCAGTAGTTACATTTCCAGATTTCCACTTTCCCTATTTAGACTATCACAAATATTAGTTTTGGTTTTGTTTATTGGTAATTTTCTTTTGTCTTCCACAACTATTTTTGCATTATGTTTGCATCTGCCCAGTAGGGCTAACCTGGTCAGCAAATACCAAATAAATAAATTATATTTTCCTTTTCTGATTCACATCACTCCATGTAAAATTATCCAGTTCATTCCAAACTGTCATTTCTATTAGTACCGATTTCAATTAGTTCTTTGTAACATTTCTCTATGGACAAATTTTAGAAAAATATGGCTGCCAGCCTGAAATTGTCAACACGACTGTGCTCAATAGCATATAGCAATATATGGTGATTCAGAGTAATGATAAAGCTACAGTAAGCAGTATCTCATTAGAGGCTCATATTATGTCACTGAACTGAACATCAGCATTGATAGACTTAATCATTCTAATGTTCCCCCTGTTTACCCATGCAATATGGCTGCACAGGCGCCTACTAACTAAAACACACACACACACACACACACACACACACACACACACACACACACACACACACACACACACACACACACACACACACACACACACAAAACTCTCTCTCTCTCTCTCTTTTGGAAAGAATACAATATTTCCTTTTTCTATTTATTACCAGTTATAGCTCTCTTTATAGTCATTATATCCCTCTCCCTTACTCTGCCAATACATTAGACATTTTTGAGGGCTAGCATAGGGCGATAAAGCCCTGACAACAAACTACATGACCTCAGGCAACTTACCACTGTACCCTTCCTTTATCAGATCCATCATCAAATATAATACTCCCTTTGATATGTACAAATCCAAGTATAGCACTCAAGGGGAAAGGCTCCAATAATTTTTAACTAATACAAATAAAGGCCTTAAATCTTTCATTGCCATAGATTAGTACAACTCCAAATTCTCTGAGGTGATCCGTGTTGCACTTTTTGAGCCAAGAAAAAAAAAAGAGTATTGTCTGACCACCCATTTCTTCACAAACAACAATACCGGAGAGCTACATCTCCACCAAAAAATGAATGACACTTGTTAGAGGAGTATGTTCCTAACTCAATGTATTCAGCCTTTGGAATAAGTTACCACTAAAAGTTAAGTGGAGTTCTACTTTGTCTGCCTTTAAGTCTAGTCTTGATGATTGCTTTACTTGAACGCTGAGCACAGCTGAGTGTTTCTAAACAGTGACACGAACTTTTAAGTGAGTCTGCTTAAATGTATATAGTATATATATATATATATATATATATATATATATATAGTTAGGCATCTTATGGTTCCTTATTGTTCCTTTGATTGTTTGCCTAGTATTGTTTTTATGCTCTTAAGATTAGCAGCTTTGACATCTGAAAGTGTTATTCAGGTAGGACGGTCATGCTCATTCTGGCTAAGAGGCATACCCCTGAATGCACTTCACAGTTGATCACTGGTGGATGTTGGAGCATGCAGTACAATATTGTCTTCAAGAGAGGCAGGGTAGACGCTGAGTTGCTGCTGAGGCAAGATGATATGCCAGCAGACCCATTGCACAACTGCCCCTGAGACACAAGCAGTTTTATGCATAGGGTGAGACTTAGGTTCTAGTTCTCTGGCAGCAGTATGATGTTGCCCTGGGGTGCCTTGGTCTCCTTACCCTCCCGAAACATAGAGTTAGTACTAGAGAGGCTAACACAAGTTCAGTAGGCCAGGTAGATGAGCAGAAGCTTCTGAAGCTTCTGTTGACAGCTGATGGTTAACTGTGGACAGCGGAACAAATCTTGTTTTTATTTCATTCCTCCAAAAGCCTGATTGTCATATTTGTAGTCTGATATTCATATAAATGAACTATATATGGCCTTCCACTCTTTCCCTATGTGCTAAAACTTCCTTCATACATTAGAGATACAACAGATTTTCTGGAAAAAAACTCTAATCTTGAGTGGACTAAAGACGTGTTGGATGACATTAGATGTAAAAGGTTTATATATGGGTCTATATCAAAAGACTGAAGAGGCGTTTAATCGAACACCTCTTCATAGACACACAAAGAGTGAATGCACTAAAGCGCAAATGCTTAAAGCAGTGATTTCTTTCCCTGGGAAAGAAATCTCTTGGCCACCCCCGTGTGTTTGCCCCTTTCCCCAGTGTAGTGTGATCTTGGAGTTGGTATATTTAGTTAGGGAAGGTGTGGAGGGAACAACCCCCCCCCACATTGGGGGGTGTGGGGGTGAAGCCCCCCACATTGTTATGTTTGAAAGTGTGTGTTTGTGTGAGTGTTTGTGCTAGTGATTTCTTTCCCAGGGAAAGAAATCACTGTTTTGAGCATTTACGCTTTAAGTGTCGACAGAAAGGTGTTCAATTAAAGGGCTCTTTGGTCTTTTGATATAGACGCTATATACAAGTATTAAGTATATGCATGGTGTAGAGGCTTTAAATTACTTTTTAGAAGATAGTCCCATTTCAAATTGTATAGTTGACCTATTATATTTCTGTCTGACTAATAATTTCTTTACTTTTGATAATGAAATTTACCACCAAATCCAAAGTAGAGCCATGGGTGCTCATTTTGCCTCAATGTATGCAACTTTAACTATGAGATTGTTTGAATCTGAATATCTATATGAACATAATTTTATGAGTAAATATATATATAGTGATGATTTAATACTTCGATGTAATGGGAGCAGTAGTGAAATTGGTGATTTTATTAATGATTTGCAAAATAATAGGTATGATTTTAGTTTGATGGTTTGCAAGTGAGAAAGGTAGTCTCTTTTTTTTAGATTTAAAATTTGAAGGTTTGAACAATGGAAAAATAAAGAATACCATATATAGAAGGTCTACAGATGGTGGTCAATATTTATATGGTGATAGTTGTCATCCATCAATCCATTCATCCATCCATCCATCCATCCATCCATCCATCCATCCATCCATCCATCCTCAACCACTTTTCCCATTTTTGCATATAGGGTTGGGGTGTCACTTCAACAGTGACAGTCACCTACAGCCAGGGTTTACACTGCCGGATGGCTAGCCCTATACCTCCCCATTTAATTTCTTCTTTACCCTATGGAGAATTATGAAGTCTATGTCTATGTAGGCTTTGTAGTGATGAATTTGATTTTTTTTAATGAAGAAGAAAAAAATATTAATATGTTTATTACTAGGGTTTATAAGGATTTAGTTATGGAATCTTTACAGAGAGTTATTAAGGGGCATAAATATATATGTACACATCCAAATAGGAAAGTGAATGTTTCAAGTAATAGTAAAACAGTTGATAATAAATGGAAGAATGCTATATAGCATATTTAGTGATAAATTGATTATTTTACTAAGGTATTATTGGCAGTTTTTAACAAAAGAAAAATCATTTTTCAAATTGCTTAATAATTCCACTTTGATTTCTTATAAATGTGGACAGAGTTTAGGGGATATGCTTGTCCATAGTTGCTTTATTCTTCCAATTACCCAAATACATGCAGGTTTTAACAATTCTTTCGTGGGTACCTTTCCTGTGGTAAGTGCTGGAGTTGCAGATATATTGCATGTTCCTTTCAAAAAATAAATAATTTAATGTTTAATCCTATTAAAATTTTTCATATGTTACAGAAGGCATTATTTATGTGCTAAGAGTCCTTGTAATTATTTTACATCGGGGAGAGTAAAAAAAACTTTTAAATGTAAGTTACAGGAACATATTAGGGATATAAAAAACAGCAAACAAAGTCACATAGCTTTACATTTTAACTGTTTTGGAACAGGTGGTAATTAAACTTAGGGAGGACAATCCACTTAAAAACAGATTACTGTACAAAGAGACTATATGTATTTTAAAATATGACACTTTAACATCTTTTGGTTTAAATATGGAATGTAATTGGAAATATCTAATCTAATTTATTTTTAAATTGTTTAACTGATTAATTAATTAATTGTTTAAGGTTTTGTATATAAATTGATTTTTAAGACTGTGTTTCATTACTCCTTGAAGGCTTTTGCTGAGGCGCTAGAGTATATTAAAGCTTATTTCTTCTGTGTCTGCAGCCTGTTGTTTTTGCATTTCATAGGTTCATAGGTGTGTACTAGGCTAATGGCCCTGGAGCCTTTACAAGCCTAGCCCATAGGATTACCCTGGCATCGTGCCACCCGACCTTAGTTCCCAGTGTCTCTGTCGAGTAAAGCCACTGGAGTGATCCCTGGGGTGAATTTTCTATTTCCCATCCACTCATCAAGATTTCTCTTGAAGAGGGCCAGTGAGGTGTTCTGCTTGACATGTATGGGAAGTCTCTTCCATAGCATGGGCAGTCTCTGGGTTATGAAACAGTCCCTCCGGCATGTTCTGTTGATTGTGGTAATAAGGTTGAGGTCTCTGGAGTGTGTGGTGTGGAGGAATTGGGATTTCGTTATATGTAGCATTTCTAACAGAGCTGGGTCAGACATGGCTTTGTAAGTTAAGCAGCGATTGCCTCTAAGTAGGTGATATGAGACAGAGAATAGTTGGAGTTTTTTTAGTCTGTCCATATAGGACAAATGTTTAAGGCCTAGGATCCTCTTTGTGAGGTACTTTTGTGGCCTCTCCAGTTGTTTCAGGTGTTTAGTGAGGTACATGCCAAATGGGGCATTGTACTCAATGATTGGCCTAATGAGGGAAGAGTAGAGGGAGACAATGACCTCTTTCTTCCTGGATACAAAACCCTTAGTAATGTGATGTGCCTCAAAGAAGGACTTTCTGACCACAGTGGAAATGTGGTGGTCAAAAGAGAGGTTGCTGTCAACCTGTGTTCCCAGATCTCTTATAACACCTTCTGTGTTCAATGGACTACCATCGATGTAATAATTCATGGGAACTGGGATTTTTTCCAAAAGGGATGATGACACATTTTTTTGGCATTGAGCTTAAGGCCATTTTATTTATTTTAGTTGTTCCAGTTGTTGTGGGTTATTATGTATGACCCTGCTTTACTCAATTCATGTAAATTATCTACACATGGCAACAGGTAACTACAAAATTTATTAAGTACTTTACACTTAACTGTTACGAAATCCAAATGTTTTAAAGTGCATTCTTAATATAAAACAATATAAAAGAATGAGCTTACTTTATGTTAAGAAAGTAAAAACAGCTCATTCATAGGATCATAGGATAATAGGAAGTTACTAGGCTATTGGTCCTAAGGCCCTTACAAGCCTAGCCAAGAATTTAGCCTATGTTTCAACAAGTCAGCACCTGATGACCTGGTCCAGCAGGGACAGGTGGAATCCCAGGGGTGTATTTTCTGTTCCTCATCCAGTCATCCAGGTTGTACTTAAAAGTTTTAATGAGGTACTCTGCTTGAGTTGGAGAGGGAGTCTATTTCACAGAAGGAGGAGTCTCTGAGACACAAATCTGTCCCACCAACAAGTCCTATTGATGTCACAGACCAGGTTGAGGTCACGGGTGTGGGCTATTTGAGTGGAGCTTGACTTGTGGATATGCAGCAGTCCTATCAAGGTGGTGCCAGCCAGAGGTCACCTTTGAGGAGTCTGTATAAGACCGAGTAGAGGGACAGGGCCTTTAGCCTATCTGTGTAGGGTAGATGTTTGAGGCCCTGGAGTCTCCTGGTGAGGAACCTTTGTGGTCTCTCCAACTGCTGCATGTGCTTTGTGAGGTACATGCCAAAAGGGGCATTGTACTCAATAATAGGTCTTATAAGGGAAGAATACAGGGATGTTATGACTACCTTGCCCCCTGATGAGATACCCTTACTAATGAGATGGGCCATGTAAAAAGCTTTCCATACAATGGAGGCAATATGGTGGTCAAAACTCAGTTAGCTATCAACCTGGGTGACCAAGTCTCTCAGAATTGATTGCATGCTTAGGACCTTATTATTAATGTGATAATTTGTGGGGACGTCACTCTCCCCAAAGGGAATGATGATGCATTTTTTGGCATTCAGTTTGAGGCCATGTTTCTGGCACCAGTCATTTGTTTGGGTGATACCCTCTTGGAGGATGTCCACATCATTAGGGGAATTGATGACAGCACTCAGCCCACAGTCATCTGCAAACATGGTCAGCCATAGCCCACTGGTTTTGGCCTGAACCTCAGAAAAGCATATTCCAAACAACACAGGCGCTAAGACTAATCACTGGGGTACACTGCTCATTATGGGTCTACTGCTTGAGGTGGAGTCCCCTGTTTTGACTAGGTGGGTTCTATCAGTGAGCCAGTTTGCTACCCATCTGGTAACATATGGATTGATGCCTAGTTGAGAGAGTTCATCTATTATACCCGAGTGGGGAATAGTATCGAAGGCTTTGGCCAGATCAGAGTAGGCAGTGTGCACCATGTTCCCCTCGTCCATGGCTTTGGTGTCTCTCTCAATGAAGTCAACCAAATTTAACAGGCATGACCTCCCCTTGATGAAACTGTGTGGGACTGAGTTTTTGGAGGTTGCCAATGTCCTTGTTAATGAGGTCCATGATAATTTGCTCCATGGCCTTGCAGATCAGGCTAGTTGAGCTGATGGGTCTATAATTTCCTGGATCGGTGGACGCGCCACCTTGGTGCAAAGGGATGACAGTGGCTGTCCTCCACTTGGGTGGGATGAAGCTGGTACTCAGGCTTTAGTTGAATAGGGTGCCTAATGGTGCTGCAAGTTCCTGCCTGAGTTCATGTATGATGCAGCAGGTTGGCTATATCTTCGGTGTGTGTGTATGTGGTGTCCTTGATGACCTGTTATGAGCAGATCTGAGTGCTTCCTTTGAGATAGCAGACATATGTGAAGAAGGCCTTATGATTGCATTTAGTAGATGTAACCAGTTTGGACTCAAGGTTTGCTTTGTGGGATTTCACTAGTGCTCTTATTTGCTTGTTCAGGCTAAGGTGAGATTGCTTCCACTTAGGCACCTTATTCTTCTTTGTCCAGGACAGACATTTTTTCCTCTTATTATAGAGTTTATATATTGCAGATGTCCACCAGACAGGTTTACTCTTCCTTAAGGAGGATGATTTTGTCCTGTCGAGTATTCCTGATTCCATGCAGCTATATAATTGCTCATATAGTACTTTGGTGTAGGTTTGGATATAGGTGCCAGTTCCTATGGAGAGGGGGAGAGGGCTGTGAAGCTGTTTATACCTTCCTTCCTTCAGGAGGTTGTAATTAGCTTTGGAGATGCTTTTTTGTTTGACCCTAACTGGGGGAGGGTCAGAGGAGATGGTGACTTCAAAAGTGACCGTTTTGTGGTTGGATCTTACTAGGGAGGATGACACTCTAGGGATGCTGCATTGGTTAGTCATGTTGGTTAATACCAAGTCCAAGATATTTTTATCTCTTGTGGGGGTGTCGACCAGCTGGTCTAAGGCATTTGCATTGAGAAAATCAAGGAATCTCTGGGCATTTGTGTTTTGGCATGAGTAGTTCTTCCAGTATATGGCTGGATAGTTAAAGTCTCTCAGGATCAGGGTAAACAGTTGAATCTTGATAGATTTAAAGACATCAAGATAGGTGTAGTGGACATCTTTAGTCAAAGCTGGGGGTCTGTAGCTAGCTATGATTTGAATAGGGGTCCTGTCAATGGTTAACTGCACCACGAGTGTCTCCTGTGTGTTATACTGTTTGACCAGCCTGGATATGTGTATGTCTTTTATACATATTGCAACTCCACCTCCTTTTGCTTTGCTGCCCATGGTTTAAGGTCTGAATGTATGATAGGATGAGTAACCTGGTATGGATGGGGTGCTCTCCGCAGCTTTGAACCAGATTTCTGTGACTGCACAAATGTCAGCGTCTTCCAGGGTTAAGAATGCTTGCAATGAGTTCAGTTTCATGTTTCGACTCCTATTGTTTATTTATTTTATTTTACATTTGTCCGACTGGACACAGGTCCATTTTGAGTGGAGGCCCAGGAAGAAAAGCTCCGGTAAAGTACAGTACAAAAGATACAGTATGGTAAGATAAGAAGTGAGTATCACAGCAAGCTGAAGATTTATACACTTGGGCATACTTAGCAGAAATTAACAATTTTAAAATATCTAAAAGAAAGTCAGTACATTAGAATATACATTTATGAAACTCTGAGACGATTTATTTATTTATTTATTTTATTGTAGGGTATTTATGATTGGGTAGAGTAGAAGAGAATGGGAGGTAGACAGCCACAGTTCTGATGTAAGTAGAATCCCAGGAACAGTGATGTTATGGTTTAACCTGGAGGGTGAGGTTTACAGGATGACCTTTAATTTGCATTTTTATGAAATTTTCATGTTGGTAGTTTTCACCTCATGGCATTGCCTACAAAAGGCACTATAGGGGAGGCAAGAACCTTTGACAGGAGTCTGAAACCCAAGGGAGACAGATGCAGGCCATCTCTGGCAAAGCATCATGGTTTGTCAGTTATGTCTTCCCAGGTTGTCAGGTACTGGATCCCCTTGAAATGACACCAGAAACTGAACCAATTGTTAAAGTCAATCATTTTCTGTTTGTATAGAGGCATTATTCTGGGTGATGGTAGAATGGTGCTTAAGGCTAGGAACATACCTGCCTGGGACACGTATTCAGCAAGCTCAATCATGTCTCTCTTCATACGGTCCAGGGAGGTACATCTCAAGTCATTCACACCAACATGGGCTATAACAGAATCATAACAGTACCTGTTGTTGAGAGACTTGAGTGCATGGGTGATGGCACCTGACAAACAACTAATAGTGAGTTTCTCCTTATCCAGCCTGGTGAAGGGCATGTCTGTGTGCATCAAATGGAGTCTTCTATGACTAATATGTTGGGTTTATGTCTGGGCCTTAGTGGCTGTGAGACACAGGTGTGTGGACTATGTGTGGTGTGTGGTGTTGTGGGCAGTGGAGTTCACATGTGTTTTTGCCTCAGAGGTCTCTTTTGTTTGGGTATATTTTTGTTGAGGAGCTCCTCATGTGTAGGTGTGTGTTGTGTTGGTGTGGATGGTGTTTGAAGTGTGGTGTTATTGTTGAAGACTTTCTCAGTGCCAGGTATGCTGGCTTGTGAGAGCATTGACTCTAGGTTCTTAATGTAATTGTATCTCTCACAAACTATGTTCATAGGTGGTAGTAGTAGAGGGTTGTCCGTGTACATGAGGCAGTTACTACACTATCTGGGGATGTCTATATCAACTAGACTGTCAGGATAAAATGCAGGAAATTGTCCATCCATATTTGTCAGAAACTGAGGGAGAGAGGACAGAGAGAGCTAAGTGGGTAAAGGGTAGAGGGTCTAAGAGTAGTACTATTAGGTGATCACACAAGTGCTACTAAGGGAAGATTTGTACCTGGACTACCTCACAAAGGGTTAAAAACATTGCAGCTGCAGCTCTGGATGCAGCAAACCTGTATCAAACTATGCTACTCAATTTAAGGGTTAAGAACACAGCAAAACTCACAAAAAGCACCAATTAACCACTTGCAGACAAAAACAGAACTCACGGTATGAAAAATACAGTCAAACAGTAATGAAATGCAGTAAAATACAGTTAAATAGCAATGAAATGCATAAATAGCAATGAAATGCAGTTAAACAGTAATAAAATGCAGTTAATCAGTAAATTGCTTTAAAACAGTGCAGATATAATAGATTAGCTTACAATCACAACAGTAAAAAAACAGCTCAGATAAAGCAACAATTCACTAGACTACTATCATCAATTTAATAACGCTATCGACAAGCAGGAACAAATGCAGCAAACTAAATGTAGTTGAACACCTAAGCACAAGCAGCAAAATGAAGTAAGAAGAGGCACAATATATATATATATATATATATATATATATATATATATATATATATATATATATATATTTTTTTTTTTTTTGTCTGCAAAAAAAAGGTCATATATATATATTTCAGTGGGACATAACATACATAAGAAAGGTTTTAATTACTTTATATTACTTTAGTGATTCAGTAGGGTTTATATACAGGTGGCCAAGATTAGATTTCCTGCACATCAAGTACAGAATCGCAAGATGTTGGGGAACAGAATGTTGGTGACTGCTTTCTAATGGAAATCACTGCTGAAGATTTCTCTTTTCTTCATATTTGTGCAGCTGGGGATTTAGCATATAAACATTTGTGTCGAGGTACAGGGGAGCTCACCTCCCCCGTAGGAAATGCTTATAGTTTGAGTTTCATCCCTTTGTCAGTATTTTGGGCATTTGTGGTTGGTCATGTGGTTCTTCATCATCATATCATTTAGGGTTTCAGAGTGGATCTGTTCAAAAGATGCATTCAATAGTAACATTTTCCTTTAATTCTAGTGATACTACCAAATACTGACAATAAACTTTTCACAGCAAGCCATTAGAAAGGCAACTTCTATTCAAATGTCAGCAGTGATGTTAACAATGTTTCCCTTTAGTTTTACCTTTATGACTCTTCAAAGACTCCTCTATTTACAGTACTCCTGCCTGCTAAACATTTCAATGCATTGGTTAGAACACAGGATGTGTACTTTCAGCAAGAAAATATTGCTTCTAAACAGCAGCAGACAGTAGTTACATAGCTTACATACCAAGAGCAGATACTATGTAACATATTTATTTATTTATTTACTTTTGTCTACTGGCAAAGTCTTACTGGGCATGGCAACCTCTTTTTAGCAGACAACCAAAGAAAAAAAGCTCCACATGGGCAGAAGTTGAAGTAATACAGTCATAGTAAAGTAATACAAGAAAGCAGTAATACCATCATATTAAAGTTACACAAGAAAGAACAACTGAAAAAATGGCAAGCTAGCATACATCTATTAAAAAATTAAAGACATGCATATAGTATACAGGTCAAATGTGCATAAGATTTCTTATATGAGTCAATCCGTATGGAATATGATGAGAGTTATGACAGGACAAAGAAACATAAACTAGTGGTAGAAGCAGGATATAGGGCATTTGGCTTTTAGGAATGAAGGGCCGGTGTATAAATGGGCATGTTTAGGTAAGGACAAGTGCCATCCATGTGGTATACATGAGCTTCTTTCAGGAATTGCCTAAGCTTTATCCTTAAAGTATAAATATTGTTGATCTGTTTGAGTGTAGGTGGACAGTCATGCCATATTTTGGAGACATAACTTGAGAAAAGAACATATCAGCAGAGTTTTATGATTTTATGATTCTAAGGAGCCCTTTACTTTAGTCCTTGGACAACAGACTCTAATTATGCCTTGTGGGGAAGAAGATTTTTCTGAATAGTGAAAAATATTGTAAACTATAGCAAGTTGTGAACAATTTTTTAGTGGGAGAGCTTCATCCCAGTTTTATATGTTGTAGGGCTTTACAGTCATGAATTCTATGTGGAAGATTTGCTGCAAATTTTGCTATTTTATTATAGTAGTGTTCCAGCATTATTTTTTGTGTTGACTGCAGGTTTAGGAGAATGGCAAAGGCATATAGTACATCAGAAAGAAGATACGTTTTAGCAAGTGCTTCTGTGAATTTCCCAGTGATGAAGGTCTTGGCAGTGTAGAGTACACCATGCTTTTGATGTTGTTTTATTGCTGTTTGGATATGTTTCTCAAATTTCATATTTTCATCTATCAGGATGCCTACTCGTTTAGCATTTGGGGTAAGTTCTATCATTGCTTTATTAGTAGAGGTTGTATTAGAGTCAAATTTGACTTGGGATAAGGATTAAGGAGTGAAAAGTAATCATCTATTTGTTTAAGGTTTAATATCTTTATGAATTATCTGACCAGATTTCTGTTGAGGAAAATGATTCCTTGGTTATTTCTTGCAGCTTGGATAGGTTAGGGATGAACAGATCAGTGTGAAATCATTGGAATATTGAAGCAAAGTGGCATGCTTTGCAACAGACTGTGTCGTTTATGAAAATGTTAAAAAGTAAAGGCCCTAGTATTGAGCCACGTGGGACACCTATGTTAATGAGTTGAAAAGATGTATACATTTTACCATTTTATTACTTGATACCTATTAGTAAGGTAACTATTGAACCAAGCCAGATAGAGAAATATGATAGCTCTACATGATATAGTTTTTGTAGTAATGTTCTAGGAGATACTATGCTACATGATTGTGACAAATCCAAGAAGAAGGAGGATAGCTGGTTTCCCGAGTTTCTGTATTTCTTCACTGCTTCTGTAAATTTGAGTAGTGATATGGTAGCACCGTTGGGAGGATGAAAACCATGTTGGGTTAGGGAGAGAAGGTTATTAGTGGGCATGGATGCACTTTTCTAGGCTCTTGGAAATGGAGGCAGTATGGCAAAACATCTATAACCTTTGAGTAGAGGAAGTATAGAGGCCTTTTTCCATATGGTAGGGACTTGACATTCCTGTATGGATCTGATTATGAGTATAACTATTGGAAATAAGACAGCCATCAGTTTAAGTTTTAAATGATCTTGAGGTAGGTTATCCACAGTCAGGGTTGTAGTTTTGAGGTTAAGGGATATTTCTTTATGGCAGGGGTTGGAACACCCTTAAAGGAGAATTGATTTAAGTACTAAGATTCATGTAGGAGTAGTAAGTTAGTTGTGGTATTTTGACAATTTAAAGTAGTTATTGTCTACAGAAAATTAGTAATAAAATTATTGGTTATTGTGGCTCAGGAGTGGTCGGTCGAAGGACTTGGTTGAGAGCTGCAGACAGTATTTATCAGATTGTAGGTAGATGATGAGAAAGTTTTGGGGCTGTTTTCATAGTTTATTTGTGAGTTGTGGTAAAACTTTTTTGTCAGTTTTTGTGCTGTGCTTAGTAACAGTTCTTTAGTGTTTGTAATGTTGAATTTTTTCTTGGATTTTTAGGGTATGTCAAGTTTTCCATAACTTGTTTTAGTTTTTTGTGAGTTGTCTTTGTTTGTGAGTTAACCATGGGGCAAGATTTTGCTTGACTGTTGTTTTTTTTTTCTTATTGGAGTGAATTCATTTAATATTTGCATAAAGAGTATGCTGAATTCCAGAGTGTCTTTGTCATGAACACAGGCAATGTAATACCTTTTATTACATCAACGTAAGTTTTGCAACTACTCAAGCTTTCTAGCTGGCAAAAGCTCTTCATCAGGAGTTAAGTTACTGACATTAAACACGGTGCTTCAATATAGTTAATCGCATGGGTGTGCGTGTGTGTTTGTATGTGAGACAGAATAAAACTGAAAAAAGGTATCACAAGGTGCTACAAAAATCAAAGTTTAGCAGGTTATATCACATTTAGTGTTCATTTAGTTGAGAAGATAACACTCAGCATGACTGTTTGACATTTAATGAGACTATAAATCTCAAAACATATGATGTGTAGATGTGTCTGTTCCAGTGTCTTTGTGTTTTCTGTTAGTGGACCAATATGGCATCTCTTTTTTTTTTCTTACTTCTTCTAGTGGTAATGATTTTAATATATTCCAGTTATAGCATTTTAAATCTGAGATAAGTGCTGTGTCTAAATGTGTTATATTGCAGACTCCTTTATAGTGTTTTTTGTTTTACGTGGGTGGGTAATCTATTTGCAAAGGTTGAATGATGTTCACTAAGGCTTTCTATTAATGTACAGCCATTTTGAGATATTACCAGTCTAATTTAAATGATTTGTTTGATGGTTTGTTGTATCTAGTATAGTAAGAACACTGAAGCTTACAGACAATCTGCTTAGCACACGTTATTCAGTATTTACTATTATAGTACAGTCCAACTCTTATCATATTCATTTGTATTTAATTCAGTTATTCTGACTCATTGTTTAGTATAAACAAACACAGTAAATCGATTCTACCAGTTCTCTAACTTGTACTCCATAGGCCACACTTCAGTTTCCCAAAGGACAGTCTCTTTTTCTCAGTTTAAAATGACATCTCTAACTTTTCTTAAAATTCGGCCCATTATAAAGATTCTTTCCTATACAAACTGGCTTTAGCAGATGCTACTTACTTTTCCCATAATGGAAGCTTCAGCTTAAACTTCTGTGCACAGTAAATCCTGTTTGCATTATATAAATAATGACCTTCGACCTTCCTTTGATTTCTCGTGATTCAGTTTTAATTCTTCTGTATGGGAAATCATATATTCTGTGCTCACTTGCTGGCTTCACCATGATACAGGTGATGCTTATAGAGCAAGCAATTGCTTGAGGGATGTTGTTGCAGGGCCAAATACAGGGCCACGTACAAAACAGCATACTCCTACAAAGAAGGGAGAGAGAAAGGGAATAATATTGCTTATTTAGATAGTTCAATCAGCAATATTAACTGCACCAGAAAACACCCCCTCAAAACTTCAGTCCAGATAAAACTGGTATGGTATTTTCACTCATCCCACTCAGCAAAATGGAAATGACCAGATCTACTTTTAATTTTTGAGATCCTTTGAAGGTTAGTTTATTTTGCTGCACGGTTGTGTTTGCCCTTTAAAAGTAGCTGTATAAATGTCACATGGTCTCTTAGAGCAAGTATGGCATTCCATAGCAGTTACTGAGTGACAATGGACCTTAATTTATCTCTAGTGAGTTTAGAAAGTCAGTAGGCCAAAACACTTGTGGTCAATATCGTAGCACCCGACTACTATTGACATTGCCAATCATTCTGTGCTGAATGTGAGTGTTTATCTGGGATATGAAATAGACCAGACTTATCCAGAATGTGTTTCAATGCCTTGTACCCAGTGGTTGCCATGATAGTCTTTAATGTCCCTGCGACGCTGTGAAACGTTATAATGAGTTATCAGAAAATGATTGAAAGAAGTGTGAGTTGAATGTGAAAGGACCAATCATGATCCAGTAGAAGATAAACAGTTCTTATATATAGATCAGAACACCACTACTCCTATGTCCCCAACAATAGTCACTAGAGATGTTTTTCTTTAAACAGAATCACTGTTCTCTGCTCTTTTGTTACATGGGATGGTAATCTATTTCCAAAGAATACAAAACAATATTAAAGATGACTGATCAGAAAGGGCAATGGTCAATAAACAATAAATATCTATTGCCACATCAACAGTCAGTGCAAGTGATCATATTAAAGGAGAAGCATTGATAGTAGACAGTTGTATTCTGGTCAGGAGTAGTTTAACACAGTAAGGATATAAACATATTTTATTTTATTTTATTTTACATTTGTTGACCGGGATAGACCGACTGGATTCATGTCTATTTTCAGCGGAGGCCTGGGGAGAAAAGCAGATACAATAAAACAATGAGAGCATATTACAAATATAGTGTTGTCAAAAGAATTCATAAGCAAACATGAATAAACAAGTTACACAGGTTATAGTTACTCCCTGGTGCAAGTCAGGGGTAGATTTAACATTAATCTGAATAACAGATTATACACTCTCTTGATGAGAGTTTGCCAGGCTTGTTGCAGTGACAAAGTCAGTTTAGTGCCAGATGTTGTTTAAGTCTAGTTTTGAATTGGCCTAGGGATGAGAGCAAAGTAATATCGGCTGGAAGTGAGTTCCAGGCTCTGTCTACAGAGTTTGCAAGGAGGGAATCACCGGCTGCATTGTTTGTTTTGAATAGTCTGTGAAAGGAAAGAAGCAGTCACAGGTTGTTATAGGGGGTGATATGATTTTTCAGTGCCGGAGTATTATCTGGATTATAAAGGATTTTATTAGCCATAATCAGTAGATTATATATTGGATTAGACTGGGTAATTCAAGCCACCCAAGCTAGTTAAGACTGATGCAATGGTGGGTCCTAAAAGGTAGACCAGTGGCAAACCTGGCAATGTGATTATAGCAGGTTGAGAGTTTGTTAAGTACAGTCTTGTTTAGGTTAGAGAGTAGGGGGATGCATATAGAAGTGTAAAAGTAGGTGAGAGCGAGCTGTGGCAATTTTGGCTGTAAAGTGACCCTATCTTTTTATGGATGGTTTTGATCAGTTGGTTTACATGTAGGTCGAATTTTAGGTTATTATCAATAATGACACCTAATAGTTTTGAAGAGGGTTCAGGGGTGATTATAGTGCCATTGTTTGCATTTATGGTAAAGGTGAAAGCAGCTGACCTTTGAGAATAACAGCATTTTAGTTTTTTGGGGATTTAGTATCAAATGTCGTTCAGAGAGACACTTTTCTATAGTACTGAAGGTGGACTGGGTAGCAGACCATAAATTTGTAAGAGTTGTGGCTGAGCAAATCAGGGTGGAGTCGTCAGCATATTGGATACAGCTGACATCTGGGATAACAGTATACAGGTCATTAATGAAAATGGAAAACAGTAGGGGCTCTAGTAGGGAGCCTTGTGGTACTCCAAGGGTGTTAGGTAGTAGGTTAGAGAGCTTTTTCTGCCAAAATACAGCCTGCTGTCTGCCAATGAGGTAGGATTTAAACCATTGAAGGGCTATAGAATCCAGACAGAAAGTTTGCGGGGTGTGTATTAATAGTTGGTGGTCAACCATATTGAATGCCTTTGAGAGATCCAAGAAGAGGGCTGAGGATATGAGATTATTGTTACGGTTATTGTTTATGGTAATGGCAAAAGCTAGTAGGGCTGAAGTAGTGTTGTGGTGTGGATGGAAGCTGTGTTGGGTATCTGCCATGAGGTGATTCTGGATTAGGTGGTGCATGCATTGCTTGTGTATACATTTCTCCAAAATCTTTGCAAGTGGAGAGAGTATAGCTACTGGTCTGTAACTGGAAAATTCAGTGGAGGAGCCTTCTTTATGTAGTGGGATTACACAGGATGTTTTCCAAATGATGGGTATATTAGCTTCTGCTATGGTACAATTAATTAGTATTGATACTGGGTAGACAATAGCATCAGCTGATTTTTGAAGGTACTCAGCAGGGAGTTGATCAGCGGAGAGTGTGGTGGGTTTTAATTTTTTGATCAAGGTATGGATAAGTGACGTGGACACTGGTTGGAAGCTGAATGAGAGTAGGTTCATAGGGATGGTACTATCAGGACCAGGGGAGCTAGGAGGTAATTGGCTAGCTAGGGCTTGGATTGTCTCAGTAAAGAAATGGTTAAAACTATCTGAAACATCCTCAGGGGGGGGGGTATCAATGGTAGCAGCGGGGATAGGAGTAGAAGTTTTTCCAGGATGAAGTAGATTATTCAGACCTGCCCAGAACTTCTGAGGATTGTTCTGGTTTGCTGTTTCTAAACTACAATAGTATTGTTTTTTATCTTGTAAAATGGATTTTTTAGTTTCATTCCTAGCTTCCCTGTATGTAACATGATCTTGGGGGGCTTTAGTAGAGCACCATAGAGCCCAAAATTTGTTTCTACTGGTAATTTTTCGTCTAGACTCTTTAGAAAGTCATGGTGCAGTTTTTGCTTTTGTTCTCTTTGAACGGGCAGGTGCATGCAAATCAAGGATTTCAAGAAATTTGTTATTAAAATATGCAACTGCCTCCTCTAAGGGGAGGGGTTTTAGAATAGACCAGTTACATGATTTAAGTTCCTGTTGGAATTTGGCCGGGTCAAATTCTTTTTTGTTTCTGACTTTTCTGAGTGAAGGTTGTTGGGGATTAATGGCTTTTTGCTTAGCTGTATAAGTGGGAAGGTGGTCACTTAGATCATTGGAGAGGGCTCCAGCAGTGTACAGTTGGGGGTTACTATTTACAAGTACTCAGTCGAGTATGCTTTCATTTTGGTTGGGTTTACCTAGCCTGGTAGAGGGGGTTATGATTTGTGTAAATGCATGCAGGTTAATATGGGTAGATGGGGATCCTGAGGAACAGGTGCCCCAATCTATGTTAAAAATCACTGAGTAGTACAGTTTCTTGTGGGTAATTACATGATAGCCAGTGTAGGGTATCTTCAAGTGTGGCTATATTGTTACCCGGGGGAATGTACATACAGATGATGTTGATGCATTTACTTTTGTTAAGTTGCAATCTAGTGGCAAGAATTTTGGAGTTATTACTCCGGGGTGCTTGAATAACATCTATGGTCACATTCAACTTAGACGTGTAGAGTATAGCTACCCCATCCACCTTCCTGGAGACACGGTCCAGCGTATGTATATTATACCCAAGTGGTAACACTTCATTGTCGGTAGTATTAGGTTTTAACCATGTTTCAGATAGACAGAGAATCTCAGGGGAGTGGATAGCCAGGAGTGCATGCAGTTCATGTACCTTGTTATTAATGCTTCTAATATTGAGATGACAGGTCAGGAGAGAGTTAGTTGGTCTAGTGATTATAGTTTTATAGCATAGGTTCGAAGTAGAGCAGTTGTATGTACCAGAAGTGGATGGGCCAGGGTTGGGGTGAATATCACCACCGAGTATTAGGCTAGGTCTATACATGATGATAAGCTTCAGGAGTTTGTCTATAAGTTTGTAGTAATGTCTAGATCTAGGGCCAATGTGCCAGGGGTTGGTATACTGAAAGAGTGAACAGGATATAGAGTTGGACCCATTATTATTAGTATGGTTGAAGGTGGGATGATTTACAGCTGAGGTGATAGTATGTCCTTTTGGGTACTGATAACCAGTGAGAAGCTGGTTTTCATACAAGGTGAGTAAATAAGTGGACAGCAGAATGGATAGTAAAAGGGCTTATAGCATAATGAGAGGAAAGTGCAAGTGACTTGTAAATCATCTGCTAGCTGGTCAGGGCAAGCACATTAATATTGTCTTTGAGAAGAGAGCAGAGACATTTTTTACCAAGACTGGACATACCAGGTGCAGGTATGGTAGAAGTAGGTGTTGCTGTCAGGAGGAAAACGACTAAGGTGAATGGAACATCCAAAATATGACACTAGTTAAGAATGTCAGGCTAATGTTAATGATCAATGTTAAGGTATTCAGATTCAAAGCATAATGAAGGTCATTTAAGAGTTTGTCACAAGATAACCCTAAGAATTAAACCAAGAGTCTAGAGACTTCTTAAACAGAAGACTGCTGATGGGAGTTGGTAAAGCTTTCCATGGTATATAAGCTCAGTGATAAAAACAAGAACTATGAGTTAAATGTCTTGTCTGGTGCAACATCACAAAATTCTTAGCGATGATATTATGATTAGAGAAACTAATACCAAATTTTACAGCTAAGAAACCATTTTAGAGACATTTAAATAGACATTTAAATAGCAAAATGAAATTACCTCATAGTAATCTGTACCCAACCAAAAACAGTGATAGATAACAGTTTAGTGATTGATTTCTAAACTTGTTACAACTTCTTTAGCATTATACGAAGAAACATGTCTGAAATATTCTAAAGTAGGTCTAAAAGCTGATTTAAATAATGGATCAGTACTTTCCCAACTGTACTGGAGCACATCATTGAATATCCCTAATTATTCTATAACAATTTCTTCTCACATATTTTACATGGTCATCAAATTTTAAACGTGAGTCCACCACATTTCCCAAGTCCCTTCCATTTCTTAACATTGAAATTAATAACTCTAATTTCTGACCATTAAAACAGCATATCAAGGTATATTGGAAGTTTAGTACCATTTGAAAAATTCACTTAGCCAAATCTTTTCTTGATTCAGAAAATCAGATATGAATAGACCAAATAACATGAAGCCCAAAACAAACACTTGAGGGCCATTTGCACCAATAATTTTATATGTTCATAGGTTCATACTAGGCTATCTGCCCTAGGGCATTTATAAGCCTAGCCAGAGTGTGTTTGGCTTTCGCCACCCCTTGTAATGAGGATACTGTGCCCATTTAGGATTTAGTTTACTGCACCTCTGTCTAGCAGTGACACAGAGATGACCCCCGGGGTAAACCTATGATCTCCCATCCACTCGTCAAGATTTCTCTTGAATAGAGTCAGTAAGGGGCTCTGCCTAACATGGACTGGGATTCTGTTCCAGAGTGAGGGGAGCCTCTGGGTTATGAATCTGTCCCTCCAGCACATCCTATTTATTTCTGTGTTGAGGTTCAAATCACTCGTTCTCATGGCTCTGGTGGATTTGGATTTTCTGAGGTGGAGCATGTCCATTAATTCCAGATTGGACATGGCCTTGTATGTCAGGCATAGATCGCCTCTGAGTAGGCGGTATGCGACTGAATAGAGCTGGAGTTTCTTTAGCCGGGCAGCATATGGCATATGTTTGAGACCCGAGGTGTCGGGTAAGGTACATCCCAAATGGGGCATTGTACTTTTAGTATCAGTAAAGCAATTCTTTATCCTGACAGTGTAGCTCTTTTCTCTCAGTCAGTTAGCCACCCATCTAATAATACATGGATTTATTTTTAGTTCTTGCATTGTACTTAATATGGCATCATGTGACACCATATCAAATGCCTTAGCAAAATGCTACAGGACCCGGATTGAGGAAACTTGCAAAATTTTGATAAACATTAATCAAATTGCTTAAGCAAGAACATCCTGCCAAAAATCAGTTTATTCAGTTGTTTGTTCTGTGCACATGTCCTAGGCCATTTTGAACTAGTAGAAGCCTTTCTTCACCTTAGTGAGAGGATAGTGTTGATTGGTTGCTGACTGGTAAAGGTTGGCTGGTCTAGGGCTTGGATTAAGAACTAATTGGTCCTTCTGAGCTTTTGTAAGTTGTTTCAGGTTGTACCATCTGGTATTTAGGTCCTGCCTTGAGAGGAATTCTGTCTATTCACACTGAGCTGAATGGAGGAGGGGCACTCTCCACTAATCTGATCTGTGATATATAGCAAACATTTTTATTGTCTGCTGCCTACTATTTTTTTACTGTATGTTATTGCTATAAACTAATCTGTGCTATAGTACTGAAACCGTCTGCCTTACAGGGCCTGTTAAATCACTTTTGTTACTATTACACTGTTTATAAAGTTTTTTAGCTAGTTTCACTGTGTGGAAGGTATGAACTGGAACTTTTCTCTACTTGTTAACCATCTGTTTGTTTGCTCTGATTTCCTGCCAAGGAGTGTACCATATAACTGATTTGTTTGCAGTTAAAAGCACTATCTAGCGTCTCCTTGCTCCTTTATCTGTTTAAATCTTTCATTTACTGTCTCACTGCTGTTTTTCTGCTGTGATAAATATTTCTGCGGTGTTTTCTGCCTAAAATAGTGTAGCTAGTAGCTGTCTCCCACCCTCCCAATCGGTGTCTTGTTGTTATACTTGGTAGCTTTGCAGTTGCCTGCCCCTAGTGTAAATTTGATTTGAGATACTCCTCCCAGTCCAGTGTCATTAGCTCATTCTACCTAATACAGAGAGAACATTTGGGAAGGCCAACCCCTTTAGTTTCTTAACCTTGAATTATCTCCTTTCACCTTTTCCAGTTTATTAAAAAAAAAAAAAAAAACTTTATTATATTAAAAAACTTTATTCAGCTGCTTTTGCAATATTTTCTCCTTCTACTCTATCTTCTAACTTCATCTTGGTTTTACTGCTACTTGTTCTCTAAAGTGTTCAATTGCATCTTGGCTGCTGCATTTATTATTGCTAGTTTTTAGCCTGTTTAAATTTTAAGTGTTATTCTAAGTGTCTTAGTCTTGGTTTAATTACTTGGGTTTTAGGCCTACCCCTTAGCTCTCCCTGTCCTCTCTCCCTCAGATTTTGACAAATATGGATGGACAATTTCCTACGGTTTCTCCTGCTATCCTGGTTGGTGTAACAACTGCCTCATGTACACAGACAATTATCTACTACTACCACCTAGGAACACAATTTTTGAGAGATGCAATTACATAAAGAAGCTACAGTCTATGCTCTCTCCCTCACAAGCCAGTATATCTGGCACTGAGAAGGTTGTCAACATAATCAATGCACCTCAGACACCACCCACAACTACACAACACAACCCACATATGCGGAGGTTCTCAACAAAAACAAATCCAAACAAAGGAGACCTCGGAGGCAAAAACACATCAGAACTACACAACCCTTTTCAACGCATACCATGCATAGTCCACGCACCAGTGTCTCGCAACCACTAAGGCCTAACCATAAACCCAACATATTAGTCATAGGAGACTCCATTGTGAGACACACAGATGTGCCTCTCACCAGGCTGGATAAGGAGAAAGTCACGGTTAGTTGTTTGTCAGGTGCCAGAATCCACCCTATCACACACACACTCAAGTCTCTCAACAACAGGTACTGATATGACTCTATCAAAGTCCATGTTGGCGTGAACAACTTAAGACATACATACCTGGACTATATGAAGAGAGACATGATTGAACTCGCTGAATATGTGTCCCAGGCAGGTATGTCCCTAGCATTAAACAGCATTTTATCGTCATCCAGAATGATATCTCAATACAAATAGAAAATTATTAACTTTAACAATTGGCTTAGTTTCTGGTGTCATTCCAGGGGGATCCAGTGCCTGATAGCCTGGGAAGATATGATCAACAGACCACAATGCTTTGCTAGAGATGGCTTGCATCTGTTTCATATGGGCGTCAGGCTTCTGGCAAAAATCCCTTGCCTCCCCCGTAGTGCCCTTTTTAGGAAAAGTCATGAGGTCGATACTACCAACATAAACATCTGAACAAAACACAAATTAATGGTCATGCTGCTAAATGCTAAGAGTCTAAACATGAAACTGCACGCATTGCAACCATTCTTAACCCTGGAAGATGCTGACATTTGTGCAGTCACAGAAACCTGATTCAACACTGCAGACAGCACCCCAGCCTTACCTGGTAACTCATCCTATCTTGCATTTAGACCCCAAAATGTGGGAAGCAAAGCCAAAGGAGGTGGAGTTTCAGTATATATTAAAGACACACACACGCCTCCAAGCTGGTCAAACAGAAGATGCCTATTCAAATTATAGTTAGATACAGGCCCCCAAATTTGATTCAAGATGACCACTCCACCTATCTGGACCTCTTCAAATCTATCAAGATTCAGCCCTTTACCCTGATCCTGGGTGACTTTAATTACCCAAACATAGATTGGAAAAACTACTCATGCCAGAACACAAATGCCCAGAGATTCCTCAATTTTATCAATGCAAATGTTTTGGAACAGCTAGTTGATACCCCCACAAGAGGTGATAATATCTTGGACTTGGTATTAACCAACATGAGTAACCACTGCAGCACTCCTGTGGTATCATTCTCCCTGGTAAGATCTGACCATTAAGCAGTCACTTTCAAAGTCACCATCTCCCCTGACCCCCTCTAGCTAGGGTCAAACAAAAAAACACTTCTCCAAATCTGATTACAACCTCCTAAAGGATGGTATAAACAACTTCACAGCCCCTTCCCCCAGTGTAGGAACCGGTACCAATGTCCAAATCTACACCGAAGTACTATACAAGCATTTATATAGATGCATGGAATCAGGAATACCTGACAGGACAAAATCATCCTCTGCAAGGAAGAGTAAACCTGCCTGGTGGACATCTGCAATAAATAAACTATATAACAAAAGGAAAAGATTGCTGTCCAGGACCAAGAAGAAGCAGGTTCCCAATTGGAAACAATCTATCCTTAGCTTGAACAAGCAAATAAGAGCACTGGTGAAATCCTCTAAAGCCAATGTCAAGTTCAAATTGGCCACATCTACTAGAGACAATCATAAGGCCTTCTTCGCATATATCCACATTCACACAGGAAGCACCCAGATCTGTTCAGAACTGGTGGTCAAGGACACCACATACACAAATGCTGTAGATATAGCCAATCTACTGGCTGACAGATTCAGCAAAAACATCTCCCCTCTGTCCCCCCATTAGTAAATCAGGACATCTCCAGTACCTGCCCCCAACCCCTTATATCTAGGGAACAGGTCATCACTGCCCTCTCAAAGGCAAAAATACAACTTCCATGGGACCCGATAACATCTCAGGATGCATCCTACATGAATTCAGGCATGACCTTGCAGCACCATTAGGCACCCTATTCATCCAAAGCCTGAGTGCCAGCTTTGTTCCAGCCAAGTGGAGGACAGCCGCTGTCATCTCTTTACACAAAGGTGGAGTGTCTACCAATCCATAAAATTATAGACCTATCAGCCTAACTAGCCTGATCTGCAAGGCCATGAAAGAGATTATCATGGACCTCATTAACAGGGACATTGGCAACCTCCAAACACTCAACCCCACACAGTTTGGTTTTGTCAAGGGTGGTCATGTTTGTTAAATCTGGTCAACGTCTTTGAGACAGTTACCAAACCCATGGATGAGGGGAAGATGGTGCACACAACCTACCTTGACCTGGTCAAAGCCTTAGAAACTATTTTACACTTGGGCATAGTAGATAAACTCTCTCAACAATAGTAGATAAACTCTCTCAATTAGACATCAATCCATATGTTTCCAGATGAGTAGCAAACTGGCTCACTGATAGAACCCACCTAATCAAAAAAGAGGAAGCCACCTCAAGCAGTAGACCCGTAAAAAGTGGTGTGTCCCAGGGATCAGTCTTGGGGCATCTGTTATTTGGGATATACTTCTCTGAGGTGGAGACCAAAACCAGTGGTCTATGGCTGACCAGGTTTGCAGATGACGGGCGCAGTCATCAATTCCCCAAGTGATGTGGACATCCTCCAGGAGGGTCTCACCCAAACAAATGACTGGTGCCAGAAACATATCCTCAAGTTGAATGACAAAAATGCATCATCATCTCCTTTGGGGAGAGTGATGTTCCCACATATTATCACATTAATAACAATGTCCTAAGTACATAATCAGTAGTGAGGGATTTGGGCACCCAGGTTGATAGCAACCTGACTTTTGACCACCATGTTGCTTCCATTGTATGGAAAGCTTTCTACATGGCTCATCTCATAAGTAAGGGTATCTCATCCAGAGACAAAGAGGTCATAAGATCCCTGTAGTCTTCCTTTATAAGGCCAATTATTGAGTACAATACCCCCTTCGGCATGTACCTCCCAAAACACATGTAGTTAGAGGTTACTCACCAGGAGAATCCAGGACCTCAAATACTTACCCTACACAGACAGACTAAAAGCCCTGTCCTTCTTCTCAGTTTTATACAGACTCATCAGAGGTGACCTCTGTCTGGCATACAATGCAATCTCAGACCCTGCCTTGATGGCACTGCTGCAAATCTGCAAGTCAAGTTTCACTCGAGCAACCTGTATGCGCGACCTCAACCTGGTCTGTGATATGAATAGGACTTGTTAGCAGGACAGATTTTTGTCCCAGAAACTCCCCCAGCTGTGGAATAGACTTCCTCTCCACATCAAACAGAGTACCTCATTATCCCTTTTTAAGCGCAACCTGGATAACTGGATGGGAAACAGAAAATACATCCTGGGATTCTACTTGTGCCCTGCTGGTCAGGGGCTCTGGGTGCTGATGTGTCTAAACATGGGCTAAACTCTTCACTAGGCTTATAAGGACCTCAAGACCAGTAGCCTAGTAAACTCCTATGATCCTGTGATCCTATGAAATCCATGTTGAAAGGTATCTAGCTGTTATAGTAATACATGTTGAGGCAGATGACAGATTGAGCTTTCAAAACATTTTCCCAGTATACAAGTTAAACCAATAGGCCTGTAATTATTGACAGTGGTAAATGACTGACATTTGACAGTAGGAACCATGATTGCTTGTTTCCTTCTATTCTGGATAAACCCAGCATTCAGGGTGTTTTGAAATAAATCTATACATACCTCCCAACATTCCAGATTTGCATAGAACATCCAGATTTTTGATTCGTACTTTTGGTCTGTCACTTACAAAACATGTAATTTATTGGAAACTTATTAATGATTGCAGTTAGTAAATAATGACAGGTACTTGAGGTCTGGACTTCAAAGCCTTTACAAAATGCATGGTAATACAAAATCTTTTACTCTTGCAACTAAATTATTAAAAGCAATATTTAACATCTGTCCCTGAGTTTGGGCCATTGTCCTCTTATTGTTTTTGGATTTGTTCAGATTTCTTGCATTAAGAGATTGAGACATATGATTAAGCACACAGTCTGAATTTCAAATATTTTGTTTAAAAATCAAAGGGTGAATATGTCACACAGACAAATCAATCAATAAAATCTGGAAGAAAGATGCAACATAGCTGGACTCTCTTACTGTGTAGTACTTTAAACCTCCTGTAGAGGAAACTCATCGGATATATGCAAATGACCCCATATGTGTTTCAGACACATGACATACCCATGACAGGTAGATGGATTGCTGACACTGCAGTACAGCATGGGGGAGGGGTACTGCAATCCTAAGTGTGACATTAAACTGATGTCCCATCTGCCTGAGTTGGTGGTAGCTCAGGTGAATGTAAAAGATCCCATGGTACCTTTAAAAAAGTAGAAGTTCTCCAGTATCCTGGCTATATTGTTCTTAGTAGTATAAATAGCACCTTGGGTCTCCATGTAAAAGAGATCACTAACCTACTGGCACGAACCAATTAACAAATAGCACGCAAATAAATTACATTTCACTTTCTAAGTCTTTCTAGATGCATCCATATAAGCAAATATAAACCCCCTCAGATAGAGGCATACCATAACTCAGCTTTTTTTTTTAACCTTGATAATATAGCATATGCAAATTATTTAGCAAAACGTTATACAGAACTTAAAACAAAGCATGATGTACATAACTATCATGGTGCCTACAAAATATCCCAATTAACATCCAAACTAAGCAATAACTGATAAACCAGTCGGTAAAATAAAACCAAGAAAGTCCCACCCAAGTAAAATTCTTCACTGGATAATGCCTTAAAAACTACTGTAGTGGAAGACCATGGGATATATATGCAAATGAGCCCATAAGGACATACCAGAGTTTTGAATACATGGCTTCTGAATGCCTATGAATTTTTACTTCTTAGGTTTTAAATCTTTGTGGGTACATTCAGATCAATAAAGCCAACCCCCCTAGCTGTAGGCATGCCATGTTTTGGCCTGTTTCTGATCTCATTTGTACAGTATAAGTGGCAACAAAGCCAAAGTTCACTAGCTGTAGACATGCAGCATTTTGACTGTATTTTGCCCAAAAAGAGCACATACAATCCATAAACTTAATAGATTTTAGTGCTCTTTTTGACAATGTCCACTGGCATAACTGGGCATTCATCCAATTATAGGTTAATACTGCCCTTGTAAGCCTAGCCAATTAGGCCAAGTGAGAATCAAACGCTGCATCTTGTGTCCCCAAGGTAAACACCTTAACCATTATGCCATTCTCCCACCCTCAGTTTCTTTGTTGTCATTATATATAATTCAATTCATTGTCATTGTATAGGCACAACATAATATTAACACCGGACAAGTTGTCAAAGAGCCCATCTGCAGAAACACCGATCAGTTTCTCCGATTCAGTAATAAAGCAGGTGTCAATTTTAATACATATATTAGAAACCATATGCTTCCCATAAGACCTCCAATGTTTAAAATGTGCTTTATTATTAATATTTGAGCTTACTGCTGTTTTTTTCTTCATAGGTGATCCTGACCCATTTAATAAATACTCTTGGCAACATTGTAGTGAATTTTATTATCAGAACTTGGGGTTTCTTATTATTCCACCATGATCTATTCATGGTTTATCTATTATGTGAGAGACTTTTGGACCATCAGGGAGGAAGTCTTTCCCTAGATATTGTTACATAATGTAAGAGAACAAAGCTATCAATCAGCTTAACAATAAAATCATAGAATATTACCCTTCCCTCATCAATACTTTTACCTCCATTGTAGTCTGCCATTCCCATACATTTAACTCATGCTTTATAGCAACAAAATCGGATCTATAACATTCTGTAGAGGGACTTACTACTGGAATACATCCTACCGGTATTGCAGCCACACATGATACACACATCATATTCATGAACTCAGTTAAGAACCTCAGATGTAATTTTAAGCCATATCATATCAATAATTTTTAAGTTTCAAGTCAACCACTGAAGCTCTGGTAATGTATGAGACAAACATGTGATATATGATGTATTTTTAGATATCTAACGGGCAGCATGCACATATACAATATTACACCAAAGTAAAGACATTGAGGCAGTAAAGGGTCAATCTTGCTTAACTAGGTTTGGTAAGGCCTACTTATATGTGTAATGTTTACATATTTTATGCTCCAAAGGGCATATATGTCCAATGGGGAATAGACAGAGAAACAGAGAGATAGAGAAAGAAAAAGAGGAAGAGAAAGTCAAAGAAACTGAAAGAGAGACACAAAGTCATGGTGAGGTTCTGAGGGAAAATCTTTGTTAGTCGAAGTGGACTGCTGTCTTCATCCAGGTCTGAGGAGACATGTTTGGAAAGGGTCTATATTAGAACACTGAACATTCAAAATGTTGAATGTTCTAATATCGAACCCTATGAATCGAAAATTTAAAACATTGAACATTCAGAACAGCAAATTTTTTCCTAGGGAAAAAATTTGCTGTTCCAAAACACATACACACAACACAAGCACACCAAACAAACAACAATCCACATGCATACACCTAAACTCTTACACCTAACCCTACACTAAACTATACATACACCACTAACTATCCACTTACCTTAACCCAAACCCTAACCCTAAGGTCCGTCACTATCGCACAGTCACCTCACCTGCGTCCTAACCCTAACTCACCTACCTCGCCCTAACCCTCACGTCCACACAATCGCACACTTACCTGACCCACGCCCTAACCCTAACTCACCTAACCTACCCTAACCCACGTCCACACAATCGCACACTTACCTGAACCCGACCCGTAACTTTCCACATCAGCGATGAAAATACCGAAGCAACAGAAACGGACAACCAAATTCTTTCCCTAGGAAAAAATTTGGTTTTCTGTTTCTTCGATATTTTCAGCATTAGCTGAAAATGGGTCGATATTAGAACAATTAAAATTTTGAACGTTCGGTGTTCTAATATAGACCCGTTTGGAAAGCACTCACACACACACACACACACACACACACACACACACACACACACACACACACACACACACACACACACACAAAATGCAAACAAATGCAGTTTGACTATTGTCCCTTCTTAATCTTAATTGCATCTTACAGATACCCATGTCACACAGTAAGATTATTTATAGCGTTCATGCATTTTGTTGCACAGCATCTGGTAATGTTAGTTATGACTGTTTAATTGCAATAGTTTTAATAGAGTGTACCTAAGTGGGGGGAGATTTTTTTAATTATTTATAGGAATTTTGAAAACTACATTGTATAAAATAATAGTGTTTTCTAAATAAATAAAAAAAAATATTGAGGGATGTAATTCTGTTTCTAAACAAACATAGCTCCTGACTGAGGACCTGAGGGTCTAGAGACACCGGCAGTATGTGTGTGTGTGTGTGTGTGTGTGTGTGTGTGTGTGTGTGTGTGTGTGTGTGTGTGTGTGTATACAGTGTAAATCTTTGCTAAGTATCTCATTCTCTGCAGTATAACCCAAATAATGAATATTGTCTACTGTACTTTCTTTAGAATGAGTGTGGGAGGGTGTTTGTGTATATGCATTGCACTCTTAGAGTTTTAAATTTGCATATTCAGAATGGGAGATACTGGCTGCCTGATGTTAACTCAAAAAGCTGTAAACAGAAAAGACAGCTACTGTGAAGTGTCAAAGGCAAGCAAAGATATTACTCTGCTTCATAACCTGTCCTTTGTTTTCCTTATATTCAACCACAAAGTTACTCATAGGTGCAAAACAGTAGTGCAATGATGCTGCTTTCTTTATTCCCTTGGCAGCTGATGACACAGCTGTGCAAAAGAAGCACAGAGTTGACAATGCTGGGGATTTATTTATTTCCCTTGATGTCTGTCTGTAAGCATAGTAGTCACTGTGAAAGCACAGACAACATTTATATCCTGAATAATTCGTCATTCCCCTAGACAGCCAAGTATAAATGCAGGTACAGTATACAACAGGGTAGGAATGATTAGCTGCATTTTTTCTTTTCCCTTAACAAATGAATGTACAGACAATCACAGCTACGTCATTGCATGGAAAGTCTGACTATGCTGAATATTTTTCCATTCCCATTGACGTTTTACAGATAATGTAAGCATTTCATTGAGGGATAGTCTGTAAATGTAAACACTCTGGCACATTTTAATTGCAATTTTTCAAGATTCTTCTTAACATATTGCACTCCCGTGCTGAAAGGGCGCACATTGTTTGGTCTGCATTGTTTTGCCTGCACATCATTAGTGCAGTAGAGTTAGGGGGTGCACATGTATCTAGATTCCACAGTTCTTGCTAGCAACTTAGACAATTTAAAATTATTCTTAAAATATATTGACAGAAAGTACAAATTTTTAAAATGTTCTGGGTGTGTACGAATAGTTACCATGGGAGATACACATTTATTTTTACTTTGGTCAGAGCACAGCACTTATTGTTGTTGTAAATGCAAAGGTTTTAACCCTGTTATTCACAGATTTCAAACACAGCAGCTCAAGAACATCATTAGCAGTCTCCCCTTGGCAACAATGGTGTGGACTTTCCTCAATGACTGTCTAGAGGACTCACCTAAATATGTCATGGAGGAACATGCAGACAGAAGGTGAAGATTCTGGTTACTAATCCTAAGCCATGCCTCACTCTACTTCAGTGACCCACATACTACCATGGCCTCTCATCCTTTATCATTGTCATTCTTCATCCTCAAGTCAAGAGATCATTACTCTGCCCCTCACATTTTTGTGGGCATACGGTTATTTAGAGAGGTGTTCCCCTGGCATCCAGTCTTGGAAGAGAGGCCAAAAGTGATATAGCTGTACAACTATTTCACTAGGTCAAGATAATATTTCTGAAGAGATTGAGTGGTGGATTGAAGACTCCCCCATACTTTTTTACTACATTTGAATGTGGGCTTGGAATGGCATTTCAAGTTCTGGGGCTGCCTGATGTGCACATCCCTAACACACATTAAGTTGTACTTAAATGTGTGTTGTCTAGGTATATATACTATGTTACTCCTCTGACCCTTTCATGGAAGGGATGCACTAATTTGTCCACAAATGCTACTTCAAAAGTCCTTTTTTCTTTGAATGCTCAGTTTTTACCATGTCAGATGTGATGGAAGTTCCTTTTTCACAGACTTAGATGGGTAATGATTTTTTTATATCCAAACCCATTTCTGAGTGGAGAAGTCATCAGGCAAATTAATTCTATCTGTCCCTTGACCATCTGCTCAGAAAGTATTTTAATATTTATCTTAAGAAGAAAGACATTTGGATGTGGGTTATCATTTGATAGGTGATTATTATTACAAACTGTTACGCAAAGGCAATTATATTCCATTCATACCTCTCAACTCTCCAGATTTTCACAGAATGTCCAAATTTTTACCTCATATTTTAGCCTGTTTGTTATAAATTTAGAGGTTTTCTGGAAAATCATTATGGATTAAAGTCACTAAATAATGACAGAAGTTTGAATTTCAAACTTCATACCCTCCAGAAAATGCATGCTAATGCAAAAACTGTTATCCTATCAACTTTCTAAGTTTATAGGAACAATATTTAAAAATTGTCCCAATTTTTGGAACTTCATGCCCTCATTATTTTTTACTTTGTCCAGATTTTATGAGCTAACAGGTTGAGAGGTATGGTTCCATTACTTTACTGGTAATCTACCAATCTGGGAATGGTCCCTGATTTTGGACGGTAAGATTGCCATTAGAATGAGTGGATAAAGGGGGGCCTCCAATATGCTGGCTTATGTTCATAGTTGACCAATATCTGGTATACATAAAAGGAAAAAACAGTTAAAAGAATAGCTGCTGCATAAAATATTTACTATTTTAGTAGTAAAATTGCCTAGACTTTTCAATTTGACACTTCATAGCAGATTTGAGTGTTAGCTCCTGTGCAAAATACAGGTCTCAAAAACATCATCACTTGGTCACTATTACTGCAGGCATGATGTTGATATGTTTGGTCAAAGTATTTCCTCTTCCACTTTGAGTCTGTAGACCTATAACTACTTGGACCTTTTTCAGAGTTTGCCGGTGTGAGCTCTGAGCTATTTCTTAACCAGCTCATTCCTCTTATTGTTTTTCTGTGTACTGAGGGAAGAGTAGAACCTATAATCAGTGTTTTGGATGTTTACCATCCTTGATGGTTCTGCATGTGTTGGTTCCAAGAGCACTGATAGGTTACATTCTCATTTTCTTTGCTCATGACATGGAAGGTACCACAGTTGCCAAATAGATCATGATCAGATGGACTGTAAACTGTATTAGTTTGTGGCACCTAAACAATAACAGGTTGTTTGCTGTTTCTGTTGCAGAAGCAAACATGACCATGATGCATGCGTCTAAAAATGTGTCATCAGTATGTATCTGTTTTATGGTCATCTAGTCAGAAGTGGATACATTTAGTTAGCACTGTGGCTAGGCCCCCCAGTTCAGTTGAATAGCATCTCCTGAAAGAGCATTGCATTCAGCATGAAATAACTCCGGAGTACTTTGTCTCTCAAACTTGAACAATGCTAGTATCTCCAGGAAAGTCGATGACAACCCCCAGCTGCAAACTTAGTCAGCCATAAACATACATCTTCTGCTTCCATTTCAGAGAAATAGATGCCAAAAAGGAGCAGGTCCAGTACTGAGCCCTGGGGGACTCCGCTAGTGACTGGCCTCATGGTAAAGGTGGTCGCACCTATTTAGACCTCCTGGGCCTATCAGTGAGCCAGTTGGCTATCCAGTGGGTGATAAAATGGTTTAAACCTAAATTAGTGAGCTTGTCTATAATGCCTGAGTGGGGCATTGTATCAAAAGCCTTTGCCAGGTCACGATAAGCTGTGTGCACAGTCTTACCTTGAGGCAGTGCCTTAGTGACCCTCTCAGAAAAGTCCACCACATTTAATAGGCGTGACTTTCCTTTAACACAGCTGAACTGTGACGGGTCCAGTGTTTGCAGGTTACCTATGTCCTCATTTATCATGCCCATGATAATGCTTTCATTGGCCTTACATATGAGGCTGTTAAGTCTTATGGGCTTGTAGTTACCTGGATTGGTGGATGGACCTTCTTTGTGTAGTGGAATGAATGTAGCCATCTTCCACCATTGACACAAAACCTGACTGAAGGCTCCAGTTGTAAAGTGATATAAGTGGACCAGACTGGTCATGTTTCATGCTATTTATTAAACATCCTGGGATGTTACTGGGGCCTATCGATGCAGTGTTTTTGGCCTTGCAAAGTGCATTGATGACCTGTTCCCTAGTAATGGTTGAGAGGATTGTGTTATGTGGTATTTCCTTTGGATAATGGGGGGAGTAGGGAGTGGGAAGAGAAAATTGAGCTGAACATGTCAGCCAAAAGGTTGGCAATGGTCTCTGGTTTGGAGTGGGTAATGCTATTTACAAAACATTCTGCACATTGTGTATTACCGCTGAGGTTATGAACATAGCTGTAGAAAGCTTTGTGGTTGCCCTTTACCTGAGAAGCAATTTATTTTCTTCAAATTTTGCCTTTGAAGTATTAATTAACCATTTTAGGCACCTGTTTAGATTGGTCAGGGGGATTTTAGTATGTATGGCTTTGTTTCTCCTACGCTTGTCTTTTGAGTTTGTCTTATGGGTGTTTGGAATTTAGCTGAGGTGTTGCTAAGTAGAGAGAGGTTAGCCTTAGGATAGTTCCTCAATATTTTTGGTTTCGATGGAAGCCCAGATTTAATTTTTATTTCAAGTAATACAGACGTATTGTCAAATCTGGCAATGAAAAATATATTGGGTGAGGACCATCAGCTCCCATTGTTTGTGACTACAAGGTCAAGGATGTTTGTACCCCTGGTAGGAGAATAGACCAGCTGTTCCAGGATGTTGGTATTGACAAAGTTTAGGAATCTCTGGGGTTGCGCATTAGAAGTGGTGTAGGATTCACACTCTGTAGAGGGGTAGTTGAGATCCCCATGACTATCATATTGGGTTGAATGGTGAGGGACTCTAGTACATTGAGCTATGTAGTATGGGTTTTCTGGGACATGAAGAGGACCTATAGGATGCAAGAGTATGGTATGATACATTGTTTATGCTGAGCTGCACATATAGGAGTTCCAGTGGGTCATACATTTTAACTAGTCTGGATGTGGAGATTGTTTTTAATATAAGCTGACACTCCTCCACTATTAGTTCCCTCCTGTACAATATCTGGTCTAAAGGTTTGAAAGGCATTATAACCTTGCACTGCTGGGGTACTCTCAGCAACTTTAAACCATGTCTCCATTACTACACAGATGTTTGTACTCTACAGAGAGAAGGAGGCTTGCAGGGAGTAGAGTTTCTTTAAGACTTCTAGCATTGAGCAGTACCACCTTCAGCTATTCCTTCATAATTTCAGTTATGTTGGTAGGTTTACCAGTTTGGGATTACCTAAAAAAGGCACTATGGGGGTGGAAAAGGTCTGTGAATATCTGACAGCCTAGTGGGATAAGTATAGGCCATCCATGGCAAAGCAGTGTAGTCTGTGTCAACCGTGTCCTGGCTATCAAATACCCCCCCCCGTATTGACAACAGAAGCTAAGCCAGTTGTTAAAATCAGTCATTTTCTGTTGGTAATGTGGCATCAGCCTTAAAGAAGGTAGCATACTGCTCAGTAGTAGGCTCATACCTGCCAGCGAGGTTGATCATGTCTCACTTCGTATACTCAAGGGAGGTACATCATCTCAGATTAACACCCACATGGACTATGACAGAGTCATACTCGTACCTGTGGTTCTGTGTGACTTGATGGATCCTAGCTCCAGAATGGAAGCTAACTGTGATGCTCTCCTTAGTCTGGTGAGGGGGACATTGGTGTGCCTCACTGTAGAATCATCAAAGACCAGAAAATTTGGCTGTGTGCTGATTTGTCTTAAGGGCTTAGTAGTGAAGGCACACTGGATACAGTGTTGCTATGTGTAGGTTTTAATGGAGTGTTTACATGATAGCATGGCTGAGGACCTTTTATTTGACTGTAATTTATAAATTATACCAGATCATGGTGGAAAAGCAAGAGACGAGGTGTTAGTGTTTTAGGAAGGTTACCTCTAAGTGCCTCAGCATAAGGAATTTTATGTGTAGGGTCTTTATCCTGTGCAAGCAGGTGTGGTGACAACCACTATAGGATTAGTTTTGGTTGTATGAAAGAGTTTTGCCTCCAGTGTTAAAGTGTATTTATACATCTTGCATACTGTATCTGTTTTATTAAAATAAGTGGGTTGTCAGTATACATAAGGGAATTACTACAATGCCCCAGAATACCCACCTAAACCAGACTGGCCGCAGAGCACAAACAGTCAGAGCATATCCACGGCAATTAATCTACTAAGGAGGCATGAGGAAAACTTAAATATTAAACAAGTCAATAAGACAAGGAAAATGATGAGCAGCACTCAGTTATGAGCAAACTAGATGCTCTATTAGTTAAAAAAAATCTGTCTAGGCAGTCATGCAACACGAGTGTAGACCACAAACCTTCCTAATGTAAAATAACTGGTTTGTAGCCTCAAATGCTTAAATCAGAACAAAGATACTTAGAGTAATAGGCACAATAAGCCTTCAGCAGTAATTCCCAGCTCAGAAGGGTGTAGTCTACCCTCTCTTCCCACAAAAATATAGCCCATAAACTTTAGAAATTATACCAGATTGTTGTGGAGATTCATGAAATAAAGCAACCAGTTTGCCAGCGTATCTGCATCAACATTCTCACTTATGGTCACAAAATCTGGGGAGAAGACAGAACAGATGAGGTTACAAATGTAAGGAGCATAAACTAGGTCATTTCATAAGGACACTGGGCTCACTATTCAAGGCATTTTGAGAAAATTTGCCAATCAGGGGGCTTGAGGAGTGTAGTTGATATTTCTCTAGTTTGAGAAGTGTCAGGTGTGTTGTTCACACACCTAAAGACAATATCCAAAGGTGGGCGCCACAAGGACTCAGAAACGCCTATTAGGATGAAATTCTACTTGAGCAAAATCCAGCCAGAATAGCTCCTGCTTTTTCCTTGAAATTGTAAATGGTGGTTGCGGGGAAGACACTGGCTTTCACACCTCCTTGCTGCAAATAAACAAACTCCAAGGACAGACTACATTATTGAATGGGAGAACTACACAGAAGGTATTTTAGCCCAGGTTTTGCTGAATTGTAATTTTGATTCCTGCAAATAACACCCATGGAAGGTTTAAAAAACATTTACCACCCAAGAACATGTAACAAAAAATACATTTCTAAACTTTTGGGAAAATCCCATGGGATCCTTCTACCATTCAAGTTGAACTCTATTGGTAGGAGATGGGAAAACTAGTCTATCATTGTCAGCTTATTACAAATATGACCTGCACTTGAATGAGATTGGGAAAAATTATAGCTGGATGGCTAGATAGATGCACAGATGGATGGGCATAAAAAAAGATTAATTTACTTACTTTCCACCTAAGAAATTTAAATAGTAACCAATTCTTTCTGCATTATCCTGAATTTCTTTACTGTAATTATTGTTTTTATTTTGAAGTATCTTATTTGTCAGCTATTTATGTTTTGAACACATTTCATAAAATTCATAAGAAGACACGTCCACCAAAACGTTTTCTCGAATTTTTTTTTTTAACTTTCTTTCTTGCTCCTCCTCAAAAGTAAATGCCTACTATGAGACTCAGTTGTTTACCCTGACATGGCCACATACCTTCCAGTCACATAATCAGAGGAATGGTGGATATCACACCTGAAATATTTCCATTGGATAAGAGTACACTGGGTTAATTATTCAGAATGTTTGTTATATAGTTACTCATTCAACCTAAAGTCATCAAAAAAAGTGAATGTGGTTACTCGGCATCTCAAACTACAAAGATTAGGTTTCTTTCAAAGAAATCCTTGCCCAGATACTTTTACTTTCCTCACCACAATCCCTTCCTTATTGCAAGATGTTCCAATTACCAGTAAATAACAAAAGGATTTGTAAAGTGTTAAATAAAACATATCATAAAAAACTAACTATCTGGCAGCTCTGTTGAAAAGTTATGGATGTTTTAGACATGGTTTCATGTTTTTCCAATTTTTTTGGACACATTTTATATTGCTTGTTGTATATTAGTTGCGCTTATAACCAGCAATGACCTAATTCCAAGAACACCATAAAATGTATCCAGAGTCAAATGATTATTTATGCCAAACTGTTATCAGTTTAATAACCTGGACGTACAGGTTAAACCATTCTTTTCAATGATCCTTTTCCATCTGCGCAAACATCCAGGGTAGTCTGGGTATGATTGAGTCATGGTCTAAATCATGTAATTTAGCCCTTAGAGTATATTTTGCTAAATCATTATTTATATGGAAATAATAAGCATGGACCATTTGTGGAAGTAAGCACTCGACTGTCAGTATGTAAAAATGTAGAGGCTAGTCTATTTTTTTACTGTATCAGTCATCGTTCATGATCTTAACTGATTAGTAGTCCAGGCAAACACTGGAGAGCAAGCCAAGTTATTTATTCCACCATCAGCCTCAATAAAGGTTTTAGAAAACATAATATTGAAACCTTTCTCTTAAGTTCATCTTAAAAACTATACTCTTTTATAAGACATCAGTTTAAATTGGATGTGGCCATTCAAGACATTTTTCACATTTTTCAGTAGACCTCATGCAGTGTATGTTTTCAACAGTCAACATGAAAATAATCTTCAACCCCAAAAAGATACAGTTAATGCTATTTACCAGTAGCAAACAATCATCTACCACCCCTCCTTTCACCATTCTCTCTGCAAACAACACAGTCATCCAACCAGCTGAGCATACAAAACTCCTAAGCATGACAATCGACAATAAACTCAGATTTGACCAACATATACCCATCACAATTGAGAAAGTTCACATCAAATTTGACTCACTGTACAAGCAAGCCATTCCTCACTGACAATACCAGACTAGCCATATCCAGAACCTTCCTCCTCTCTGCACTCCTATATGCTTTCCCCCTCTTTACCAAAACAGACTTAACCAAATTGGAAACTTACTACAACAAAATAGTCCATTTCACAGCCAACCTTTCTCACCTAACCCACCATTGTATTGCTGTACATAAATTAAATTGGCTCGAGCTACCTAACCTTCTTCATCTCTACCTACTTAAACTCACAGACAGCGTCATCCTCCATCCTGACAGTTGCCCATCCCTCAAGGAACTCATTCCCTACTCATGCCCACGAAGTCTAAGATCTGCAGACAGAAATGTTCTCACAGTAAACAAAGCTAACAGCACTCATGGTAAAACCCTATTTTCAAATCAAATAGCCAAATTATGGAACACTCTATCCCACACCCTCCAAAACACACCTGAATCTACCAGTTTCAAACAACTACTATTTGAGCATCTATCCAAGAACTGGCATTGCTCCTGCACCAAACCTGACTGACAAGATATATCTATAACTCTCTCAGCTCTTACTCTAATTCTTTTAACATAGTTGAAACAAGGCCCTCCAACAACCAGCTCATCCTTAACCCTACAAAAACAAAGCTGTTGCTCTTCCTACCTAAAATGTTCAACAATATTAAACCCTCCTTCTCCATACAGTCCCTTCTCACAAATCTTAACTCAACACTCCTGACCAAACTTGAGTCTACCTACAACAAGGTAGCTAGATTTGCTGCCTAACAAACCTAAAAATCCCATCACTGTCTCTCTCTAAAACACCTAAACTGGCTTGAATTACCCCAACAGCTTCTTCTCTCTCAGCTCCAGATCATCAATTTTATCCTATACCAGCCTTCCTACTGCCCAACACTATCCCCTCTCATCTCCCATTATTTGCCCTCCAGACCTCTCCGAAGCTCTAACCAAGACCTACTACAAATCTGCAAACCCAAGTCTAAATTTGGACTCAACATGTACAGCTATCACCCCACTATTGCCTAGAATAGGCTCTCACTAGAAATCAGGACCCTTACACATCCTAAACAATTTAAGACAGCCACCAAAGAGCACTTTAAAAGTCACTGGTCCTGCCACTGCACTCTCCCTCCTTAACATCACCTACTTCTCATACCTTAATCTACTTTCTGCCCTTAACTCACTCTTCTCACTAGCTCTCTCTAACCTTCCTTGACTACTCTTTCTATTGTCTTCTAAAATCTATTAAGCAAATTTCCTCAGAGAAACATTCTGTTGTAATTGTCTTGCCTTCATGCAACTACATCATGGTAAAACTGGGTTTTTGTAACTACTTACCCCAAAAACTATACTCATCTTAATAACATATTTCTTTTTATACATCTTGAAAGAGCTTTGCTATACTCCTGATTATTGACACTGTATAACATTGTATTGCTACTTAATGCCCTGTAATAATCTCCTACTTTTTTCTTTTTTCTTGTAATAATCTATGTTAAAATCACCTAATAAGAGTGTTTCATAGGGGAAGGATTTTGATGCCCAGTGGGTTATGGATTCTAGCTTTTTTTATATTGTCCCCGGGAGGCCTGTATGAGCATAATTAACCTCTGCGAATAGGGTTTTGTCATTGTTGAAAGTATGGATATGTATGTTAATAAGGTCAACTGCTAGCTGTGCTTGAAAAGTAGGGTGACGCCGCCTCCTATTTTGGATGTGCAGTCTTTTCTAAGTAGGTTGTATCTTACTGGGATTATTTGATTGTCTTTGTTATGTGGCTTAAGCCATGTTTCAGTAAGGAGCACAATATTTGAGGAATAAAAGGATAGGGTTGCATGCAGTTCATCAATTTTGTTAAACATACTTCTAATGTTGATGTTGAGAATTAAGAGTTCAGCCAATTGTCTAAGGGGAGTTAAGTTAAGTTTGTCCAGATTTATGTTACTTATGGGGTTAGCTGAAGGCCGGGATTTAGATGTACATTTCCACTAAGTATCAGTTGTGAAGCAATATTCACAATGTGCTGGAGATAGGTTATACTGTATGGAAATGCTGCTTTTTGTAAAGTTATATGGAATTCTAAATGGGGTTACTTTTAGGCTAGAGTGACCGTAGATTGTGGATAAGATATGAAATGATATTTGTGTTGGTATAATGAAGTAAATTTGTGTAGGTAGTTTACTATGTGAGTTGAGGAAGAGGTTGTTTTGGTATGAGGTGAGGTGTATTAGTAGTGAGAGAGTTATAATATATAAGGTGTATAAGGAGTGGATTATGGACCTGTTGCTGTTTAGTTGAATGAGGGGAGTTAAAAAGGGGGAAAAGTAGAATAGGTTTGGTTGGGGGAGGGATATAGGTTGAGTTAGAATTAGTAGCCGTAGAAGTTTTGTGGGTATGTATCTGTTCCTGTAGCATAAGTGGATTAATGGTTGTGTTAGTTATTGTGAGTGTGTTATAGGCCCATTGACTTCAGATTGGTTGGTTTTGGAGGAGGAGTAATGTGTAGTTAGATGTCAACTAAATGAAAGTGGGGGTGGGTGGAAATGGGGGTAGGGAAGGGGAGCGAAGTGAGCCCATAGCACCAAGAGTGTCAGTTCAGACAAGAAAACAATCAGTGAAGAGAGAGATCCTCAGGTTAGAGACAGTGTAAGATTCAGCAGCTGCCTTGATTTTGTTGTAGTTAAAAAAGAATGGAATGTAGGAGATGTATGGTGCTGTGAGCAGCAGGCTTAAACAGTTTAGTTACAATAAAAAAAGAAAAGAAAGTAGGAGATATTAAGTACCATGATCAGGAGGCTTAAACAGTTTCACAAGAGACAAAAGGAAGTTGCACTAGCTAAAGGAGGGAGGCAAGTAAATGCAGCCTGTTTGGTACACTTGACACTATTATTCCAGTAAGACTAAGAAAATAAGTAACTATATATTGTATTTTTCTGGACATATTGGTGATAGGGTAAGACCAGGGGACACTATCTTACAGCTGGGGGATAGTCAGAGGCAGCTGTGAAGATCCACTTGCTTTCAGTGTGTAGTGTATGCTGTAAAAATAGAACAAAGTTGCATTTAAGGGAGGTAAGAGGACAGATTAGTTATAAAGAGGGTGGAGAGGGAAGAAAGAACCTGAATGGGAGTTACAGTTGTCGCATATCAACATTAAAATGCAGTGCACAGTCTATAAATTCAGCACACTGTAGAGAGGAGTAGTAAGAATGCATTAAGAATATTACTCTAGGTAGAACATATTAATATTTCAAAACAGGTTCATAAGCATTCTAATATAAGCCTTAGTAATATCTCACAAGGGTGCAACAGTTCTCTGGCATAAAAATGCCTAAACACTTCTAGGACAATGACTAAAAGATATAACAGCAGTTTTATACATAGTCTTGGCTTAATATTAGCCCACAGTGGTACACCAGAAATCTATCAAGAAAACAATTAAACTCTTTTATATATGGGACAGTGAGGTAATGGAAACTTTACAATTAAAGACAACACAAAATTACATTTTTTGTCCTGAGACAACGGCTGCCTAGCATGCTGTAATCAGATCACTCTACTGAGCATTGGAAAAAACCTCAGCCATTGGCTGGTGCAAATTTAATCTCCAGGACACAATATTGCTTGTTTGTTATCCCAAAAATAAATAAACAGCAGTTATTGTAGGTATAATGTTCAATTAAACACAAGCTGCTTCAGAAACAATAATTAGTTTAAGGAAGAGGAAAAAATAAAAGATAGTAAAAAAATAGCTACATGTTGGGCACACCAACCCAGAATGCAGGGACAGCAGCTATTTAACCAGGACAGTTCTTTTTAAAAAAATGACACCCGCGGAAACAGAAGCATTTATATAACATTGAGTTTAACACTAGGCATGGGGGAGGGATCTGAAGATATTGGAGCATGTGCATGTGCAGAAACAGGGTGGAAGAAATTATGAGTACATGGTCCTGCACCATGAGTGTTGGTTCAGGCAAGAAAACAATCAGTGAAAAGAGAGACCCTCAGGTCAGAGGCAGTGAAAAATGTAACAGCCGCCTTGATTTAGTTAAAAGAGAATGAAAATGACAAGCCTAATGAGCCCTTATCCAATGTACTCTATCTAAATTTATAAAATGTATAAGCCATAATGATTATTAATGTTAATAATGTCTGCATGTTGACAAGTAACAACTAAAATTAATCATTTTTACTTTTGAGTGTCTTCCCTTCGTTGAAGGTTGTGTGTTAGAGGCGGCAAGCCAGCACGTAAAACTGCCAATCCAATCATAAGCGGACCGGAGTTCGGGCTTTCTAACACGAAAAAAAAAAAAGACACAAACAAACTTTTGGCTAAATTTCATGTTAAAACTGTGACTACGAAGGCAGTAGCTAAAATCTTAAAGGCATTGCCTCCAAAGGTAAGCCACCTACAGAAATCCAGCCAAATCTATTTAAGCTGGCAAACCTTGTTACAGATAAGCCCCTCACATGTATTCTTTATCCATAGTATCTGGTGTTAGGCCCATATCTTTCAAACACACACCAACTATCCTTTTGTCAAAGGTAAACAAACCACTGCTGCCACAATACTTCTGTCCTATCTCAAAAGTAAGGCCACAGGAAAAGACCTTGGAGAAACAATTTATACACAACTACTGAATAACTAGTCATTACTTCTGTCATATTCCACAGAAAGATTTAAAAAATGTTATAGGATCACTCTCTTATACAGAGCTGCAGGCATTATATTTGAAAATGTGAAAAAACGTCTGATAACACGGAATGTCTGACGCAAGATTTTTAAATAGTTGACTAGTGTCACTTATTAGACAGACCAAAATAAGTATTTTAGGAGACAGTCCTCTACACTGGCTTCACAGATAGCTTTATAATAAAACATAGTGGTTCAAGGTGGTTCAGCTTCAGAACGTGGTACTTCCAATACTGATCCCCCAACACACCGGACTCAGATTCACTCTCTTTTTACTTTCACTATACCATCTTATCTTTCCATTAGGCCTTACATACATTATTTAATTCTGCTAAGAGCAGCAAAAATTTTGAAACTCCTGCTGTGTAAACTTAGGCAGAGTATTACAATCCCAAGCTTTGGCTTACCCAGAACACACTTACAGTGAGATTTGTGAAAATTTCATTACTCTTTAGTACAGCCAGTGACTTGAGAAACACCCAAGTTAAAACATCCAGAACCACTTTACAATCACTATACTCAGGTACCTGCCTATGAAACGTAGGCTATACATAAATACCATAAAGAAAATACAGTAGATAATGTTCTATTTATTTGTAATTGTAGATAGGTTGCCAGCTATCTCACCCCTGAGTCTTTGAGAGCAAGTAGGATTGGTGTTTTAATATCTAAAATGAAATATGCCCTGACAATGATAGTAGCATTAAACTCTGCAGAATGCAAAACTGTCTCAGACCACCCTAAACAAAACATGCATTTATTTTATTTTCAGAAACCACCAAACATCACTTCCTCTCTACAAAAAGCAGGCTGACAACCTATCACTGCGTGGGCCATGTTTCTGCTGTCTAACTTTATTTCTAAACAAACTTTGGACATTTGCAGATTACTTGTGACCAATATTGATTTATCTTCAATTACACCTAAGATCTCAGCTAAACAGCATCATCATTTCTTAGACCTGAATTTAAACTGTCATCAGGTGAAAGATATGATTGCTCCCACCACTAGGAAATGCTCACCAATTATTATTAGAAAGGAGACAAACTGTGAGCAATTTACAGCCAAACTGTCAGCTCTATCAGCTGAAGAATCATAATTTATAGGTTCACAGGCTCATAGGTGTTTACCGGGCTAATGACCACAAAGGCCTTTTAAAGCCTAGCCATACATCCCAAATCTCTGACAAGTTCTGACACCCTTGATAAGTGTAAACATGGGCCTTGGAGATGAACCATTTATAGGTTACCTGTGTTCATTAAAGTCATAGGTGCCAAACCAGGAATGAATTTCAGGTTTCCCATCCAATTGTCCAAGTTGCACTTGAATTGTGTTAGGGAGGAACTCTGCTTCACATGCATGGGGATCCTCTTCCATAGATGGGGTTGTCTATGGGATACATACCTATCTCTTCAACAGGTCCTATTTATATCGCAGGTAAGGTTTAAGTCTTTAGAACTGGTAATTCTGGTGCTGTTTGTTTTGTGGATATGCAGGAGGTCCATCAGAGTGGGGTCAGGTAATGCCCTGTATGCCAGGCATTGATCTCCGCTCAAAAGCCTGTAGGCGATAGAATAAAGGGATAAGGCCTTGAGGCGGTCTGCATAGGACACTTTACTTATGCCCTGTATTCTTTTAGTGAGGAATCTCTGCGGATGTTCCAATTGTTGGATATGCCTGGTTAGGTACATACTAAAGGGGGCATTATACTCAATGATAGGTCTGATGAATGCTGAATACAGTGGAACAATGACTTCCTTAGACTTAGATGCCATACCTTTGTTTATAAGTTGCGCAACATAGAATGATTTCCTCACCACTGTAGACACATGATCGTCAAAGTCTAGATTACTATTTACGTGTGTCCCTAAGTCCCTGACTACTGGGTCAACATATAGATTACTATCTATGTGTGTCCCTAAGTCCCTGACTACTGGGTCAACTTATAGATTACTATCTATGTGTGTCCCTATGTCCCTGACTACTGGGTCAACTTATAGTCAGACATAAATGATTATTGTTCCACTGTTGTTCATCATGTCATTGTTTGAGCTCCACATATATTGTGCAATTTTAACTGAATTTTAACCAAAACAGTTATTTAACTAATTGTGTAACTGCTATTAATGTTATATACTCAGATGCCTACCATGAAACTATAGTTGCTCATCAAATATATACACTGAATGTATTATTCTGTAAACAAATGTGTTTACACCATACTCAGCCTGTATACTGATTGCACATATGCTCTTAGGTATTTTTGATTTATTATTTCTGTTTCTGCTCAAGTTGTGGGGACTAGGGTCTTTGGATTATCCTGCATACCTGGTAAAGAAACAAGCAAACAAACAGGCTAACTAACTAACTAACTAACTAACTGACTGACTGACTGACTGACTGACTAACTAACTAACTAACTAACTAAACTAATTATTGTACCCAAAATGCCAATAATGTAGTAATCTTGTTTTACTTTGAATTGTAACTGGTAAAGGTAATTCTTCTAAGCCTGACATTTTTGCTGATGGCCTGATATGTCGGCTAAATATCCTACTTCACCATATCTGAAACAACATATTCCATATCATCCTCTTAGTTTTCTTTCTTCTTTTTTTTGCAGCCACTGTAAGGTGTGTGTGTGTGTGTGTGTGTGTGTGTGTGTGTGTGTGTGTGTGTGTGTGTGTGTGTGTGTGTGTGTGTGTGTGTGTGTGTGTGGGAATGGGGGGGTTCCTTTGTGGACAGAGGAAAAAAAAACTTCCAGGATGATTCTAGGCTTCCAAAAAGCCTTCTTTCTTTCAGGCTTATTCCTTTTTTTATGTTATTTTAAGTTCCTGTTCTGCTGTTCAGTTCTGAAGATGGTCAGGCATCCTATGGCAGTTGAAGCAGAGGATACAGGCGTTGAGCTTTTTACAAATTGCTTCTGGTGGTACACTGTCTGCTTCCCTCATTCTCACTTTGCCGACCATGTGACCTTGAGCAAGTCAGTTAGTTAGACTGTGTACTAAAAATTTGGGATGGGCTCCTCAACAGTCTCCTAAACTGCATGCCTAATAAAAACTATGCATATCAAATGTTCAGCAATGAAAATAACAATTACAGTCTGAACGTGGATTATCCGAAATGTCAGTTATCCGAATGCAGCCTTCCACAGTTTTCAGGTAGGAAACATCATAAAATCTGAATATGTAAATGTACATATTTGCTAGTGAGTGTTTTTTTGAGCTTGTACTATAATAATATACTATACCATTTTGTATTTACAGTTTATTTTTTTATTTTTCTTGTTTAATGTTAATCAAAAACATTTTCAGAAGTTTTTTATTCAGTTCAAATATATGTTTGATTATCCGAACAGTTTGATTATCTGAACTATCCTAGGTCCCAATTAGTTCAGATAATCGACTCTCTACTGTACTTGGTCACTCATTTTAAGAGGAGGTTGTTTCCAGCTTACAATAGTTTTCACTTAGATTACATTCTCTTAGTCATACACTGAAAGGAACAATTCACAGCATGAAATATTTGCCTGCATTTTTTTGTGTGTAATGTTCAATTGAGTCATAGTTATTCTCTTCATGGCAGGCTTAGGTTTTTCATGTATAAAAGATCAATATTTGTTTTCTGTGCATAGCCAGAATGGCACTGAGCAAGATGGAAAGTCCACTAATTTCTGAACCAATCATATCCAATCGCTGTCCATTCAAGTATTACCAAATAGCCCTCTTTATCATCAATGTCCATAAGATTTGTCAGTTTTGCCAGTTTTAAAGTTGGATGTTAGATATAATACTTAATTGCTATTGATCTATTTAAATCCATGACATAGAGACTTGCCATCTTCTGTCTTACATATTTCTTTCTTTTGCAGTTTGCATAAGCTGATCTTGCTTTTCTTATTATCACTTAAATGATTGTTCTCTTTCAGAAGGATGCTGAGAGGCTTTGACTGCTCTTTCTTTTATCCAACAGAAGATAAGTCTGGATGTTTCTATTTAATAAGGCATGGAGTTAATCTGGGAACTCCAGCTCTGTGCACTTTGCATTTTTATGAGCCAAGGACTGTAATCACACCACTGCCACCAGTGTAAAGATGTATACGGTCATAATAGGCTGTTAATCGGGATGATGATTTTACCTTACCACAAGATCCCATTTCATTAGAACTACTAGCTGTTTGCCCACTTTAAATGAGGGTTTGGAGGGCCAGACTGGGGATGAGGTTGCTATTTCTAATCTATTTGTCCAGGCTGCACTTGAAGAGAGACAGGAAGGAGTCTACTTTTCAGTGAAGAGAAGTCTATTCTATAAAAGAGGTTTTCTTGAGAGACAGGTATCTATCTCACTAGCAGGTCCTATTTCTGCTGTGGTGGGTTTAGTTCTTTTGAGTAGGTGTTACTTGTTTTGTGGATGTATAGGAAGTCACGTATGACTGAGCCTTTTGAGGCTTTGTAGGTGAGGCAGAGGTCACCTCAAGAGTCTCTCCCAGTTCCTTCTTCTTATGGTCAATAATTTTGCCTTGTTATTGTAGAGTTTGCTTATACTAGGTTTCAACGCAGGCTGGGTTTTCTCCACAGATTTTTGATTCAAACTCAGAGGAGAGATCAGTTTCTGATTCTCCCTGTGGAGGTTTCTTTCTCTCCAGTGGCACTGGGAACTAAGGTCGGGTGGCACAATGCCAGGGTAATCCTATGGGTTAGGCTTGTAAAACATCTCCAGGGCCATTAGCCTAGTACACACTATGAACCTATGAACCTATGCCTGCAATTTTCCCGATAGTCAGCCAGCTGCCCCTAAGAAGGCGGATAGAATGTACAAAGTTTCTCAGTCTTTTAAGTTTTTAAATACTCTTTCCAAACCTGACCCAGAAGCTATAGCTTTACTTAATCCTACTGCTGCTAAACATTTAGTTAATTCCATCCTTACTTTTTCTGATAAGGCTAGGACAATTATTGATATGTATGGGGAAAATTGTATGTTTTTGCAACAGTGATTTTCAGAATTTTGAATTGGCAGACTCATACTAAAGTTTATTCTGACTAACTGAAATTATGAGGAATGTTCTGTCTGAAGTTTCTTCTTGTGAGAAAAATCTTTTTTAAGTAATTTAGTTTCAATTGAGCAAGTCAATACTCATTGTTTACATTGTGCATATGGCTCAATTGATACTTATTCCAGGGCTATGGCCACTGGCACAGTTTTGAGGAGGTCAGAATTCTCACACTAGCTACATATCATCTGTCTGCTATTTCTTCCTTATTCCCAACAGTCCGCTTTATTATTTATATGTCTCTTGCTTAGCCAGATAGTTTTTGTGTTTTTTTTTCTTGTGGAGTACACCTTCCTTCTACCACAGGGACCATCCTCCCTCTGAGACTGGCCTAACCCTGTAGTAGGAATGTTTTCACATTCTGAGGATCCTACAGTACCTTTTTTCTAGTCCTGGCACCAGTGTGGACACTAGGAGTGGGCACTGTTTTATCCTAGGACCCATGCACCCAATCTTTTTTTTTATTTATTTTTTTATCTACCTTTCTCCCTGAGATATAAAATGCAGTCAATATATCAGTGTCGTCTTGGTGAGATTTTGTTAAAGCAGGGTCCACCATATTCTCACCAAGACCTGAGGATGAATTCAGTTCCAACAAATCTACTCTCCTTTTCTTGGTAATTCCATCTCTTCGTTTGGACCCTTTATAGATCCTTTGTTTGTTAAGGGTAGAAAAATACCATAAAGCACTGTAACATGTAATAACTGATGTAGAGAATGCCATTGCACCAACTGCTCAATTGCTACTCCTCAAACCACAGTTAAAACCCCCAGTAAAAAAAAATTGCATGGGCGAGGACCTATGTAAATTATGCCTAATCCAGTTGAATGTAGAAGCATGTCACTTCTGAGACTGAGGCATTAACTCCCATAGCATCATGAATCTCATCTTTCCTTCTGCATTCTATGTGAAGGGCATTAGCACAGTTTTCTAAAGTCTAAAACCCACTATGCTATGAAAAGCAAGCATCAACTTCCCAAACAGACCTCTGCCTACAGCTCAAGGGAAGTGAGCCATAAAAATGACAAACCCAATTCACATCCTGCATTGAATGAAAAGAATGATATTGAATAAATAATATATCAACAGACAGCATATTAAGTCCAGAAGCAATTCATGACAGTGTTTCTGTGACATGGTATTCTTTACAATCTGCATATCCTCTGCATTGCAAAATATAAGGCGATATCCTCTTCTTTGTTTGTCCTTTTTGTACAGTCTAGCATCTTGTGTCTAGGCCCTACATTTAATGGACATTTCAGTTTGAGACTAAAAGTATTTGTAATCTATAGGGTCATAATTTCATAGCTAAGTATTAGGCAGTCAGTCTGCAGACTATTTCAGGCCTAGCCAAAAGACCCCGCTCTTCAAAAATTTCCCTCTAGCCTCAAGGCAGGCAAGACGAGATAGAGAGGAAGAGAATTTCAGGCTTCCCACCCAATTATCCAGGTTTACCTAGAAGGTGGCAAAGGTGCTATGCTGCTTGACATATAGTGGAAGTTTGTTGCAGAGGTGAGGGATATGTTGGGATACGAATCTACCATGCTTCATGTTTGCTGATGAAAGTTTAGTTCATTTAACCAAGCATTTGATGTGCCATTAGTTCTGCAAAGGAATATGATTAGATCTTTCATGACATGAAAGGCTAGACATAGATCTCCACTGAGGAATATGTAAAAGGCTATAATGTTTTCTGTGGACGCACTAAGCTGTGATACAACAGTAGGTCAATTGATATTTTCCACTTGCAGTTTCTTATACATCCTAGAAGATTTCTTCCCCAGTGCAAACCCTTGGCCCTTTTGTAAGCACTCACCTTTTATAATTACAAGGGGATCTAGGTGATGGTGAAATGCTGCTGAAATTCTCTCCATTTCCTTGGAACAGGTAAGACTATTCCAGAATAAGACAACTTATGTGAAGTACAGGTCTCCGTGATCAACTTTCCCCACGTTTTCTGCAACAGAACATTCAGCACTATGAGCTGATATGGCCACTTTTCCTGTATCTGCTGCACCTACAGGTTTGGACTGCATAAAAAGGAACTTCCCCTGCAAATAGGGGTATATCCAAGATTTGGGGAACTGTGCATCATCTTCCAGAAGGTAGCTTTTCCCACAAATGGAGATTTTCCAACTCCAGATACTGCATGTTTCTGGACAGTATGCCTTTTCACTATTAAAAAAAGAAACTCCTGAAATGTGGAGCTTCAGGGAAAAATAGAAAAGATGGAACCTTTAAAAAAATGTATTAACATGTTGTTTATGTTTTTTCTATATTCATGCATGCAAGAGTACACAAAAACACATTTGATCAATCTTTCAATCTAGCCTCATAATCAGGAAGCTGAATCTAAGCATTGCATGCTACCTTCCAAAATTCCATATTATTTAAACATTTAGTGAGGCCTGTAAAATACACTGTGTTGTCCCATTAACCATACCAGCAAATCTCCCTTGGCAACTGACTCATTCCTGAACTGAATAATTATAGAGTGAACTTCTTGATTTGTAAGGCATATTGCAACTAAGCCCTTTCATCTCACATAATATATAACCTTTTAATATTCAACGTGTAATGCAACAATGCTGACAGCAGTTTCTAAACTGAACATCTAAAATGTTTCACTCACAATATATATCAAGACCCATTTTATTAACAGTAGATTTCAGATTCTATTGCAACAAATATTTATCTATCAGGAGTGAATGGTCACCCCCTTTTTAACTGTCGAAACAGAATTGCCATTGAAGATCACTTATTTCACCTGCTGAAAATGTTTACCCCTTGTAAAGAAGTTCCATTGGCACAGAACACATCTTCTTCCAGCAGTTTCCTGAAGGGATTCTGCAGTGTCTTTAAGGTATCCTATTGTGGTCTCTACAATATAAATGTCATCCACTGCAGTTACTATATCTGGTTACAAAATATGGAAATCAGAACCATAAACTCACAAGACAAGGCAACTTTGTTTAAAACACCTGCTATTTGTCCTCACTTACTTCCCCACAGATGACTGCACACTTTCTCACAGATGTACAAAGATGTTTGAGGGTTTTCCTAGTCCCCTGGTAAAATTACATCTATTCAATATGAATAGCACCTCAGGTCTTCTTTGAATGCACGCCATAAAGTTTAGTCGGAGTACCTCATCTGCCACTGCTAAATAAGTTAAACAACATTGTATGATTTTACACCAAATTGCTCAACATTTTATTTTTTATGAATCACAGCAATGACTTGTGAGCTTCCATATTGCTCTTTGTGTGACAAAAACCTGGCACTGGTATTACAATTAGGGCATTTAAGGAAATAATGTATGAGCATTTTTTGCAATATGATACTGTGAATGAATTGAACAGGCATGCAAAATACAACAGCTCAGGGCATGTGTCAAAAACAAGATAAAAAATGTGCCATATTAAGAAAGCAAATGGCATTGTTAGTGCAGGTCCCATTTAATATATAGTTTTACTGCTGTTTAAACTATTAAATCACCATTGAAAAAATTGACCAGATTAAAAGGTAGTCCTAAGGTGAACATAATTTAATGGTACTTCTGTATACAAATACACTTTATGCTCTTTTGTTGCAGTATTAGATAATACATTTGGATGAATATAGATCCAAATTAATTTCTGATATGGACTGTGCAGCTTACACTGTACGATGAATATTTTATGACAATGGGTTGTTTGGTTATTGACTATGTTGGCACAGATACATGTGTGCTAGGGAAATCATTGATTTTTGTCACAAATTTTCAGTCAAATACTATTAATAACTGATGTTAGTTGTATGTTGTACTGTACATTTATGCTGTTATGTCACAAAGTTTAATCTATTAAACACAAAGATAAGAGAAGTGGTATAGTTTCAATGAGGTCCATATTCAGACTGAACTTCTAAATATTCTGTGTATACATAACAAGCAAATCACTGTAACTAGCTCACTAGCCTTAAAGATCATGTCTATATGTGTTAAACAAATTGGTTCCAAACACAGAAGGCAAAATGTGAAGAGCCATGTTTACGACAAGAATATTCATGGGCACGCAGCAGACACTTACTCCACTTTGGGTTCCAGCTGTAATTACACTGGAGTAGCATAGGTAAGTAATTGTAAAGTAGTTATGTAATTACCTACACTAATCCAGGATAGTTAAAGTTGGAACCCAAAGTGATGTAAGTGCTTCCTGCCCACCCATGAATATTCATGGTATAAACATGGCTCAGTATGTTTTGTCTTCCATATTTGGAAGCAATCTTTTAAACTTTATTTTTCTAAAGGCTGCAAAACACACTTTTTATTTCATAAAATAAAGAAGTGTTCACATGCATTAAGATGCATGCAAACACTTTATTGCTTGAAAACAAAAGTTTGTTTCATGCCTTTATTTATTTTATTTATTTATTTATTTACTGACATTTGTTAACTGGGTTGGTTCAGCTGGGCCAAAGGCCCGTTTTCAGTGGAGACCCGAGGAGAAAAGCTCCAGTAACATAGACTAAAGTTAACAGTAGATAAAAAATAAAAATAAAAATACACAGAGAAACAAAGTAAAAGCAATATATAGTTTGCAAGTTTACAAAGATACTTAACTACAAGTAATAAAAGATAATTAAAAGCATGTAATTACAGCAAGGATTCAGTTATACAGATCGGGTGGCTAGTAAACCAGAAATAGCTTATTAACTGCAAAGGGAGTGAAAGCAAAAAAAGATAACTAGGTTGGGGGGGGTTAGGTTTGATTTAGGCAGAGACAGGTTTTGTTATTTAGAAGATGACGTTTGAGCTCCTTTTTGAAGTATGAAGGGTGCATAATGAAGCGCAATGTTTAAGGGAAGTTTGTTCCAGGCTAGGGTTATAGAGCATTCATAAAGAAGTTTGCCAACATTTTTCTTTGGTTGATTGACAGTCAAACGTTGCTGGTTAGATGTTTGGAGGGTTCTTGAAGGGAAATAAGTGGTGACAAGTGATGAGAGAGTTGGACAGGAAGACGGTCTGTACAGCACAGAGTGTATAACTTGAAATTGTGATTGTAGCAGTAGTTGTGGGAATTCTAGCCATTGTAGAGAGCTAAGGGCATGGCAGTGATGAGAGTTATGTGGAGAGTTTGTTATGAATCTAGCAATTTTGTGATAGGCTTGCTTAAGTTTGCTCAATGTTGTGGACTGAATATTGATTAGAATTGGGGCTGCATAGAGAAAAGTGGGAAGGAGGAAATCTTGTGCCAGGGTGAGTCTTGCATTAGAAGTTAGAAGTGTTCTGTTACAATACAACATGTCTAGTTTTTGGTGTGTTTTTTTATACATTGGAGTAGATGTAGGTTGAATTTAAGTTCATCATCAATGATGACGCCTTGGAGTTTTGTGTGGGGTTCGGGTCTAATGACTGTGTTGTTAGAGGATGAAATGTAAAAAGTAGATTTATGGTGAGAGAGAGATCGGGGAAGGAAAAGCAACAGTTTGGTCTTTTTTGGATTAGGAATCAGAAGATTATCAGACAACCACTTTTCAGTGGTTAGGAAGGACTGTTGGGAAAGGGTCTGGAGTTCAGAGATATTGCTGGAGATGGAGGTGTCTGTTGAGTCTTCTGAGTATTGGATGAGGGAAGATTTTGTACAAGATGTAAACAGTTCATTTGTGAAGATGTTAAACAGTACAGGGCCCAAAATGGAGCCTTGTGGAACTCCAGTTGAGAATGAGATATAGGGAGAGCAGGAAGATTGCCCCGTAACAGATTGCTGCCTACTAGAGAGGTAGCTGGAAAACCAATCAAGAGAGGTAGTGGATAGATTGAGCTTAGCAAGTTTTATAAGCAGGATGGAGTGAGCCAGTGTCAAAAGATTTGGAAAGGTCAAGGAAGATATAGGATATGAGTAGTTTGTTTTGTGAAAGAGAGGAGTGCTGTTGATGTACTGTGGAGATGCCGGAAACCATGTTGTGAGGGAGTGAGAAGGTTATGCTGGAGGATATAGTTTAGAAGCTGTGAGTGGATACATGTCTCTAGTATTTTAGAGAGGAGGAGATAGAATGGCAATGGGATGGTAGTTAGAAGGGTCAGTTGAGTTGCCTCCTTTATGGAGGGGAATTGTGAAGAAAGATTTCCAGATGGTAGGGACTGTAGCTTCTTGGATACATCTATTAATAAGAATAGATATGGGGTAGGCTATAGATTCAGCAGCAAGTTTGAGGAATAAAGGAGGAAGGTTGTCAGTAGAAGGAGACCATGGTTGATGTTTTAACAGGAGTGACTTGATGTATGAAGAAGCAGGTTGAAAAGAGAAGAGGTTTTGTTTATGAGTGTTGGGCAGGGTTGGTGAAGTAGCTATGTTGGAGTTGGAGAGGGTGAGCATTTGGATTGTGTCTATAAGATGTTTGTTTAGGAGAGTAGCTGTTTCCAGTGGAGATTTATCAGGGTATAGTGAGGGGTTAGCAGGGCAGCCAGTGGATAGGATTCTGTTATGGTTAGACAAAAATTTATGGGGACTGGATTTGTTAAGGAGTTGAGCACAGTTATAATAGGATGTTTTGCTTTTATTGACTAGTTTTTTTATTAAATTGCATAGTTCTCTATATTTATTAAGTAGGGGGAGTTATTTCATTTTATGCCATACTTTCCAGGTGCTATCTGTTTTATGCATAAGTGATTGAGTATTGTTAAAGAGCCAGGGAGCATAGTTTGCTTTGATTCAAATGTTTCTGGAGGGAGCAAGGGAGTTCAGATTGTTGAGAAAGATGCTGTTGAATTTGTTGACTGTGGCATTGAGAGGGATGCGTTTGAGGAAAGACCAGTCAAAACTAGACAGTACGGAGTTAAATAATGTGTTGTTAAAATTGGAGAGCTTACAACAATCTCTGAAGGGGTAGGGTTTGTGTGAGTGGGTTGGGTGTCACAGAATGGAGGTGGGGAGATGATCACTTAAGCAGTTTGGTAGGGTAGTGGGGCTATGATAAAGGTGAGGGGAGTTGGTAAGAATTCAGTCGATGGTAGAGCTGGATGAAAGTTTGTGTGGAAGTGGGTGGGGGATGTTATGAATTGATAGAAACAGTGTAGGTTGATGTTGAGTTGGCGGGAGTCAGTTTGTAATTTGGACCAATCCATGTTAACATCTCCTAGGATGAGAGTTTCATAGTTGATGTTGTGGCTAAGCCAATATAGAATATTTTCTAGGATGGGTGTATTTTTACTAAGGGGGATATAGATGGAAGCAATTGCAAACTTCTTGTGTGAATTTAGATGGCAGTTTAGAAAGATAAGTTCAACTGGGTTGAAGTTGGGAATGGAGATGGAGATAGGTGTGAGGTTTAGGCCATCTGAATAAAAGGTTCCCTATTAAAATCGCAAAGGTCCACTTACCCGAATACAGAAACGTTGACAATACGTCGAACCATGAAAACACCTACTTACCCGAATACAGAAACGTTGACATGTATACGTTGAACCATGAAAACACCGATCATCCTGAAGCACAAAATCTGAAATGTCGAATCGTCATGGTTGGCCCTTCTGCGGTATAGCTCCATAAGGTAAATGTGTGATAGTTACGGACCTTAGGGTTAGGGTGCGGGTTAAGGTAAGTGCATAGATAGTAATGTATGCAAGGTTTACTGTAGGGTTAGAAGTAGGGTTTTGTTAAGTGTATGTGTGTGGGTTATTTATTTTGTTTGGGTATAACTCCATAAGGTAAGTGTATGATAGTTACGGACCTTAGGGTTAGGGTGCAGGTAAGTGCATAGATAGTAATGTATGTAAGGTTTAGTGTAGGGTTAGAAGTAGGGATTTGGTTAGTGTATGTAAGTGGGTTATTTATTTTGTTTGGGTATAGCTCCGTAAGGTAAGTGTATGATAGTTACGGACCTTAAGGTTAGGGTGCGGGTTAAGGTAAGTGCATAGATAGTAATGTATGTAAGGTTTAGTGTAGGGTTAGAAGTAGGGATTTGGTTAGTGTATGTATGTGGGTTATTTATTTTGTTTGGGTAAGTAGTATGTAGCGGGCGGTGGGGTTGGACAACTATGACGGTTCGAGATTTTGAATTTTGCGGTTTAGGGTGTTTGGTATATTCACAGTTCGCGTAATAAGTATCAATGATTAGGTATTCACTGAATAGGTCTTTTGCGGTTCTAATATAGACCTGAATAAAAGATAGCTACACCTCCTCCTTTCTTTGGGAATCTATCTGTGTGGTAGATATTGTAACCAGGTGGGAGTATTTCTTTGCTAGAGATATGTGGCTTTAACCAAGTTTAAGATAGGGAAAGAATGTTATGGGTGGTGTGAGCTAACCAAGTGTGAAATTCAGTGATTTTGTTAGTTAGGCTTCGAATGTTTAAAGAATAAATGGATAGGTGTTTCTATGCAGATATAGTTTGACTATAAGGATGAGCATGGTTGACAGTGTAAGTAGAAGGGGATATAGGGGAAGAATTGAGTGGTGAGTGATTGTGGACAGAGGAGATGGGGCCAGGGTTAGGGTGGATGTCACCTGAGCAGAGTAAATTTTTTGCAATTACTGTGAATGTTGTATAAGGTAGTATGTGAAGGTAGAGGTTTGGTTTATACTTGTATGAATAAGTATGGTTTTGAAATATGAATAGTTTGTGATAATAGGTTAAAGATATGTTAAAGAGATATGGGGAGATACAGAAGGAGTGTGTTTTAGAAGGAGATTCATAGGAGCAGGAGGTGGGGGAATATATAAGTTGGTGGGAAGGTTGGAATGATAGGAGGTAACAGTACAGAGAATGATGATAAGTGTAGTAGTAAGGAGAAGAAATTGCATGTTAGAATGTGAGTATTGAAGTTTGTAAAGTGTTAGTAGTTGCACAATGTGTTGAGCTGGCTATGGTAGGTGGTGTTAGAAGATTTATTATGTTCTGGGTTGGCTAGGTTTGGAGGTGATGTAAGGCAGGGTAGGCAAGTGAGGGGTTGGGCTTAGGTTGCTGGAGGAAGTTGTTCTTGATTGGGTGAACAGAAAAGGAAAGGGAGGGATGGGGTATTCAAAAGATAATTGAAGTGGGAGTGGGTGGGAATAGGGGTAGAGTAGGGAAGCAAAGTGAGCCCAAGCATAGCGAGGGCGAACGGAGCAGGGCTACATCAATGGTGGGGAAATCCCAAGAAAAACAATCAGAGAGATAGCAACAACAGACAGGTAAGTTCATCAACTATAAGAGCAAAGAGAGGAGGGGGAGGTAGAGTTCTAGGAGAAATATCAAGAGTAATTTAGACAGCTGTGAGGTTAGAAATGTGAACTATTGAAGCCAGAGTGCAGTTCACAGGAGGAGAGATTAGAGAAAATAGGCAAGGGGGTTACAACAGGCGAGAGCTAATGAAGAGTAAGCCAGTTAGGGGAACTATAGAAGACTATGAGGGCAGGTCAGAGTGGAGAGAACAGGGAGCAGTCCAGAGATGTGCAAGAGACTAGCCAGCACAGGAGAATCAGTACAGGTGGCAACTACAGTCTTTAACTGGTAAGGCAGAACATGCTTAAATATGCTCTGTAGGTGAAGGAGGCTCCAGCTGTGTTTGTTTGGACTGCAAGAGGTTCCAGGCAGGGTCGGTCAGTTGGCATACAGAGTGCAGCTGTTGTTTAACTTAAATATGCTCTGTAGGAGAAGGAGGCTCCAGCTAACCTGTATGGCTATTGCACATTGATGGACCACAGGGCAGACAAAGGGGGAAGAGTGATCTTTATATATACGTGCTTCATATTATTTTACATACATTACAAGTAGAAATGCCTGTAGACTTTGATATCATTTATATCTTGATTTAAGAGAGGAATTGGAGATTCAGTGTGACTTGAGTGCCTGCTGAACTGTGGTATGGAAAGGCCATAAAGCTGAAAAGACAGAATACAGACACAGATATGAAATTTCCAAAATTAATCAACAATGTGTCTTTTGATATCATGTTTAACACAGTGTGGTTTTTAGAGTATATGGATTGTTAATTTTTTATTCAGTTTGATATTGTCCTGCTTTAACAGCTTAACTCATTAGGACATGCAGTTTATGAAGTGTTCCCATGTTGATGACTATCTGGAATTAACTGAGTTACTTTTTGATAGTGGCATCTATTTCACTGAGTGTACAGTCTCTGAGTAGTCCAAAACTTGATATTCTATGGAAACGATGTGCTGCAAAAGTAAGTGAGAACTTGAAATTGTACAAAACACTGCACAAATTCTCACCAAGACAGAATTTCTTGACAGAGACTATGATTTCAGCACTCACAGAGAAGATACTTGAAAGGTGACATCCTAAGTTAGGGCATCACATGTGGCCCTTTGCCTACCAGAGTTATCATTTAAAATCATAAGCTATGGGATGACTGCATGAGTCTACAGCTATGACTGATTTTCACTGTCTGCTTACCACTGTACAAATATTAACTGTCTCATTTCTTGCTGCGTTCGATGGCTAAGCTCAGTCTGACACTGCAGTACATACATGCATGTTCAAATACGTGCATGCAGTTTCTAAAATTTTAAATGCGATCTGCATACTTGTTTTACATTCATACATGGTGTCTTAACATTTGTTTTAGTCATCATGAGTACAGACCTTGTAGCTAACATCATCTGCACTTCAGATGTATAGCTTTCATTCACTTATGGATGACCTTCCTTTGTTTTTGATACAAGCTCCATCTGCTTTACAGAAAAAGTGCTAAACCTATATAGCATTTTTAAAATTTTCAGACTGCTGAGGCATGCCATCTGATAATAAGATTCAGGCAATTGGCAGTTGTTCTATGCGAATGTGTCTCCCTTTTTCCAGAAATAGTTGCAAGGACTAGGAAAAGGTAAGTCGAGTACATGCACTATTGATCTTCTTTCTTTACAATCCACAGGTTAAGTTCAACTCGGTATATTATTTCACAATTTAGAACTAAAACTTCAGGGGTGGATTTCATGGAAATGGATTTAATGCAGGCAAAGTATGTGCTACTGTTACAGATAGTCTGCTCACTTTTCTCTGCCTTTGAGACAGCAGGCATATTCAGTATATTACTAGGCCAAAGTTAAAATGGGAAACTAATTTCACTTTTATGCCTTTGAGGTGTTTTTCTCAATAAAACCAGTAATTACAAAATGTCAGATTTACTCCATTTTCTATTTATCTTAAGCATTTATTAGCTCAGTTTGTTCTTCTACTACTAATTGTGCATATACTTCATGTTGTAAATGAAATACATTGCTGCAGAAGAAACAGGCATATTAAAATAAGGAAGGATTGTCAAATTCTTGAAGGCTGGGAATGCAGTGTACTGGCCTAGAGAAAGAGGCCTGATTTTAATAAACTGAAACAACTAAACTTTTGTATTCATCACCCACTCATTCTTCTTCTTATTTTTTTTGTATGTAGGGGCTGCTTGTCTACTAGATACAGTGATACAGTACATGTCATGATCTCTCCATGTTGTTCTTGCCAGTCCTCTGTTGTTCAAAACCTGCTTAGATAATGGACTGTTTTCTGTACTTTTAATAACATCTGGATAAAATATTGCTATACTTTATAATGTCCTCCATCATTTTATGTGAATATTTGCCTCTGTGATGACTTCCATCATGACTTCCATCATTTTATATGAATGCTGGTCAGCTGGCATAATGGTTAATGTCTTTGACTCCCATGCATAAAGTACAAGGTTCAGTCCTAATCTCCAGCAATGTCTGAAGGGAGTTTTCATGTTCTCCTTTGGTCTCTGTGGGGTTCTTCAAAAATATGCCAAGTGTTTCCATCTCAAATTCATCCAAAAACTGAGCTGTGGGCAGCAGCGTAGATGCTAGATGTGGCACTATAGGGAGAAGAGTTGTATAGACCAACTTACTTGGGTATATATTGTGGTGTGTAGTATCCTCAAGATAGGAGAACATAGATCACAGACTGCATGCTGTGTCAGGGCTAGCCACTTGATGGTATAAAAATTGGCTTAGGTGATTTTGGTCATGTTGACTAATGTCACCGAAATGGGCATTGATATTTGACAGTGATAAGTGGGATGAAGACCAGGCCTACTCCAGGGATCCATGTTAATGGTGGGAAGGGTGTAGTTGCCTCCTATTGGCCAGAGTATGTGCAATCCAAATAACCCCAGCAGTGCTTGGCCAGTAAGCTACTGGCTGGCTCATGTTCTGTTGCCCAGTTTGGGTTACCTGGGATAGCTCTGTTGAGTGAAAGATGGACACAAAACCAATCAACCTGCCAAACGTGCTAAGTTTTGCTAAACCTCAGTGCATGTTCACTGACATGACACAGCGTGGACGTTGATGACATGATGTTAAGAAGGAGACAAGATGGAAGGGGATGCCCAAAGGCTTCTACACAGGAGGAGTGCAAAGTAGAAATGGTGTGGGAATTGTGGGGAGGGAGAGACTGCAGAAGTTAGTGATGGATGTCATCAGAATTACTGATAGACTTATGGCAAGCAGAGTCCAGTGTAAGTATAAGAGAACTATTCATAGATTTTGCCTATGTCCACAGCAGGGCTGTGCAAGTGAGGAAAAATGTGCATTCAGTCAGCAGTTGCAAGACCTACTAGATAAAGCAGGACAACAGGAATTGGTGTTGATAATAGGTGACCTGAATGCACACATCGGGACAGACAGAACAGGATATGATGTCTGCCTTGGTCCACATGGGTGATGCAACAGGAATAAAGAAAGGGAAGCCATTTTAGACTTCTGTTGGTGACCAACACATGGTTCAGGAAGAGAGACAGTCACACAATCACATGCAAGAGTGACTAACATGCAACTCAGGTAGACTTCCTGCTAGTAAGGAAAGTGCACTGGGGTAGAATCAGTGATTGCAAGTCATCCCCAGAGAAACAGCTGGGCCACAGCATAGTCCACTTGTTGCCACAATCAGCTGCTTCAGAAGATGAATAAGAAGAAGAAGAAGAAGAAGAAGAAAAAGAATGGCAGCACCTCAAAACAGCATGTGTAAGACTACAGAATAGGTATGTGGCCAAGCCAGGTATGGAAATAAGTTACATGAAGAAAGAGGGTGGTGGAATATAGTAGTACAGAAAGTCATACAAAGAAAGGAGTGCAGGAAAAAGTGGGAGACTGAAAAGACATATCGGGCTAAAAAAGGATACTGGTTGGATAACTAAGAGGCTAAGAAAGGAGTTGCAATAACAAAGAAAAAGGCATCAGTGACACTATACCAGCTTCTGCAAAAGTGACTCAGTAGATGGCACAAAAACTCCTATCAGGTTACAAGGCAAAGACAGAAAAATAAAGATAATAGACACCTTTCATAAGGGATGCCAGCAACAACCTACTCATCTGTCTACAGGACATTAAAGGCAGGTGGAAGGAATACTTCCAGCAGCTTCTGAATGAAGAATATGCCACATAAGCTGTATTGCCCCAGCCTATGATGAAATAAGAGGAACAGCCCATCCTAGAGGAAGTACAGGAAAGCACAGGCTTAGATGAGGTCACAGCAGATACGGTCAAGATACTGGGCTAGATATGAGAGAAATGCCTCCTGAGGATTCTTATAGCAGTGTGGAGAGAAAGACATATCCCAGATGACTGGAGAATAAGCATACTAGTGTCGGTGTACAAGAACAAAGGGTTATCTGCAACTGTGGGCAGCATAGAGGTATCAAACTCCTATCACATTGCATGAAAGTTCTGGACAGCATGATTGATAAATGAATATACAGAGTAATAGAATGTAAGATGAGAGATGAGCAGTTTGGGTTCAGATCAGGCTTCAGCACAGGATGCAGTGAGAGAGAGAGTTAAGAAGAAGCTAGAGATGGGAGAATAGTCCAACTGCACTTTCCTAGACTTGGAGAAAGCATATAACAAGGTCCCAAGAAAGCTGATTGGAGCAGTCCTGCAGTGATTTGAAATCCCAGAAACATTAGTAGAATTGTGCAGACTATGTGCAAGGATCCAAAAACGCAAGTCCAAACAGTGTTTGATCTTACAAAGGGGCTCCCAGTGGGAGTTGTTGTGCATCAGAAAATGCTGTTCATGTTGGTGATGGACTATATCAGCAAACAGGTTGGACAGGGCAGATCAACAAATTTGCTGTATGCAGATGATGTGGCATTACAGGCATTACTGGTAGACTCTGACCATAAACTTCATCAAAGGTTAGGAGAATGGAATGTATAAATTAAGGCACATGGGATGAAATTAAGTATAGATAAGACAGTTGTAATGGTATAAAATTGGGGAAATCAGTAGAAGCTCAGAAATGAGAAAAAAAGGGAAAATAGTGGAACAGGTAAACAGATTCAAATATCTGGGAGGGTGGTTGAGGAGAAGGAAAGTCAAAATGAGCAAGTCAAAGCCAGAATCACAGGAGCTGCAGCCAACTGGCACAGAGTTTCAGGGATACTATTTGAAAGAACAATGTCAAAGAAGCTGAAAAATAAAGTGCACAAACCAGTAGTGCAAACAGTACTACTGTATGCTACAGAAGCTTGGGCAGTAAAAGCAGAGCATTTGATGAAGCTAGAGGTGATGGAGATTAAGTGCTTGAGATGGCTGTTGGATGTGCACTGTGGGACAGATGAAGAAATGAGGACATCAGAGCTGAGGGTAAAGTAGCTCAAATTGCAAAGAACATCAAAGAGAACGGAATACAATGGATCAGGCATTTGTAGGAAAACAGAAGATAATCTAGTGAAGAAGAATATTTGGGAAAGACAGGAAGAAGGCAAGAGGAAATAAGGGAGTCCAGTGAAGAGATGGAAGGATTGTGTCAGAGAAGACTTGTGACAGTCAAGCATGACTGTCAAAGAAGTTAGGGGAGTGTCATTCATTAGAGATGGAGATGGTAACAGTTGACATAACACCCGACCTCATGTACAAAATGGGAAAGAGGGGGTTTATGATAATGATGAATTGCCTATAACTAGCACACTAATTAGTAATTTGAATAGCATGTGTGTTTTGTCATCAGTGTGGAAGGAGTTTACAATGCCACAAAAACAACGTATTCCCCTTCATGCACATTATTCTTATTCACTTCCTGAACAATCTGCATAAAGATACCTATCAAATATGTGCATACCTTCCTGTACTTCTGAACATGATATTGCTTTCATGTCCTGATCAGGTGTCTTATAGTTTATTTTGAGTGACAAACATTGCAATTCGTGACATTAAAACTGCCCCAATTAGATCCAAGTAGTGCACCCTCAGGATAGAATGCCCAGAAATAAATGCATGCCCTGACTATCTCAGAGAGGTATATATATATCTCAGCTCAGGAAAATAGGAAGGAACATTTTATTTTCTTCTTCATAAATCCAATTGTTTTAAAGTCCTATAATTTCCATTTCCATGGATTATGCTTCAGTCTAGCCTCCTCTCTCCTGTCTGGCCAACCATACCATGAATCACCATTTATTAGTAATAAATTGACATAATTCTCTTAACTGCATGAAGAAATGATCAGATATTCCATGGGAATCCTAGAGGGATTAGCTCAGTAACTAAAATGTATTCATTTTTCAAAATAATCTAAAGTGCAGATTCAATAAACCCTACATGATCCACTAAGACTGTGTGTACATCATGGCTAGATGCACACACAGTAGCGCACTGTTTTATAGAGCCGTGCAACCATAGCAAATACTGTGGCATGCTAATTGTAGCATAAGCAGCTGAACTGTATGCTAATCAACTAATCTAAGATGGAAGAGCTATTCAACAAGCTATAAAGCAACTGTGTAGACTCAGTACTGATTTTCCCTGTGAATTCCAAAACCTATTGGAATACAGTCACAGAAAGTAGTCTACACAGAAAGAATGTTAGGGGCTGCTGTTACTATAATTCATGTATATGTGCAACAGGCTGAAATCTATGTAGCTTTTTCTGCTAATAGACCATGGAGAAGAAGTTGACACATTTTTAGACTCTGTTTAACTTACAATATGCATGATGTGAAAATTGCAGAGTGCAGCAGTCTAGATAGAGACATACTACAGGAACTCTGCAACCTCTGTTGTCCTCAACTCAGACACAGGGCAAACCGAGGGGAACCAATACTAGTGGAGACAAAGGTATGTGTAGCACTTAAAATTTTAGCTACAGGAACCTTTCAGAGACCAACAAGGGACATGCTGGTGGTGTTACAGGCATCAACATCCAGGATCCGTCATCATTTCCTGAATGCTATGCTCCAATATGCGAGTGACCACATATATTTTCCCCATACAACTGAGATCAGGGCCACAAGCATGCAGGAGTTCTACCCTGTAGCACACTACCCTGAAGTACTGAGCACCATAGATTGTACACATATGGAAATCAAAGCACCACCCAGGGAACAGGGAAGGGTCTCCATTAATAGAAAGTGCTTCCACTACATTAACTGTCACGTCATGTGTCATACTAGGGGAATGTGTGTGCTGGCAACCCAGGCAGTTACCACAACTCACATATCGGGCAAAACTCCCAAATGTATCAGATGTTGACTAGGGGTGATATCCCACAGGGTCATTTACTGGGGGATTCATGTTATGCACTGGAACCATGGCTGATGACGTCTGTCAGAAATGCACATGCATCCACTAAAGAACACCATAATGAGGCACACGCTCAAACCAGAAATATCATAGAGTATGTGTTTGGGCTGCTGAAGTCACAGTTCCAGTGCCTAGATACATCTAGTGGAGCCCTGCAGTACAATCCACATATATGTACTGAAATCTTCACTGTCTCTGCCATGCTTCACGACATAATCCTCAGAAAACAGCAGAATCAACAAAGGGAAGGGGCACACATCCCACCACAGCCGGCAAGGTCACCACAGCCACATGTAGGTGAGGAGTCAGAGAGGAACCAGAAGCTGCTGTGGGTGTAGGCAGATTATGGTGTGCTCAATATGCCTTCACACTGGCTAAGAGGCAATCCATACTATACTCACTCACCACCTAAGGGGTTAAAACCTTCATCCTGTGCACATACAGGTACATACAGAAACCCTGATGCCAAGCAACATTCACATCTTTCACCTACCCATGTAATGGTTGCGTACTCCTAGCATCAGACAGACTCAGCCCTGAACTAAAACTGTAGTAACTGCTGGATTTACAAGATAAGTATTGCACCTGGGGTATTAAAAAAACGTATGTAATAATACAAATGAATGACATATCCTTGCATGCTGTTACTTGGTACAGCAGTGACTTCAACATGTGACAGCAGAGAAGTATGTGAATGTGTCCTCTATCTAGTCATAGGCCTCAGGCATCGAAGATTCACAAATTCATACCTCTCAAAAGTACTGATGGTCACCGAATGTCCTCAGTTTGGCCTCGGGCTTTTGTAGTGGTAAATCATTAAAGAGAAATTAGAAATTAATGACACACAATTCAGTTTCAAGACTTCATAACCCTCAGAAGATTCTTAAAATACTGATGTAAAACTGTTTTGATTCTATAAACTGTCTAACTTTGTAAGACCAAAATATGTAAAAAGTCTCCCTATTGTTCAGTCTTTGTCAGTTTTATTTATGGCTTAGTCCAGCTTTGTTGGTGTGAGAGTGAGGAAGGCATGAACACATTACAAAAAACAGTAAGAAAGTAGTACAATTTACTAAACAACATCACAAACAGATATACTAAGCACTAAGTCAGCTGTGCACCCTGAACATCAGACACAAAGTTTATGTATCCCGGAATCCAAAAGATAGAAATCAAGGATATGGCACCATTATCATCCCTTGCACAAGGTGTTGTGTGTGTGTGCGAGGGTGGGGGTGGGGGTGGGGCTGGGGGTTCAGGAAGCCTAGGTGGAGCCAAAATGTAAGTGAGTGCTTGTGAGTAAGAAAGAGAAACAGGCAAACATTTGGATAAAGTAACAAATGGCCAGTAAGACAGAATGAGCTTTAAGCCTCAAGGATAAACCATGTAACTGTTGTTTGTGTATGTATGGGCCCTCCAGGTGAAACTGGTGTGTGAGTGTCTGCAAAAAAACAGCCAAGCTCTATGCTAGCTCTTTGTCTTGGTATGCCAGACAGGTGTGAGCTATGCATGGTAGAGGTGGCAGTTCATCATTGCCGTACTCGGCTACAAGAACTGGCTCTGCCAGGAGTTGCACTGGCACTTGCATGTCCATGGTCAGATGCACTGCTGCTACCTGAATGTCTCAAATGTCTGCTGGATAAGTTCTCCTCACAAATATGCCCAGGACCACGACTCCATGGTCTGCAACTTCTGGGTGTGGACACCCCAACCACTGACAGAGAGTGGAAGTACTGCCACTATGGGAGTGTGACCAATCATGGCCACATCAGCTAACATCAGATGATGTGGCTGACCTGCACCGACAATGATGCCATCTCCCTCCCAGCAGACATTCCATCACAGACACCACCTGCTCTAATGTGTCATTCATCCGATCCATTGAATTAGCAGCACGGTAAAGGCAGTCACGCATGTCAGCTTTTCCCACAGCTGCAACCATAACCATTTCTTAGGAAGACCTATTGGAATGTGCCTGCACCTCCATGATGGCCCTAAACATACATCAAGTGGCATGGAAAGACACACCTGGATCAGGCGGAGGATGGACAACAGGCCCCCTCTGACCACACATAGTAACCCTCCTGCATGGCACCTCACCCACACTTTGGTTGCAGCCAGAGTCAACAGGCACTGAAGATGCAGTAACCACACTTCCCTGAATGAATGTCTCACCTTCCATCTGTCCAGTATCTGAGGGCTCACTGGAATGGGTTGTCGTAGGCCTACTGGCTGTTCCTGATGGATTTACTGGGGGGCTGAATGTCAACATCAGTTTCAGATTCAACCTCTGCACCCCCTGACTGTACCTCTGTTTGCCCACCTTCATGATCAGAGTCTGCTGATACTCTGACATAAGGTGGTAAGAGTCCTACACTTCCACTGTCAGAATCATCTGTGATAATAAGCAACAAACACAGGAAAGAAATTATCTACACTACTATAGTCCAATATATCTTAACAAACTAACAGTGGTGCCACTATTACAGACAGTATAGCAATACACAAAACAGTCCTGACATCCACATCACATGTGAATAAAATAAATATTTCAGTGAACTGCTCATCAGTACTGACATAAAAGTGTTTTGCTTACCATGTGCAGATGAGTCCAGAGTTCCTTGGGTGGATAGTTCTAAAAGAAGTTAAGCAAAAGGTAAGGACACCATCACTACAATTAACATAACACAGGGGGTTAAAACATTTGACCATTTAAATGTCCATGAACATTTGAACCTATAAAGTATTCCTGTCAATATTTTGCTATACAAGAAATGCTTAACAATTGAGATAGGTAAGCCTACCTGGAAGCTCTGCCTGTGACATGCTTGTCCTCCCTGAAACAGCAGCACTAACATCAATCACATACTGTTGTGCACCTGCCATTGAGCTCTCTGGATCTCTAACAGTGGACAGGAGCTCTTCATTTGGTGTCAGTGGTGGTTCTGTAGTGGGACCCCCGGTACCCATTTGCCCATGGGCCACTGCAGCTGTTCTCATCCGGGCCAATGAAGTCATGTCAATGGCCTTATGATGCACCTGATCATATGTCCTGCTCTGGCTACCAATGTCATTTATATCATCCGCTATCTGCTGCCAAATTTGTATTCTTCCAGACATATTCCTACATCCTCTCTCAAGCAGAAAGGCACCATGTTACCTAAATGCTTGGACAACTACTTCATCCTCAGGGTCATTGAAGGGGGGTTGCAGGGACTGGGACACCTAGTTGCCATAGTCATAGGTGACATAAAACACAAAAGAAGGATAATGCACATAAGTATTACATAAATAAAACTCCTGCTTAGATATAACACATAAAAGGCAGTTTTTCAATATTACCCATTGGAGAAATAAAAAAAAGTCAAGATATTCAAATACAAAAAATATTTATGTGGTTGTAACATATTATAGTCATACACAAAGCAAGGTTGGATCCAAAACAAGCAGCGTAACAATACAAAGCAAGCCTCTGGGTTGTGACATCACAGGTTGCCTATAGCGTGACTCAGAACATACACCTACCTGACACGGTTGGATCCACACTTCAGCACACACTCCAGGCAGAATATGTTCCTGTAGAAGGGTGTACATCAACATGCATCCATCTGAGTGGGGGAGGGGGGGGGAGACAGCACCTGATGCATGCATGTATAGACACATCCTGACTTTACTCATCTGTCAGGTAGAGCAACACATAATCATGGACCTTTTCTAAATGGACACTGATAATATCCCGCCTGTGTGCAAAATACATCTGTGAGTTGTTAATGTTGCATCCATGTCTGTTACATCTGTTAGATGTCCTCAAGAAGGTCATTGAGGGCATGCATGATAACAACATTGTCATCTTGTGGAACTAGACCAGCCCAAGGCATTTGACACAAATCCACCCTGAGGTATTAACTCAACACTGTCACAAGTGGCCATAAACATCTACATCACCAAGTGGGTAGACCACTGGATCTCATATGTGGCATATAAATATGTTAAAATGTGTGAAGTGACCTATATCTCAAGTCCAGTGATCAGGTCCATACATTAGGGTTGTCTACTAGGTCCTTTCCTGTCCATTATTTTAAGTCACAGATGTCAAGAATGATATACATATCCTGTGTCCAAACAGCTGTCCGGAGAACTGCAGACTGTGGGCAATAACTGACTCCAAGTGCAATATTGGTATAATACAGACAGTATCAAAACACACCAAAGATTGCTGCCATAGTCATGACAACACATGACAAAAAAACAAAAACATGGCAGGAAATGTTATGTTATGTTATGAAAACAAATGCACAACCCAATGATAATATATACATCACACGTGGTATGTGGCCTGTGTACTGGGTAGATGGTATGTAGAACATCCACCAGCATGTGCCCACAATGGTGACTACTGCCTTCAATATGGCACAACTCCTGAGTATGCATACAGCATCCACATCAAAGGCTATAATACCTCCATACTTCACAGAGTTCATCAAACCAATAACTGAATGCAATGCACCCTTCTTCATGTACCTCTCTACACATCTTCCAGTGATTTGTAACTCAAGTGTACCACCTTTGCTACAGTCAGCTCCCACAGTTATTACTGCCCATACCTAGGTATTCTTTTTCTTGCATAAACATTACTGTCTGATGGTGCGGAATCCCCATCAAGGTGTTATTCCAAATGCATGTGTGATAACCTGTTCCTGTGATGCATACAGTACCCCCTTAGCTGTTTGAAAATATTGATAGCATGAGTTACAATCATCACAATGTGGATTGTGCCATATATATATATATATATATATATATATATATATATATATATGCCTTGCACACCAGTTAACTAGCCTGTATTTATCATAATGCACATACAGGTATAGCAGTGTCCCTCCTATACAGTGTCAGGATGGTGTGCTTGATTACCCTCATAGAATGCTGACATGTCATAATAGTTGTACAAATGTTTTTTTTTCAGAACCATCTATGATCACTCAGAATCACATGTTATGTCAGAGCATGGGTTTACTGGTGGTATTATTCTGATACTGTCCATGGTTGTGCATGCTTCTGTTTACTGCTCTCCATGAACCTGTAACTGTGTCCACTTGGTGGAGACCTCTACTGGCAGTATCCTTATAGTCAGGGAAATCAGTTTGCATAGCTTCTATGCACCTAACCCCGATTGTATATAACATCTCTGATAGATGTTCTCTCCATTGTTCATGTCAGGATGCTTATATCACAAAGACGTCCTTCTACATTTTTATGTCACTTTGTGTGATAGTCACATAATATACAGTTGCACTGTGCAGTCTGTACTGTACCATGTCAATATGTGATTAGTGTACATGCCCTCATCTGCTACACATTATTATGTTTCACCTGTCCTCTTTGCCTATGTTCATTTGTACAATTCATCTGTGTGTCCGTATGCAATATAACACACTTCCTCTGATTGTTTATTTTACATGGCAGTCCATGTACTGTTACAGATCATTTACACAACTTTTGTACAGAATGCCTGAAATGGGATTCCACAATACTCTGCACTGTATACATTGTCCTGTAATGTGTTTGTACCATATAATTTGCTATATTATTAACCCTGGTAATCATTGTGGCATTCCACGCAATCCCTCAGACCTAGATTGTCTGTAGGTTAAAAGCTCTATATATCTGCTGCTATCCATGTTGCTATACATGGTTTCCTAGCTGGCAACACTGTTGGTAGAGATTAGGTGAATCTAATTGGAAAATTTTAGGGCTGGATCTGGAATATGTGAAATATGTGGGTGAAAACCGTTGTTGATGTATAAGAAGGATGTGTGTTTTAAGACACTACTTGAGAGGCCTTTAAGAGTGGAAGGGCCTAGTAAAATGGTGAAGTGTAGCCACTGTTTACAGTGTCCCTATATCCTTGAATGTCGAGAAGTGAAAGTGGAAGGATATGGGACAATTAAACTTCATTGTAAGTCTTATTGTGGGAGCAAAATGGTGGTATATTTAGCCCAATGTTTATGTTGTCCCGCATTCTATATAGGTAAAACCAAGTTAAGTTTGCGGAAAAGAGTTTACCAACACAACTATGGTATTACAAAGAAAGATGAAAGAAATGCTTTATATAAACATCTGATGCAGAATGCTGGACATAGGTTTAGATTTTGTGTTATTGATAGGGCAGACTTGGACCAGAGAGGAGGTCCGGTGTAGGACTTCTTAGAATTTTTATAGGTTCATAGGTTCATAGGTTTATACTAGGCTATCTGCCCTAAGGCATTTATAAGCCTAGCCCAAAGTTCTGTGGCTTACGCCACCCCTTATATGAAAAAATACTGTACCCATTAGTTTGTTGTGCCTCTGTCCAGCAGTGACACAGAGATGATTCCCGGGGTAAACCTACGATCTCCCATCCACAGGTCAAGATTTCTCTTGAACAGAGCCAGCGAGGTGCTCTGCCTCACATGGACTGGGATTTTATTCCACAGCATAGGGAGTCTCTGAGTGATAAATCTATCCCTCCAGCACATCCTATTTATATCCGTGCTAATGTTTAAGTCGCTTGCTCTAGTGGTTTTAGTGGATTTGGATTTTTTGAGATGGAGCATGTAAATTTTGTATGTAAATTTTGTATGGAGCATGTAAATTTTATTTTGGAATGTAAATGGCAATTAAAAACTAGAGCCAACTGCTTTCCTGGTATAAATGAATATATTTCCATTTCTAGTGTATTAAAATTAAAGGCTGCTATGTATATGTATATTTGAACTTATTTTTATTAAACATGTTTTTACAAAATGCATTAGTATTAGTAGAATGTTTATATTATAGTTGTATATGCGTGTATGTATTTGAGTAGGGAAATAGACTGTTGCTTTACTAATCAAATATGTGTTTTAACTGGGCATTTATTAAGGTTGTTTTGCATGTATATAGGTTTGTAGAGGCATGTGGTATTTTAATCTGAAGAAGTCCTGTGTATTGAGTGAACAAATGTGCTAAATAAACTGGTTTCCTTTGAGTTCATTGCTTCACCATCCGTTTATTTTGTGTTTTTACAAGTTTGTGCTTACCTTGATTGGTGGTGTATTGTCATGAAAGGTGAAGTTAGAGCCAAGGAAGATGTTCCCCATCTGCAGAAACTATATGCAATGCAACACAAACTTTTTGCTTCAATGGGAGACCTTGTTGTGCTTGTTTGTGTACTTTTACAGTGATTGCCACATTCTTCCAGTGATGGTCTGCTTAATGGAGGTCAAAACTATAGCCAGAATGGCTTGAATGGATGTAATTTGCAAGTGTCAGTGTAGAGTGACATAACCCTGGCTCAGAGGGAAAAGGCGGGTCCTAATGGTATATCATCACTTCCTGTGAGTGGGGCGGCCCTTCCTGGGCTCAGTAATGGCTGTTCAGAAGTAAGAGGAGGTAGTATCAGCTGCTGAAATCTACAGGAGATGTTTAATTCCAGTTTTCTTTGGGCAATGGCTCGGCAGGTGCAGAATGAATTGTTTGGTACCCTGGAAAAGCAGTTAAATTACTTTTCATCACAGGTATAGAAATATAAAAAATTGCAGCTTGAAGTTACTTATTTAAAGGAATTTTGTGTTTCGAGATAGTACCGAAGGGGCTTCATTGTTGGAAATACCCTACTGGGTTAGTAAGGGACTCTGTTTTTCATAATGATTTGATTTAATTATTTAATTGGCGTGGTTGTGAGTTATTGGAAGTACTGATTAAAGACTATGACAGATAGTGTGCCTTTTAACTGAAACTGAAAGGCTTGACACAAACATTCAAAAAGACTTACTATTTGACAGTAAAAGAGAACAGTAGAATGCATTATTAATGAAAATTGAGAATGACATACTGGATATGAAAAATAAAAAAGTTAAAAAACTTGTAAGGGATAAAGCAGATTATGAAAAAGGTTGTGCCTACCCCCCCCCCCACCACATTTGGAAAATACAGACTTTTTTGATAATAATGGACATAATGACATTGCAAAGCAGGCTAAGCCGGTTATGAATTCTGAACACGAGGAATACCCTTTAGAGCAGCCTCCTTTGAAGAAGTCATACAGACTGCTGGAACAGAGGGCAGGAACTTTTATCAACACATTCTGGACAATCGACAAACCCACAACCTCCCCTACAACCGGAGAGGGAGGCGGATAGTTACAATGTCTCATTGGGAGAGGAATTAGTAGACTGCTTTATTGTATTAAATGATAAAAATGACTTCAAATTGTACAATTATAGTATGGCTGATGTGGACAATGTCTAGGCTAATCTTTTTGAGAGGGGTGTTTCATTTGTACCCACACAGAAAGCAAAAATAGATGAGTCATTGATTCAATTTGAGTTATTCGTCAGGAAATTAAACCATGCTTTTTATTTTAAAGATAATGTGGGTGATGCACTTGTTTCAAATATAAAAAGACCAAGTGTATTAAACCTCCAATGCATCCCATTGTTTTAATTTTTGAAAAACTATATGAGAATGATTTCAGGAGTTTTTTAAATTCTCCTGGAAGTGTGCCCGTTGTTGAAAATATTAGTGAAGAAGAAAAGCTTTTGTTACATGAAATTGTGAACAATAAACAGATTAGGATTATGAAACCCGATAAGGGTGGTGTTTTAGTTGTTATGGACTTGAATGATTATATTAATAAAATGCTGAATTTGCTTTATACAGATGCTTATGAAGAAATTTCTATTAATCAGCTGAATATAGCATATAGGAACATCGACCTTTATTTAGAAGATATGTTGCTTAATGGTGAGATTACCAAGGAGGTCTTCGATTATGTCATGTCCATAACCCTAAAATCCCCACCATTTTTGGTATTCTAAGATTCATAAAAGTCTTACTGATCCATCAATGCATCCTATAGTAGATGCTAAAGCATCTAAGACATTCTTTTTAGCCAAGTTTTTGGACATTGGTTTGAAGAATATTTTCGTTAATAACCCCTGCATTTTGAGGGACTCGTGGGATTTTTTTGAGTAAAATATCTGACAATTTGTTATGTGACAATTTGATGTTTGTTACTATAGATATACAAGATTTATATTTTGTTACCCCACATGATATAGGAATGGACTGGTTTAATGACTATTTAGTCTTTCATGCAGGTATTGATAAGAATAAAGGGAGATAATGAGGAACTTTATGACAATGGTATTAGAGAATAACTTTTTAGTATTTGAAAACCAATTGTTCAGACAAAAGAAAGGGGTAGCTTTGGGGGCAGTTTGTGCCCCCATGTTTGCAAATGCAGTACTTTCATTTTGGGAACTAAACTACATAGTTAATTCCATGTTTAAAGATTCCTGGGTACTGTAAGGAAGATTCCTTGACGATATGATATTCTTTTGGAAGGACAGTGAGCAGAGGTTAAATGAATTTTATGACTATTTACATTCCACTACAGATTTTCTTAAGTTTACTATGGATGCACAAGATAATTCAGTTAATTTCCTAGACCTTACTATTCAAATTAACAGGTAAAATAATTGTTTTGAATCTACAATTTATCTTAAACCAACCTATTCAAATATTTTTCTCCATTTTGATAGCATGCATCTTAGCCACCAGAAGAAAGCCTTAGTGAAAGGACAATGTGTGAGGTTGGCTAGGATGGTTACTGGGGAAGAAGAATTTAATAAAGAGTATGATACATTGTTTAATATGTTTAAAGTGAGGGGATATCCTGAGAATTTTTTATTAAACATCTTTAATGAGGTGAGGGTGAAAAGAGAAGTAAGACATTTTGTCCCTCTTTTAGGTACAGGTTGCAGTACTCCAGCAGCCTTAAGCAATATACAAGATCAATACACAACATTTAACAGGTTTATGGTTATTACGTTTAATGCTAATTTTTATGAGCTTAGGGCAATAGTTGAATCTAATTGGAAAATTTTGTGGATGGATCTGGAATATGTGAAATATGTGGGTGAAAAGACATTGTTGGTTTATATGAAGGATGTGTGTTTTAAGACACTATTTGAGAGGCCTTTGAGAGTGGAAGGACCTGGTAAAATGGCGCAGTGTGGCCACTGCTCACAGTGTCCCTATATACTTGAATGTCGAGAAGTGATAGTGGAAGGATATGGGACAATTAAACTTCATTGTAGGTCTTATTGTGGGAACAAAATGGTGGTATATTTAGCCCAGTGTTTATGTTGTCCTGCATTCTATATAGGTAAAACTAAGTTAAGTTTGTGAGAAGAAAGAAATCTCGTGGGGTAAAGTACCTGTAAGATCCAGAGAAAAGTCAAATTGCAAAGTGTAAGGTACAGGTACTCCACAACAATCGAAGCCAACCAGTAACAAAATTCAAAGTGGTCACGAATGTAGCAGAAAAATAAAAACTTTTATTCCATGGATAGTAAGCGCTTTCACGTCTGCTCAAGACGCTTCTTCAGACTTTAATAAGAAACACTGCATCTTAATTACTTAAATACAAATCATCTGATACATTCTACCAATAAAATCACATCAAACAGCTCATAAGAACCCCCCTTTTTTACACATAGAAACAAGGTTCATAAAAAAGCCATAAAACTCTAAACTTAAAAGAAAAAACAATAAAAAAGAAATAATAATAATAATAGTAATAATATTTATTTCAACATCAGTGCTTCAAAGGATGATTAATAAGGAAGGGTTTTAAACTAACCCTTTCATTAAGACCATGTCCTACATCTGCTTGCATTCTAATAATCCACTTGCATTCTTCCCTCTCAGTGAAATTCGCTACATTACCTAATCTCATTGTTGTCTGAATTTGTTCTATTGCCAGGAATTCAAATGTATGGGTAGTGCCTTCCAAAAATACATGTCTAGCTAAGGCATTCCTATCATTCTCTTTATTAATGGCATACTGATGTTCTCTGATTCTCTCCCTAAGGGTCCTATTTGTCATACCTATATAGAATGCCTGGCATTTGATACATAATGCCAAATATACAAGATTCCTTGACTTGCAATCTGCATAATGATCAAAATTATATAACACCCCTGTATCAGGATGTTCAAAAATATTTTTGCCAGATATATACCTACATTGATTCCCAGCAACTGTTAATATCTCTGGCTGAGAGTACTAAAGACAAAGTGTATACTGAGAATGACATCATGATGACTCTAGATATACAATCTTTGTTTACCTGTATACCCAATGAAACAGGGTTAGATTATTTGAGGCTTTTTCTTCTTGAAAAGGGCCTGAACACAAACAAGGTAATTAGAATCACCATACTTATGGAATTAGTGCTAGAAAATAATGTTTTTCTTCATGATAATAAGTACTACCTCCAGACCCTAGGAGTTGCGATGGGCACGTCGTGTGCCAATTCTTACGCAAATCTAGTATTAGCCTATTGGGAATCCATGTACATTTTGGAGAATGAATTGTACTCACAATATATTAAGTACTACAAACGATTTGTGGATGACCTTTTTTTCATATGGAGTGGTGATTTGTCTACCCTAGATGATTTTCTGAATTATATTAATAAGACAACATCTTTTTTAAGGTTAACAGGGAGAGATCTTGTACACAGATTAATTTTTTAGATGTTACTATTACGAAACAGAATGAGTCATTTAATACTAACATCTACAGAAAACCATGTAGGAGAAATGCCTACCTACACCGTGACAGTATGCATCCACCACATATACATAAAAATATTGTTAAGAATCAAGATGCATGGTGTTCCAGACAAGTGAGTGATGACTTGGCCTTTCATAAAAGATTGGTAGATTTGGATAGTGAATTTAAATCTAGGGGCTATCATGAAACAGACTTGCTAGCACTACAACAAGTAGAGCGCAAGGATGGGGCACGACCCTTTATCCAGATGGATATAAGGGAACAAGCTGAACGGATTAGGCGATCTAGCACAGACAAAAAAAGAATGGTACTTACCTATACTAATAGGAATCAAAGCATCACAAACATTATAAAGAAGAACTGGGAGATTTTACAACTAGATGATAGTATTAAAACATTAGTAGGTCCCTACCCCAGTTTTTCTTTTAGGAACACTAGATCATTAAAGAAAATGTTATGCTATGATAAACTGCATCAAAATAGAGTATTATCAGACAGAAAAGGCACATTCCCATGTCGGAGCTGCAATCAATGTAAGTATATATCTGGCAAAAATATTTTTGAACATCCTGATACAGGGGTGTTATATAATTTTGATCATTATGCAGATTGCAAGTCAAGGAATCTTGTATATTTGGCATTATGTATCAAATGCCAGGCATTCTATATAGGTATGACAAATAGGACCCTTAGGGAGAGAATCAGAGAACATCAGTATGCCATTAATAAAGAGAATGATAGGAATGCCTTAGCTAGACATGTATTGTTGGAAGGCACTACCCATACATTTGAATTCCTGGCAATAGAACAAATTCAAACAACAATGAGATTAGGTAATGTAGCGAATTTCACTGAGAGGGAAGAATGCAAGTGGATTATTAGAATGCAAGCAGATGTAGGACATGCCCCGGGATTCATGAAGCTCAGCGCAAGGCCGGCGTAAGGCTTGCGCCGGCGGTGCAGTGAATAGCCGGCGCAGTAGCGCCATATACATATTAATGAGAGTGCACCGGAATCACAGACACGTGCATAGTGTACGTGAGCGAGCCCAGGTAGGATGCGTCTGGAGGCGTGTCTAAGCCGGCATGAGGTGAGCAACCTAATGTGCTGACAGCCACGGTCCGCCCACAATAGTAATGGCAGCAGCCAGGTCCCGTGCAGAATGAAATGCGCATTACAGTATGCAACATAGTACCCGTCCCAAATTAGCGGAGAAGCAAATACAAGCCCCGAAGGCATAAGTGTACCCGTCCAAGGAGCAAAGGATACGCATAAGACCGCGTTTGTCTCGCAATGCACCGTCAGTGTTTACACTCAGAGAAGGTGTACAGCCGCATGTCAGCGCACCGCACCGACATAGGAGCAGCGATTAAGGTCCCCACCTGTCCCACTTTGGTTGGGGCAGACTCTCTATGGCCAGTTGTGTCCCAAAAAACGTATTAGAAATGGCTGATGTGCTACGATTGTAGGACACAATGATATCCCGTATTTAATGTAATGGTAGCATGAAGTGGTTATTTCTGTAACAGAAATACCTAAATGACACAAGAAACAGAATAAGCAAGCAAATCGCCACAACAATAAGCTTATATCTAGGCAAACAAGTGAAGTTCTATGCTATATAGTGACCGTGTGTATGTGTCGGCCTGTAAAGTCAGATGTGAGTCCCGGAAATATCCCAGATCGGAAACTGGAAAGGTGGAAACCCCAGTAGCGACATGGGCATGGTCACCAGGGTTACCTGCTGTCCCAATGTGCCATGGACAGTCCCAGATTGGACAGTTGTGTCCCTGCAACAATCGGAAAAATGGAAAATGACCTCCGATCCCCTGCCAAGAAAATTCCCGCAATATACATGTAATAGTAGCATAAAACATATACATTACTATATGAAACACAGACACGGCACAAGAAAATAAATAAGGAACCCAAATGCCTACAGAATAAACATAGTATGGCAAACAAGTGAAGTTCTGTCAACTGCACTAGCCGTGGGTATGTGTAGTCCTGCAAATTCCGAAGTGTCCACATAACATGCCCCACTATGGGCATTGGAAAAGGTGCCAACCATAATGGTCACAAGCAGTAGTGAGAGTACATAGCCGGGTAGCTGTGTTGACATAACAACAGTAAGGAAGCAAGATACCTCAAACACAGGCAAACATGTGCATAGCAACATATCCCACACCCAGCAACGTCTCTGTTGCATACACTGGATGGCGTATGATGAAGTGTAATATCCAGAAGCAGAACCCATGCATTCGGATGTACTACACAATAGCCTCATTGTACATGTCAGTCCCACCCATGTATACCTCTGCACCCAAACCTGCTAGCATCCGTGTGCAGCTATACAACCACACACAATGTGCATACCTGAAATTTGGTAAGATGTTTGTGTTAGGCAATGCCACGCGGGCAAATCATTACCCACATGTCACCAACCCACCGCAGGTACAGATATGTAAATGGCTGCATGTGAATGTGTCAGCAGAATGTGTACATCCCGCATGTAGTATGTACCCGTTCAAACCATATAGGTTTGCATACGACACGGTGCACATAACTGTACACATGTGGACAAGTCGGGTCGTTGGACCACCGCATGGATGATTATCTATGCAGTGAAGTCGATCACATATAGCGGAACAGGTGCCTACCAAACAGGACATCCTAACAGGGTGCTACAGGCAAAGAAGGGCAAGCTGGGACATCACATGTGGAGAGTAGCGTTGCTGGACGGACAAATACACACGGTCAAGGTAAAGGACGGAACAACATGCATACGGCCGGATCGATGTTGTTCGAAAAATATATAGAAACACATATGAAGTACCAGTCTAGACTCGAAATACTATATAATGCATTGAATTGTACCGTACAATATGGCAGTAGAACTAAGCCTGCATGTAATTGGTGAAGCTAAGCTGTAGTGTGATGGAATTCTGAACCTGGCAGTAAGCAGTACAGCAGGCTCATGTCTGTCAGCATTAATTATTTGCTGGGTTACAGAACAATAAATGTATGTACATGCATAACAGCACTCCTTCCCCAGAGGAGGATGGCCTTGTGAGCTCAATCGAAGATAACAGTACAACTCCCTACCAGAGAGACAAAGCAACGTATTAAGAAATTAACTGTCCACTGTATCGTAACAGTCTAGGGTCCTTGAAACAGCTACAATCACAGAAGGACACTGTAATGTACAAGGTGCCTTGCAAGGCTGTGTTATTCCCATGGGAAAACATTTTAAAAGCACGACCCCAGCACCCACGTATGTATAGACTATTGCGGACCATAGTGATGGAAATGCCCTGTGACCGACCACGTCAGTAAGGTGGGCAAAAGCTGATTGTAAACACTATATAAAGAAACTGCTTACTGTATAGAGTCAGACAAAACTCACATACTTGGACTGTATATTATTTAGCCTGCCTGTGTACACTACTAAAACTTTCCGAACCCGAGCCTCCTGTGTTATCGGCTGTCACATAGAAAAGCCTACTGATAACTACAGTCTGGTTTTAACAACTTATTTCACATTGTGATCCTTGTAATCCGGAATTCCCTTGGTAAGCTACAGGTCACAGTGCATGGCTGGTTAGACATATGCGGCTGGAGAATATGCATAAATGGTACTTCTTGAATGAAAAGACCTCCGACTGAATTGTTGTGTGTAAAGAGGCTGTTTACTGTCTGATCTGTGGCTGTAAAGCGGGAAACTGGATCCCAAGAAGAAAACGTGCAGCCTTAAACAGGAGGCCCAGGTAAGGAGTGTTTGCCTTTTCGTCTCTATTGTAGATCAGGGACCAGACTACATTGTGTTCCTGTTAACAGTAGTGATATCGGGTCGAAGACCTACCCACATACTGTTAAATCTGAACATAGGTCAGTGGAACACACAGCAGAGTAAATAGTGATTGTAGACACTACAGTGGATACAGGGAAGGAGACACCACGTGGTATGACAGAAGGGTACGTAGCAGTCGTGTAGAGGATATGGGAGATTATTGAAGAAACAGATCATGTGATCCGCGTTTGACGGATGACGTGATGAATATGCAATCGCAGAGAGCACATAATGTGAGTTACGCAGCAAAATGGGGTAATAAATATGACATTGATGGTATATTACACAAAATATCGTTACTGAAACATTGTAATCCCTGAAAATTTGATGCACATGTTCCAGGGTAAACACCTGCTCCACCCTGAGAGGGACAGTCCCTCTTTGGCCAGCCGTGTCCTGTAAACAAACCGAACAAATGGCAAATGTCCTGATATCTCAGGACAAACATTTCCCAGATATCTATCAAAATGGTAGCATAAAACAGTAAATTTGTATGTGGAACAGCAAAATATAATAATAAACAGAATAAGCAACTGAAATGCTACAACAATTGGTCGCTCTCCTGGCAAACCGTGAATTCCTGTCCTATGTACTGGCCGTGGGTATGCATTTTCCAGGAAAATTACACGTTCCGAACACTAATGTCCCACATTGTGCATTTGAAAAGGTGGCAGCCCTAAGATGTGCAGGCGACAAAACAGCGACAATTGGGTATCCGTCATGCACATCGGTGGACTGAGGTAGTGTACCGAAGGGAACAGAACACTACAAATGGCTAAGCATCATACGTACACAGAGAAGATCATAATACAGTAGTACCGATAGCCCACACAACACCCTACCACCTCCGATACCACATCCAGGATATTAAGCGGGAGGGCAGGCTAGTCCCCACACGTTATCCTGTGGCAACAGAGGTAGCACAACGAACAAATGTAACAGAAGCTATTGAAACCACATCCCGAACACGTAACATACCTAGGGACACCCGTGTAAGAACACAGTACTAAAACAGAGTGAGGATATCTGTCAATTAATTGAAGTTCCCAACCCTCATGCAGGACAGGAAGGCCAGGACCCAACCCCCGTAGCGTATAGACCGTGGACACCAGAAGATATCTGTAAAGTCATAGAGAATTCCCCATCCACAAAGTAATCGCTATTCACCATGCAATACCCTGTATCTCCTGATCGGAAACCAAAGGGAATGGCGGATGGTACAGTATGTACAAGCTGTAAATCATGTAAGAATACGTAGGGTAGCGTTGGTGCCAGACCCACACACTATATTCCATGCTATGAACATGCCACAGAAGTATCTTACCGTGGTACATATAAGCTATGCTTACTTTGCAATACCTATACATCCACATAGTCCGTATTGCTTTGCATGTACAGTCAGGGTGACAGATACAGCCATACCCGGCTATCGCGGGGATACTGTGAAAGTACAACGATATTCTCACAGGGGATGGCTAGCTACATTCCGGTGTTAACTCCACCCGGGGCCAGTCAAGTTCTACTTTATTTGGATGATATTCTGCTTGCGGCCCCTACCCAGCAGCAATGTATGGATGATACAATAGCATTATTGAGATAATCAGCAGAACAGGGACATAAAGTAAGCAAGCATAATTTGCAACTACAGAGAATACAGGTCAATTACCTGGCATATCTGGTATCCAAGTAGGGTAGAACATCACATCACGATAGGAAGGTAGCAATATAATAAGCACCCAAGCCAACTAACAAGAAGGGAATGATGTCCTGTCTGGGCCGACTAACATTTGTCAAATCTGGATACCCAACAATGCTGTGGAATCCGCTGTATTGTTTGCCTTAACCTTTAATACACCTATGGCAGCACAACACATACTACACTGGATTACAGTAGCAGAAACAGCGTTCTGCAGACTAGAACGATTGATAGCCTCAACAGCTGTAGTAGGTCTCGTGAATAATCATAACACATGTTGTCAGACCGTAGATTGTAAGCGGAGATATATGGCGTCAGTCTTGATGCAACAGCAGGGAAGTAAGCAACGCTACATAGCTGACTACTCATTGCAGTTGGACACTGTGGCATGGTCAGTGCCACATTGTGTACAGGCAGTTGTTGTAGCACCCATGGCAGTACAGGCCGCGGCCGTAATGTTACTAGACCACCCTCTCACTGTGAGAATGTCTCATGCAGTTGCGATCAGTCTGCTGCAAGAGAAGATAGCATTCCTGACCCGTGCTAGACATTTGTCATGTTTGACCATACCACTGAGTCAACCTCATATGGTGATTGAACGGTGTACAACATGAAACCTATCAACGTCACGTCCGACACCTGTGTATGGCACACCACACAGTTGCCCATACGAAATGGATTAAATAACAACACACAGACATGATATCACTGATATACCCTTAGATGATGCAGAGGTGACAGTTAATGTGTACGGATCATGTAGACAGAGTCCTACAGTAACGAATCAAGTAGGTTATGCAGTACTTATTGATAATGACATTGTAGACGGCCAAACCCTGCAGCATAACGTGTCTGCTCAAGCAGCAGAATAGATAGCTTTAACACGTGCCTGTACTGTAGCGGAAAACTGATGTGTGGACATATGTCCCGATAGTCAGTCTGTTGTCTGTGCAGTGCATGTTTATGAGCAGCAGTGGAAGAATAGGGGAATGATAACATCCACTGGTAAACCGATTAATCATGCGCATTCGATCTTGAATGCATTAGACTCCATGCAGTTACCCACTGAAGTAGGTAATTGTAAATGTGCAGGGCATAGAAAGCAACAGGATAACAGTAGGAAAGGTAAGGCATGAGCTCATGCACCTGCAAAACAAGCAGCCTCACATTCGGAAAGTGTTTGTGTGAATGAGGGATGACAAACCTCAGACAGTTTAGATGTAGAGACTGTACAAACAATGCAAACAGCAACTACGAAAGCAGAAAAGCCGACGTGGTTATGACGAGGAGCAATCCTTGAACACGGACTGCACATATCCACAGTGAGAAAGCCAATATTAACGTCTAATGTATTCAGATATGCGGCTTTGTGGAGCCATGGGTAGAGACATGTCTCAACAGGGGGGATGGTACATTTGGTTAACAGAATATCCCTAACATACGGAATTACGAACCACATACAAACCCCATGAGCACCGTGTCACGTTTGCAGTAGATATCATGCACAGGGAGTATTTAAACCGAAGGGAGTGAGTTTACCTACACCACCATAACCGTTCCGTACTATTTGTATGGAGTTCATACATCTGCATAAATGTGAAGGGAACAAATACTGTTTAGCGATTACACATATATATAATCAAAATGGGTAGAAGCATTCCCAACCATTAATCCGGATGCAGCAGCAGTGGCAAAGGTGCCAGTAAAATAAAGTATCCCTAGATCTGGCATGCTGTAAAGAAGCTACAGTGACAATAGAACACATGTAGTGAACCAGACAATCACGCAACCTGGGGGATTACTTTGTATTACCATGAATGTAAATTGCATGTACAACCCACACTCAGCACGACTGCTGGCGCCGTAGAATGGGATCCCGAGAAATAAGTAGAGGAGGTTGGTGGGTGACATCCAGACGAGTTACATGTGCTGTCTACCTCTAGCATTGCTGAGCATGACAACAGTTCCAAATGTAAAGTGCTGCACCCACTTCGAAGTAGTATGTGGAATGGCATACCATGTGCCAGAGTGGAAAGCTGTCATGCCTGCAGAGCCGGAGGTCGATGACTCAGTAGCAGGTGACATGAGAGGACTGTTAAGTAGTAACACTGTTCTTCAGTTAAAGTCTGTTACAGATAAGAGCAAACGAAGTCGGACGCATAGCTGACACCAGTATCCTGTGTGTATGTCACTGTTATCCAAAGAACATTATTGCCAAGTGGACATTGCGAAGGTCTGTACCGGGTACTGTTGGCAACGCCTACCGCAGTAAAGTTTGCAGAGAGGTCGTCCTGGGTCCACCTCACATTTCTCAAACCGGTAAAGGATATCAAGTCTGATTGACATCTTGTAGCTGATATACCAAAGAGCCTGAATCACCCGGCCAAGACTGTATAACAATACAAAGCAACCCCAAAGACATTAATGTTCGCTGTCCTAATGATTATACACCTATTAACCATGTTTGTGTTTACTTTACATTTTCTGGGACCTTACCTGCATATAACTACACGGATACAAATACTGATACGTGATGAACTGGCCACAGAGTGTCTTCCACACTTCAACAGATACCTAGGCATGACGCGTGTGCATATAGAGACTAGGAACACTTTAAATTGCTGTGTTTGTACTGCCATACCTACATCATATGGAGGACTTCCGATGCATGTTGTCCCCTTGGGGATAGATTGAGACTTGTGAATATCTACACTTTGATACAGGTTCTGTGAGATCACAGGACAACGTGGCAATGTACTTACCTGTTACACAAAAGGAATTGTATGTTATCATAAACATGATACAGTTTCAGTTGTTGGGAGTATTTGTAACATAACTGTGTCTTACGAATGTCATATAACAGCCAAAGATCACAGTACTACTTGTAGCACCATTCCTAATTTGTATTGAAACATCATGAGAACAATGTTGAAGGATGTGCAGAAACATCCTGAATTGTATAAACAGTCCTCTGTTAGAGACAGGAATATGTTACATGCAGAGGTAACCCGCATCAGTAGTAAAGTAGAATATTGTTATGTTGTTTGTGGGAAATAAGCATATCAATGGTTACCTGGGAATTGGTCCGGCAGTTGTTATTTGGGTTATCTGGCTCCAGTCACATGACATACTGTACAATTGCCTGTGGGTGCGAAACGAACTATAACACATATAGCTCGAAGAACTGGGAACACAGTCGAGAAACCTACTAATCCAGTGGGTGAAATGGAAGCTGTTCTGACATTCCAGTCTTCTGCAAGAGATAAAGGAATATCGATTCATATGGACATGGTGACAGCGTCACAACCTGGGCTGGAACACTCCCAGCTTCTGGAGTAGTGAAATCAATCAGGGAACAGAGGAAGTTATCAAAACCTGTCGGAGGAAGGATGAATGTGACCTTCCGCTCTTGAACATGTGACTGATGAACTGGATGCAATGAGAACTGTTGTGTCACAAAATGTTATAGCGCGACTGCACCGTGGCGCTGAGAATTGGCGTCTTGGCGCTTACTGAAGAAGATCGCCGTGTCCAACTACCACATGAAGAGACCAAAAGCAACGCCCAGCTAGAGGTAATATAGCAGGTGTCATCCATGGCGGAACCAGGCCCAAACCCACTGGCGAACCATTTCCACAAACCATTGGGTGGATGGGGTCAGTCATACTGAATATCATGATTGCCATTTGTGTTGTTCTGCTCATATTGGGAGCATGTGTCTAGTGCGGGATACTGTGCATGTAAGTATTAGTCAGGGACTCTGGCGACATACCTGTACCCGAGACTATGTATCAAGACCTGTAGTGGTATTTGTCAATAGAAAATGCAATCCTACTTGCAATGTACAACAAATTACTTGCCTAGTTAAACGTTCCACAGAGGAAGAGGCTAGGGAATGAAATAATGTTGTATATGTTTCTGGATAGAGTAGAAGCAATCAAAGGAGGGAGAATGTTAGCAAAATACATATTTAAACTTACATATGACGTGCAACATTAGAAGCAAATAGTGTATAATGCACATTATTCTACCTGACAATATGGCAGTACAGCTTCTCATGCATGTAATTGCTTGTAGTGTAGCTGCAGTGTGATTGAACCCTGACCCTAGCAGTAACCAGTGCAGCAGGTGTATGTCAGTCAGCATTACTCATCTGCTCGGTTACAGAATAATACATGTATGTACAGGTATATCTGTCATCCTTACACTGAGGAGGATAGGCTTGTGAGCTCTAACACAGAGTACAGCTGCTCAGCAGACAGACACAGGAACCTAGTAGGACACGGAGTGAGGACTGGATATGAACAGTGTTGGAACCGTGACAGAGCAGAATCTTCCAAAGTACAGTCTAAGTGAATATGTGGCTCGCAAGGTTGGGCTATCCTCATGGGAAAACATGTAATAAGCATCACATGAGTACTGTTGTAGGAATACAATGTTCTGTACTCTAGCAATGTAAATGCCTTGTGACTGACCACATCATTAATGTGTGCAAAAGATGATAGTATACAGAATGCTCATACAGATGTAACATGTATAGAGTTGAACAAATGTCTACACTTTTACTGCATACTTCTTTGCCTCCTGCTGCACAGTAGTAAAATGTTATTAATCCCAGCTTCCTGTGTTAATGAGTGTCATTTTGAAAATACGAATGAGTGTTACAGTTTGATTTTAAAGACTTAATTGACAGATGTTTACGTTCTAGCATGGGAATAGGTCAAGCCAACCATCACAATGTCCATGTGTACCACATACACACAGCCAGTAACACGCAGTAGTAGTGCATGAAGGCATACACGACTGTGGGAATAGTACAGGACATATGGCACGTGCCAAGTGCAGATGCATGACACAAACCCCAGGATGGGTGTCCCTGCAAAGAGGAACATGTGCCAACTACACCTCCCACAGATGTACCGGCAATAAAAACACATGGCAAACACACAGACACACTACTATCCAACACATGACCACAACGGAGCCTGGTCAAACACCAACATGAAGCATGCACAAACAGGGACTTCAGTAATGTTTGCCTTAACACCCCCCCATAGGCCAAAGAAGAATAGAATGGACATATGCATGTAATGCTGTGAAGGATGTGTGGTAGTCCTCAGTATCACAGTGTTAGGGACACAGATACACTGTCATCAGCGGTGACGTATGTGCAACGTACACAGCATACCTGCATGTAATACAGAGGACAATCATGTGCCACAGAAATATACAGTGGCGAAAGACTATAGTGGATAGACAATTGTACATGTGACAAACTATGAATATAGGTTCACATGTCCATAGGTACAGGGTAGGCCATCGTCCCAGGCCCAGCCATAATACTACACCATAGTTAGGATGACTTTGCCAACCTTCTGTGCTTCAGATGAAATACCCATGATATTGCTGTATCTCCGTCAAGCACTGATAATGATGTAATCCCTGGCCTATACCTGCAATTCTCCATCCAATGGACAACATAGCTGCGAACAAGGCTAGGAAGGATGTTTGTCTCACATGTACTGTGATGTAGATCCACAGCATAATGAGTGTCTGGGTGATATATGTGTCACTCAAACACATCCCATTAATGACAGTGACAAGGTAAATGTCACCTGCCCTAGTGGTTCTGAGGGATGCGGATACAGTAGGTGAAGCATACACATGACATATGGGTTGACATGGCCTTGCATGTCAGGCACAGGTCAACACTAAACAGCAGGTATGTGGCGTGATGTGGCAGGGGTCCTACAAGTGGGGCAGCATTACACAAAATGGTGTCATCCTGCATCTGTACAACAATCAACCTATGTGGGCTTCCCAGCTGCTGTAGGTGTATGGTCAGATACAGTCTGAATGGGGCAATGTAGTAGATCATAGGTGTAACACATAATGGGTACAAGGAGACAATGACCTAGCCTGATGTAGATGTGAATCCCTGCACCAACAGGTGGGCAATGTAGAAGACCCACACAACCACGATAGCAACGTGTGTGTGGAATGAATGGTGACTGTCAAACACTGTGCCCTGATCCCTGGTAATCACCCCTGTGCTGAGTGGACAGCCACCTATATGCTGGACAGGGGTGACCTAGTAGTTCTCCACAGGTATGATGTTGCATTACGTCGCATTTAGCTGTGGGACATGTCCCTGACAGCAGATATGCATACCTGGGAGGCCCCTTCGAAGGATATCTGTGTCAGATGTCTGTCCCACTATGGCACCTGTTCTGCAGTCATCTACAAACACTGTTGCCCATAGCACCCCTGTGTGTGCCTGTACCGTGAAAATGTAGGTGTATGACAGGAGTGCAGACATGGAAGGGCCCCATGGGACACCACTTGTGACAGGCAGTAGGTCTGACATGCTGCCAGCAACTATGACTGTGTGTGTTGTGTCACATAGACAGTTTACAACACATTCTGTGATGTACGTGTTCACATCCCAGCCAATGGGTTTATCAACGATACCTGAGGGGGGTAATGTGATGAAGGGCTTTGCCAGGTCGAGGTAGGCTGTATGGACTGCAACACCCCCATCAGTGGCCTCGGCGACTGTCCCGAAAATGTCAACCATGCTTTAAAGGCATGAACCGCTCCTGAACAGGACAAACCGTGTGTGATGCAAAGTATGTATGTCCCCTATGCAGTCATGTACAAGCCGCAGTATGATCCCTCCCCATGTCTTTGCAGATAGGTCTCCTCAGGGTAATGGGACAGTAATAACCAGCCTCAGTGGAGGTATTGGCCATGTGACGTGGGACTACAGTTGCCATGTGACACAACCTGGGTACCCTACCTGAGGTGAGGCTACAAAGAAATAGCTGTCCTAACTGTGGGTCCAATTCATAAATGAGATAGTGGAGTACACAGCGGGGTCACCAGCTGGTCTCATGGATGCTATGTCCACTGCCCTGGAGAGAGCATGTCCCACCTGTGTGTCACAGAACATTTGGTGACCACAAACCACTGGTACACACATCTCCTCATGTGTCGGGGAGGGTGTGGAGATGTCCTCACTGGACTTGTCAGCCTGCATGTTGGCAATGTGTGTATGTTGAGTAAACCCCACCTCTATGTGAACCCAGTCAGAGCATATGTGGGAGTGAGCTCCCAGGTGTCGAGCATAGCAACTGAAGGTGGTATGATTGTTAGCCAGGTCCATGTAGGTATATCTGTGGAATGTGCCCTGGACAATTTCATGACAGTGTGTAACTCTACACATATGATGACCAAGGGTGTCATACCTCACAAGGTGTCTGCTCCACCTTGTAGTAGCCACCTCCTCGTGTTGTACATCCTGTGTATGGCTGGGGTACACCACACTGGATGCTTGGCATTGGTACAGTGAACCACAGTTGGGTAAGTGAATGACTGGCTCATGCAGTCCTGTAGGTACTGGTAGATGGCAAATGTGATTGATGCAGTGGCTGCCGTACTGTCGACCACTGGCTCAGGGTCCTTAAAGGAGACCACAGTAGTGTGCAGATTTGTGTAGTCTGCCTCTGAGCAAGCAATGTGTATGGTAACTGGCAACACTCACAGCAACGGATGCCAAAAGCAGAAGCCAATGTCCAAATAACATAGATCAACTTCTGCATGACAATATGTCTTATCATACATGTATTGACACGTGTCTGCTAATTACAATTGCAAATGGCCGGTAAGACTGGCCTAAAGTTCCCGTGATGTACACAGTCTGGGGGTGTTGTTCCGATAATAAAGTGGCAATACCTCCCAATCGTGACCTCTGGGTATGGTATGAAAGTGGTTGTTAACCTGCAACATTGGATGTATAGCATTGGGTTCTGGTGTCGGAAGACATGGTTCCTGTAGCACAACACAGTATGGGTAGTCAAGCACACATCCGCGATTGCTGAACACACAGCATCAGTGAAACCCACTGCTGACGAGGACAGAGTCCGACAAGCTCTACACTTTAAATATGCACAGTGGTGTCCATTGTGGGACCCAAAAATTGACATCATTCCAGATTCACGTCTTCTTTCGATGCACGGAACTCATTGCCGCCACAGGTACACATATGCACATAGCGTGTTTAATGTTGATGATAGCTGTCCATGTAATGCAGCACAGATGCACAGAAATACCCAGGGTACGGGTCCATAGAACTGCGTCCACATCACAGTCCGCACACATGAAGGATGTGTAATGGGTACTGTCGATTGTTGCAGTCAAGGGATTCTGGGTATGTAGACTCTGGGCTCGGTGTTGCTTCGCAGCCAATCCTTGGTCCCGCCCCGTGGGAGGGATGTGTGTGTAGCACCTGCCATACTATCCGCTAATGATGCAAACCATCCACTGGAGAATGCTAAATGCAGGTGTGAAATGTGTACAGCCCTATACTAGTGTCCAGTAGGCAATTGTCATGGATGGACAACCGTATGCACAAGATGCCACCCACAACCGCAAACCCGGGTAAATTACACAGCCGCGGTAAGGCATAAGACCGGAAATACACATAGGGACTGCAGTTGATATTCCACATACAAAGTCGGACCGCCGTGCCAACACCGGCGTACACAGCACTCAATCTGCCAGCAACAGACTGAGGAGCACCCGCTACCGTACAGCGGAACAGATGTGCGACCTGTGGAACACATACTAATGGCACACACACAACGTCAAGTAGGATATGTAAACCATGGCATTCCCACCTATGAAGACAACATGGTTAAATGAATACATAGGTAATCAACATGTTCCGGTGGTGTTATATTGGAAATACAGTGACGGATATGTCCCATTGGGATGTCTGAGGTTTATATGAAGCAGTTGTTAACCAGCATCTTTGGATGTATGTCATTTGTTCACAGTACTAAATCACCTGGTTATGTAGCACCATGTGGAATGGGTAGTCAAACAGACATCCGCGATTGCGAACATACACCAGCAGTGAAAAGCACTGGGGAGGTGGACAGAGTGCAGGAACATCTAACTTGACATATGCACTTGGGTGTGCATTGTAGGAAGCCAAAATTCTATTCAGAGAATGCCCGCTAGCTTCCTGCATTACTCACGTGATCTCATTGTCGTCACCACGTCACAGGTACACATGTGCACGCAAGCCTGTTCAATGTTGTTGATAGCTGTCCATGAAATGCAGCACACATGCACAGGAATACCCAGGGTATCGGGTCCATTGAGCTGCGTCCACATCACAGTCCCGCACACATGAAGGATGTATAATGGGTACTGTCCACAGTTGCAGTCAAGGGAGTCTGGGTATGTAGAATCTGGCCTCGGTGTCGTTTCGCAGGCAATCCTTTGTCCCGCCCCATGGGAGGGATGTGTGCGTAGCACATGCCTCACTCTCCGCTAATAATGCAAACCATCTACCGGAGAATGCAAAATGCAGGTGTGGAATGTGTACAGCCCTACACCAGTGTCCAGTAGGCAATTCACATGGATGGACAAGCGTATGACTAAGATGGCACCCATAACTGCTAACCCGGTGGAATTACACTGCCGTAGTAAGGCATTACACAAGTAATACACATAGGGACTACAGTTGACATTCCCCATACAACAAACACAGACAACCAGCCGATGAAGTCCAAAGCAAAGGCGAGGTACTGGAGGGACCGTCAGTGACCACTCAGAGCACACCAAGAATTAAAGGCAGTTAGCATAGTCTATTGGAGCCCACTTCGTCTGCTTCATAAGCAGGCTTATTCAGAATACATACAATGCAGTCCAACCTACTACATTTAAAAGCCTTAATTGGTCAGTAAATTCGATGTGCTAGGTACTACTTACATGCCTTAAAGGCAGACAAGCAAACAAACCTTACTTGGGTTACAGATACCACACAGTGAGGACATCAGACATTGCTTCGAAAGGTACAGTCTTCATCGGAAAATAGAAATATATGTACATATATGAAAGATGAACCAACATAAAATGTTTTCCAAATGCCTGACTGTGTAAGATACATATATATGTCCTACGGATTGTGCCAATATATTAACAGAACTGCAGACACCTAGTAATTTAAATGACCATAATATATACACATACACCGTATGATCATGACTAATGTACAATAGACCAACGAAATGTAAAGATTCACAATGTGCTAATGTAAATATTCATTTAGAAGGTTACTTAAATAAATCAATTCAGACATCCATGTCTAAATAGTAACACAAGGCCAGCGAGGTGCTTGCCCTCACATGTACTGGGATGTTGTTCCACAGCATAGTGAGTGTCTGGGTGATGAATCTGTCCCAACAACACGTTCGATTAATGACAGTGTCAAGGTGTCGTCAGCTGCCCTTGTGGTTCTGAGGATCTAACTTCTTTACGTGAAGCATAGTCATCAGATCTGGGTTCGACATAGCCTTGTATGCCAGGCACGGGTCACCTCTGGGCAAGTGGTATGCAACTGTATACAGCTGGAATTCCTTCAGTTGGTCAGTATAACACATATACCTGAGACCCTGCATCTGTTTGTCGATGAACTGTTGGTGCCTTTCCAGCTGCTGCAGGTGTTGGGTCAGATACATTCTGAACGGGGCATTGTACCCAATCATAGGTCTAATGAGTGATGAGTACAAGGGGACAATGACCTCCCTTGATCTAGATGTGAATCCCTTCATGATGATGTGGGCAATGTGGAAGGTCTACCTAACTATGTTAGCAACATGTGTGTCTAACGATCGGTTAACAACAACCCGTGTCCCCAGATCACTGGTAACCCCTCTGTGCTCAGTGGATTGCCACCTATATGGTAGCTCGGGGTAACCTTGTTCTTCCCGAAGGGTATGCCTATGCATTTCCTGGCATTTAGCTGTAGGACATGTCTCTGGTACCACTTATCCACATCTGTGAGGCACTCCTGAAGGATATCTGTGTCAGATGTGTGTCTGACTTTGGCACCTGGTTTGCAGTCATCTGCAAACATTGTCACCCATAACCCCCCTGTGTATGCGTGTACATTGGAAACGTAGATGCTGAGAAATAGTGGACCCAGGACTGAGCCCCATGGGACACCACCTGTGACTGGCTGTGAGTATGACATGGCGCCAGCAACTATGGCCATGTGTGTTCTGTGACTTAGCCAGTTTGCAACCCATATGGCGATGTATGGATTTACATTCAAGATGACGGGTATATCAATTATACCCGAGGGGGGTATTGTGTCGAAGGGCTTTGCCGGGTTGAGGTAGGCTGTATGGACTGCTTTACCCTCATCAATGGCCTTGGTGACTGATTCTACAAAGTGAAACACGTGTAAAAGGCATGATCTGACCCTGACCAAGCTAAACTGGGTTGTATCCAAAGTATGCGAGTCCCCTATGTCTTTATCTATGTGTTCCATTATGATCCACCTCCATGGTTTGCAGATAAGGCTTGTCAAACTAATGGTATGGTAATAACCAGGGTCAGTGGAGGCACCATCTATGTGGAGTGTGACTACAGTCGCCCTGTGCTACTACTCATGTACGTATCCTGAGGTGAGGCTAAGATTAAACAGCTGTCCTAAGTGTGGGTTTAATTCCCCATAGAGTTCCTGGAGTACACAGCTGGGACACCATCTGGACCCATGGATGCTGTGTTGACTGCCTTGGGGCTGGATGTGGGTAATGCTGGACATACCCACGGCAGTCGTGGCGCGTTCGGGAGTCCGATGCCCAAGGGACCACACACATAGCCGGCCTTAGGCATAGGCCAAGTAGGTAGCCGTCTAGGGCGTTGCTCTACTCGGGGCACCTTTCCAGACTCTATTTGGTGTAGGTAGACCAGGAGGGGGGTAGCGGGTGATGTATCGGTGGCAACGTCTGCCTAGGGCACCACTTAACCTAAGGCCACTCTTCCCGTGGGTAATACAGCAGTACCCACACCCAGACGGGTCATTGCTAGGGTCATTGCTAGTATGGCATATCATCTATGTCAAGAAACCATATATCCCCAGACATAATGGCACAGCATAATGCCTGTTCGCCGCCCAAAGGCAGACATACGTCACCCGCGGCGGTGCGGACGTACTGCGCGAGATGTCCGTTAACAATGTCGACATTGTCTCGCTTTGTGAAACAAACTCCACATAGACATTCAATACTAAACAGCGACGGAGAACCCGATGTCCTCGTGGCTGAGCTGTTCAACCTGTTCCGCCATGTGAAATGTGTGTAGCACAGCGGAACCGGCCCAAACCAAGCAACGGACATGTCTGTGGCTCAGTGAAAGTCGTCACGGAATGGTAAACCCTTGTAATATTGCGACACAGGCCATACATACGGAGGGTTAGTAATGGAAATAGGTCCGTTCGACCAGACCGTGTGCAATTAGTATAACAAGATCTACAACGGGTACACCGGCCAATCGGTTCTACGAATAAGTGGGGGGCGTGACATGGTACCATGGACACGGACAAAACGTGCCCATGTGACTCATCTAACATTCGTACAGGGTCAGGGCAGTCCCGTACAGTGGGCGGACAAGACCAAACCCAAAGCACCACAGCAACACCCTGACAATCGAAGGCCTGTATGCGTATGGGATATAAGCACCTGTCATCTGAACAGCCCTGCGGTGACGACATATGCATCCTGGGCCATGGCGAGGGGAATTAGGAATGTACAACATGCAGTACCGCACCGTTCCGAGCAGGAGGATGGATGCCAGTGTGGTGCGGGTGTGTGTGGGGGGGATATGTAAATGTACATAGGTACCATGGGTATGCATATTAATGACAACGAACAGCTAACGTGTACTGGTCACAGTAACGGCAAGCGTGAATGCAGTCACGTTTGAATTACGACTATAGAACATATAGATGTGCGCATTAATGCGTATGCGTCCATGCTGCAAAGACTGTTACATATATAAAGCTGTAAGTGCTTTCTGCACACGTCCGTCAACCGGATCAGACATATGTTACCGGAATAGTCACAACTAACGCAAAACACGTAATCACACAGACACTGTAAACATATATAAACGGACTACGGATATGCATGTGCGCCTGCGCGTAACCCACAATCCGGACATGCGAGTGTGCGTGTGCGTGTGTGATCCAGTGGAACCAGGGAAGGTTACGGATGTCTCCTCCACACATTTACAGTCATAATTGTGAAATATATGCATAAATAGTACTTATTGATTCCATGCTTTGTTATCGTAATGCTACTAGTATACACATTGATATACAATATCCTGATCAACACACTACATTCTAAGGTGCACTCACAACAATTATCAACTATGTGTCAGGATACCGATTGTATTTACCAATATTGTATATATATTAACACATTGTTGCCGTATTATTGTTTCCATGAAGTAAGGCATGCAACACTGATATGTATATGTCATGTTTTAATCAAGACTTGGAGCACTGTCCACCTAACTATGAGCAGGTTTATTCATTATTTCGCTTTAAACCGAGTCTGCAGGAAGTGTATAAGGGACGGCTATGTCATGCATACCGTACTCCGACGATGCCCCATGTTAGTAGGTGAAAGAGCTCAGTATCCTTTCACTGTGGAGTCTATCGTATTTGACAGTGTCTGTTTTTGCCGATATATATTCCATAATGTCGTTTATGATGATGGGCAGGACGCAAGGTTTGCTGTATTTCCGCATACTGGCACGTGGATATAGATAGGCCATGTAATACAAACGATGGGTAGTCAAGCAGACATCCACGATTGGGGAACATACAGCGGCAGTCAATACCACTGGCCAGATGGTGACAGTCCAACACGTTCTACACTTTACAAATGCACATCGGTGTCCATTGTAGGACTCCAAAAATTCAGACGTTTACACCTTTATACATCGAGATCGGCCAATCAGAGTACTAACCGTGACTACGGCACAGCTAGACATATGCACCACCAGCGTGTTTAAGGTTGATGATACCTGCCCATGACATGCAGGACATATGAACAGAGGTCCCCAGACTGCCGTGTCCATACATGTGCGTCCATATCCCAGTTCCGCACATGAAGGATGTGTCATGCGTACCGTGGGGGGTTGCAGCCATGGTATCCTGGGTATGCAAAATGGGGCTCGGTGTTGTTTGGCAGATAATCCGTTGTCCGCCCGTGGGAGGGCTGCGGGTACAGGACGTGCCTTAGTCCCCACTAAGGATGCAAAGCATCCATTGGGTAATGCTAAAGGCAGGTGTGAAATATGTTCAGCCCTACATCAGTGTCCAGTAGGCATTTCCCAAGGAAGGACAAAGCGTCACGGACAAGATGGCACCCATAATAGCAAACCTGGTGGAATCACACAGCCGTAGTAAGGCATAACACAGGACATACAGATGGAAACAACAGTAGATACACCACGTAGACATCCATCCTGCCGTGCGAATCCCAGCGTACACAGCAGCCAAGGTGCTATGAAGTATGTGGGGATCACCGCTTCCACTCTGCGGAACATATGTGCGACCTGTGGAACACATATTAATGGCACACCAACAACGTCAACTAGGAAGGTCATACTATGGTTAAAATATGGCGTTCCCACACATAAATAACATACTGTCATGAATAAATACGTTCTACATGTACCGGCTGTGTTATAATGACAATACAGTGGCGGATAGTTCACAATGGTACCTCTGAGGATTATCTAAAGCAGTTGCCAACCTGCAGTACTACAGTAACACCATATGGGTAAATTGTGGAAGGACACGGGTTCCGTAGCACTACATAATATGGGTAGGCGGACAGACATCCGGGACTGGGGAACATACGGCGGCAGTCAAACCCACTGGCTGAATGGACACAGTCCAACATGTTCTAAACTTTACATATGCACATCGGTGTCCATTGCAGGACCCAAAAATACTCCTTAAGTAAGTGTGGGCAACATAGTGTGAACCGGAAGAGGTGACAGCCGTGACTACGGCACAGGTAGATATATGCACCACAAGCGTCTTCAAGGGTGATGACAGCCGTCCATGAAATGCAGGACATATGAATAGGACTCCCCAGACTGCTGCGTCCATTCACATCCCATTTCCGCACACATGAAGGGTGTGCAAGGGGTACTGTCGAGGGTTGCAGACATGGGATCGTGGTTATGCAAAAATGGGTGTCGGTGTGGATTGGCAGATGATTCCTTGTCCCGCCCCGTGTGCGGGACGTGGCCATGGCATATGCGTTACTCCGCAATACTAATACCGATCATCCACCGGAAATGGAGAATGCAGCTGTGGAATGTTGACAGCCCGATACTAGTGTCCAGTAGGCAGTTCCCATGGATGGACAAACGTACGGCCAAGATGGCACCCATAGCTGCAAACCTGGGGGAATCCACAGCTGTTGCAAGGCATAACCCAGGGAATACAGATAGGGTCTACAGTAGACACTCCCCATTCAAAGCCAGACCGCTGGGCAGATACCGGCGTACACAGCACTCAATCTGCCAGCACATCTATGGGGATCACACGCTTCCATACAGTGGAACAGATGGGTCACCTGTGTAAACATACCAATGGCACAATCTCCACGTCTGCTGGGAATGACATACGAAGGTCAAACTATGGCGTTGCCAACAATGAAAGACATCCTTCGGTGAATTAATATGAGTGATGTCAATAGACCATGGCAAACACCCAATGAACAGGGAAGACTTGCTGGCACCCTATGGCCACAAACCATGCCACACATAGGTAGATGGAACAGTCCACTTAAACATTTCGTCCACGACAGGTCGCATATGGTATCCAAAGGTACTTCATAGACATGTATGCGCTATCACCCGTTGGCCCCGTGAGACTTACACATAACATGGAAGTATCCAGGCTTTAAATGTCCACCCTTACACCTCCATTTGTCACTGTCTATGCGAGCAATGGAGATGTAGCCACAGCATAGAAAGCAGAGACGTACTGCTAACGAAACACACACATGTCAACATCACAGAAAGCATACTATGAACACACGTATTACATGGTATTGTACTATGAAACACAAACAAACCAGCAACCTGCAGCAAGAATAGTCCCCGTAGTTCGACACAACACAAGTCTTCGTAACATTTAAACAGTTCATTACAACATGCAACGTTTTTGTTGTTTCCACAACGTGTGCAGAAAAACAGCTATGTCTAAGAATGTTCACAATCAACAATGTGAGTCTTGACATGATTTTAAATATCACACTGTTGATTGTGAACACTTTAAGGATTTGCTTATTCAGTTGTATTTGCGAAAGCAACGGAAACACACACACACACGGAAGGGACGGGAGATGAACCTACGCCTATTTACATGAACTCAGTACAGTATGAAGCATTCACAGAACGCGCTACCGAGTTAACTGACGTGAGCGCTGTCAGAGGCATACTTGTAGGCTGGTGACGTCACCCGCAAGACAATAGTTGGCAAAAGCCAAGGCATGTGTTGCGGAGCGTCTAAAAGCATAATCAGTCGCAGAGGCAGCTGGAAACACACACACACAGAGACACACACACACGGAAGGGACGGGGACGAACCTACGCCTATCTACATGAACACACTACAGTATGAAGCATTTACAGAACGCGCTACCGACTTTACTGAACAGAGCGCTGTCACGCATACTTGTAGGCTGCTGGCGTCACCCGCAAGACAATAGTGGCAATAGCCAAGGCATGTGTTGCGGGCGTCTAAAAGCATAATCAGTCGCAGAGGCAGCTGGAAACACACACACACACAGACACACACACACACGGAAGGGGCGGGGCGAACCTCGCCTATCTACATGAACACACTACAGTATGAAGCATTTACAGAACGCAGCTACCGACTTTACTGAACAGGCGCTGTCACACGCATACTTGTAGGCTGCTGGCGTCACCCGCAAGACAATAGTTGGCAATAGCCAAGGCATGTGTTGCGGGGCGTCTAAAAGGATAATCAGTCGCAGAGGCAGCTGGAAACACACACACACACACACACACACACGGAAGGGCGGGGACGAACCTCGCCTATCTACATGAACACACTACAGTATGAAGCATTTACAGAACGCGCTACCGACTTTACTGAACAGAGCGCTGTCACACGCATACTTGTAGGCTGCTGACGTCACCCGCAAGACAATAGTTGGCAATAGCCAAGGCATGTGTTGCGGAGCGTCTAAAAGCATAATCAGTCGCAGAGGCAGCTGGAAACACACACACACACACACACACACACACGGAAGGGACGGGGGACGAACCTACGCCTATCTACATGAACACACTACAGTATGAAGCATTTACAGAACGCGCTACCGACTTTACTGAACAGAGCGCTGTCAGAGGCATACTTGTAGGCTGCTGACGTCACCCGCAAGACAATAGTTGGCAATAGCCAAGGCATGTGTTGCGGAGCGTCTAAAAGCATAATCAGTCGCAGAGGCAGCTGGAAACACACACACACAGAGACACACACACACGGAAGGGACGGGGGCCGAACCTACGCCTATCTACATGAACACACTACAGTATGAAGCATTTACAGAACGTGCTACCGGCTTTACTGAACAGGCGCTGTCACACGCATACTTGTAGGCTGCTGGCGTCACCCGCAAGACATTAGTTGGCAATAGCCAAGGCATGTGTTGCGGGCGTCTAAAAGCATAATCAGTCGCAGAGGCAGCTGGAAACACACACACACAGAGACACACACACGGAAGGGACGGGGGCGAACCTCGCCTATCTACATGAACACACTACAGTATGAAGCATTTACAGAGCAGCTACCGACTTTACTGAACAGAGCGCTGTCACACGCATACTTGTAGGCTGCTGACGTCACCCGCAAGACAATAGTTGGAAATAGCCAAGGCATGTGTTGCGAGCGTCTAAAAGCATAATCAGTCGCAGAGGCAGCTGGAAACACACACACACAGAGACACACACACGGAAGGGACGGGGCGAACCTCGCCTATCTACATGAACACACTACAGTATGAAGCATTTACAGAACGCGCTACCGACTTTACTGAACAGAGCGCTGTCACACGCATACTTGTAGGCTGCTGGCGTCACCCGCAAGACAATAGTTGGCAATAGCCAAGGCATGTGTTGCGGAGCGTCTAAAAGCATAATCACTCGCAGAGGCAGCTGGAAACACACACACACAGAGACACACACACACGGAAGGGACGGGGACGAACGCCTATCTACATGAAAACACTACTCTATGAAGCATTTACAGAATGCGCTACCGACTTTACTGAACAGAGCGCTGTCACACGCATACTTGTAGGCTGCTGACGTCACCCGCAAGACAATAGTTGGCAATAGCCAAGGCATGTGTTGCGGGCGTCTAAAAGCATGATCACTCGCAGAGGCAGCTGGAAACACACACACAGAGACACACACACACACGGAAGGGACGGGGGCGAACCTCGCCTATCGACATGAACACACTACAGTATGAAGCATTTACAGAACGCGCTACCGACTTTACTGAACAGAGCGCTGTCACACGCATACTTGTAGGCTGCTGACGTCACCCGCAAGACAATAGTTGGCAATAGCCAAGGCATGTGTTGCGGAGCGTCTAAAAGCATGATCACTCGCAGAGGCAGCTGGGAACACACACACACACACACACACACACACACACACACACACACACACACGGAAGGGACGGGGGACGAACCTACGCCTATCTACATGAACACACTACAGTATGAAGCATTTACAGAACGCGCTACCGAGTCTACTGAGCAGAGCGCTGTCAGGAGGCATACCCCTACGTGAGTGGTATCATTTGCAGAGGCAATGCGCCCGATCGGGAGTTAGGACAGAGTGCGCAGTCACGAAGTCTGTTACCATCCCAAGGTCGCCGTACAGTAACACGTTAGCGCTGCAGTCGGGACTACCAAGTAAGTACTGATCAGTACATCACTGCCTACTGGGCATGCTCAGACACTTAGACTCGGCACAGAGCAGACATGCATACACATGGTGCGACGGCATGGGCGGCGGAATGTGGACCGTCGTGTGTGTCCAGCCAAACAACAGAAACCTGGCCATGCCACAGACGTGGCCGTTGCGTACGGGATACAGGCATGCACCCGGGGTATAACTGCAGGCGGGGTGTGCACTGTGCTGTGTGTCTATCTACACAGCTGCCTACTGGGCATGCTCAGACACTTAGAGTCGGCACAGAGCAGACATGCATACACATGGTGCGACGGCATGGGTGGCGGAATGTGGACCGTCCTGTGTGTCCAGCCACACAACAGCAACCCGGCCATGCCACAGACGTGGCCGTTGCTGCGAGGAATATCTAGGTGCAATTAACCATGTGTAGGACTGGCCTACAGTTTGTTGCATGCTACAGACAACCCTCCCAAACACAGGATACCTTCACAGATGTCCTGAGGACACTGGTGAGTGGGCATGCTCTCACAACAGCACCGTATTGGGTGACATGAACCACCCATACATAGCCTGGGAACATTACCCATGGCACAACACACTACGCCAGCGGTCCCAGGTGTTCACACACCTGGCCACTGTTAAACAGCCATGCACCATACATACTAGGGGGGGATGTCTGACAGTTCTGCCCATCACACATGGTGAGGATATGCCCCACACAGGATGTACAGCCCTCAATGGTGATGCAAGACAGTATAGTGGATCCACTGGTCATCCACATCCTGTAACCAACACCAGCATGGGGGACCTCAGTGATGACCTCTCCACAGAAAACCACACACATCATACGACCGGTGTGGTACCCTACAAGTCCTCCATGCCAGTGTTGAACACAGGCCAGACCGGCAAACGCCTAACAAATGCCTTCTCTGAGCACCCACATGCATGTCTGCAACAGGCAAACATGATGAGATCAGGACCTTGTCCACCACAGGTAGGCACATGGTGTGGTGGACCGCAGCCACTGACTACCTGTACATCAACAGTTGGAGCTAATACATGGCAGAGCAATGACAGTACCTGGGAAGCCATCACCCATTCATACCGGCGTCACCATACGGCCCCACATACCATCATCCACGGCCGCTTGTGGGAGTGGTACTGCAGAGGGCACATGAGACGACCATAGGGCCTTCCCTAACTGTGGTAAGGACATGGTTGGGGGCACACAGACTTGGCTGGAAATGGTCCAGAATGGTACAACAGTCACTGCACCCACAGACATTGTCTGCAAACCAGCGGACATGTTCCATGCATACATCCCCCCCCCCAAGAGGGAACATATCCATCCCACCAGAGTGTATCCTCCCAGACATCTCATATGGCCTGGAGTGATCCCATATCTCTATGGCGGTTGACACGTCAGCAATGGGCACCGATAGTGTCCCTGGCTGTGTGCTACCCATCCTCATTGAGGCCCTCGCCCACACATGCGGCCACTGTGTCATGTTAGCCTTACTATGGGCTATGTCCCCAATGGATGCCATATGGCATCTGTGGTCCCACTATGCCAGGGTAGTGCTCTTATGGACTGTCGGCAGCCACACCCTATCAGCTTGACAAGCCTTGTCTGCAAAGCTGTGTGGAGGTCCATACAGGTGGCCATGGTTACAGATAGCGGTGTACAGCCAATACCGGAACATACCCACAACTACATAGTTAGGGCGGATCCTGCCTCCCGAACCTGCTCGTCCTGTCTGGAGTGGTCACCAAGGCCATTGATGGGGATACGTGGGTTTGCACACAGTACCATGACCTGGTGGGAGCGTTCAGAGCACACTACACATGGGACCCATGGAAAGGCTCGCCAGCATACATGTGGGGACATATGTCACCCGATGCTTCTCAGACAGGTTGGAGGTCACACCACACAGGGTTGGTGCTCAAGGTGCCTTGTCACACTCATATCTGGACCCAGTGGAGGCCCACAGGGCTCACTCCTGGGCCCCCTGCCATATGGCATCCGACCTTCCAATGTGCATGCAATCATAGGGGGATTGTAGCAGACAAGGTGTGCAGATGACTACACACCGGCCAACATACCCAACACCCCACGTTACACGGACATCCACCTAGGGCGTCATAGACATGGATGACTGGTGCCAGAGCCATGGCCTGCTACTAAATGCCAGAGAAGGTGCAGCACTACCCAGTGTGAAGGACATGTTCGTCCCAATGTCACATGTAGGTGGTACGCCATTAAAGATGGTGGACATGTTCAGGGAAATGGCTACCACACCTGTCGGCAACCTCTGTCAACACACACAATGGCAATGTGGGTGTGAAGACATTCCATTGTGGCCTCCTGGTCTGGATGGAATCGCAACCACATCAGGGGTGTTCATTGTACCCCTGTACACATCACACACCAGAGCAATGACTGCGTACAATGGCACATGTGGCCTGTAGCTAACCTGATGCCTGCAGCACTCGGAAGGACTGCAAACGTTCCACAAGACGGGGATGACGGTGCTAGGACATGTGTCACAAGCTGCACGGCCAAGGGGACACCGGCTGTAGATCTTCACAGCACATCTGCTCCGTGGTGATCTGTGCCTGACATACACGGCCATGTCTGACCTGGGTGACATGGGCACATTCCACCTCCCAGGCTCCATGCAAACACAGGCACAGAAGCGACTGTCAAACACCTCAACACAAAGATGAGTGAGACGTGCTGGGGGAACAGGGTTAACGGCCAGACACCCCCTACAACACGGGGAGGAGTGCCAGGCCATGTGAAGGAAAGGCCCTGACTGCCTTCGTCCAGGACTGCTAATGACGTGTGGATGTGTGATGATAGTTATGCGCCAGGCAACATCTGTGTGTCACTGCTAGACCAGGGACTGGGGACTGATGGATATGGCATCCCCATCCTGAGGGGTGTTAGACGCCACACACAGTCATGCTAGGTCCACACATGTCGTAGGGCACATATCCTGTTACGTTCATGTGCGCCTATGTACCTATGTAGGGGTCCATGCCGGATGCGGGTAACTGTGCTATGCTGATGTTGCCAGACATGCCTGTGGGTACCCCACGACTACACATGGGGAACTGATTACAGTGCTCCGAGTAGGCACGTGCAGGTACACCATCAGTATCATACGGGTTGACTGCACCGACATGGTGCTACACATGTAACCACCACACATACTGTGTACACATATCAATGAATGCTGCACCTGTCCTGCATGGTATGTCTGCTGCATGATGTCCGTGCACAACCCACATCACATACATACCTGTCACCAGCCATACACACACACCACAACATACACATCACGTACTATGCGGACACAGGTATGACATACACCTCTCACTATCGTGTCCACCCTGTGCATCAGAATATGTTAGCTTAACCGTGCAGTGATGGTGTAGCTCACAGTTATGCGGCAGAGACTTCATCATATGCACAGGGTGATATGTGTGCCACAGGCATGGGCTGTACCAATGGATGACATCATGTGTGTGTGTAAGGGCCAGTGCATTGAGTGGGCATGACTATGTAGATTGCATGTGGGTGTGGTGGAGCCCTACAGTTGTGTCTGCTGTGTGTGGGTGTGTGTGTACACAGTTCAGTCATCTGTGATGCCTACACGGGGTATGCTTGGCAGCCCCTGACTGTACAGTGCAGGTGTTACGGCTCACTGTGTCTGCCCGGCGGCGTGACCAGCGCCTGCCTGGGGTCGCACGGGCACGACCGGGTGGAGTACGGACTGTCCACTCTCCGATGTCACATGTCCGCTGGAAGCGTGCCCCACGACGGGGCCGTCAGGGCCACGTGGCCTGCTCTGTCCTGGTGTGGATGGTGTAGTAGCAGCTGCACTGCTGCTGCTACCAGCACTGTCTGGGTGGGCATGGGAGGTGGCACGCACACGCTGACCTGCAGCAGGTGGTGTTGCTGGCACCCGCCCACGTGCCCTATGCCTCACCCTACCTGGTGTTCCTGCACGGACTGCGCGCTCAAGGATGGCCATGCCTCGGTCGAGGATACCAGCCATGTCACCCAATCTCCTATCCAGAACATCGGCAAGATGCTGTTGTGCATTCGCCAATGCCTGGATGTTGTCATTCAGGGTGCGGATTGCGGACCTCTGCAGCCTCTGCCCTTCCTGGTTCTGCCGTTCGCACGCGTGCCTGCGCCGCCATTACAGTCTGGAACATGCGTCTGGTTATACCAGCTGCTGCACCCTGTACGGCAGGTGTATGTCTAGCGGTGCTCCCCTACGAGCAGCACCTGCCACATGCCTGCGTGGCACTGCACCAGTCCTTACACTGGCAACATCGTGTACCCACACCTTCTGCAGCCACCACACATTCCTGCTCGGGGACAACAGGCTGACTGACCGTCATCTATGGGCAACGGTGTTGGGGTATGTGTCGGCATCTGAACCGTGTCTTGGGTTGAAAGGGACGTATGTGTGATGTTCTCCAGTGGCACAGTGTCTGCCTGTGACGACCCTGCCTGTGCCTCATGCACATGGTCATCACCACTAGTATCTGTGGGGACACTAGCATCAGATTGACCGCAGGAGGGAACTCACCTACAGCACCTGTCAATACAAAGACATACCATCGGTTACAATACAGACACACACACACACACACACACACACACACACACACACACACACACACACACACACACACACACACACACACAGACACACACAGCATGCATGTGATAATGCAGGTGGCATGCAGCATTCACACAACACAGACCAGTGAATGCAGACCAGACATTCATAGTGGCAGTATGTACACTGCCCTGGTGGGGACAGTACAACAGGCGGGTGTCATTTAGTAGGCATGCAGTACACACATTCATGGTAGTTTGCATGCATCAGCGTGATACACCGTGTGGCCGCGGCCGAGTTGAGAGTACACATGGCTGCCGACACTATGTAATGTACACCGCAAACATGTGCGGTATCATGTGGACATGTGACGATGGTGTCCCACCGCATGCACCACATCACAATGGCTGTCACGGTGCAGTGTTATGTGTACAGTCTACAGATACAATGTATGGGTAACAGTGATGTCTGTGCAGGTACGTTTGCTGTGAGCTGTGTGCATATCTGTACGGTGTGTAGTGCGGGCTCTGTGCCACTGCACAGTAGCAGGACACAGCTATGTGTCTGTGCGATGCGTGACCTGGACGCATTACATTGCCATGTCTGTAAGTCAGTTCAGCTGCTCGGCAGCACGTATATGGTGGACATTGGAGGCACCTGTAGTAGCTGTGGAGAGGCATTCCATGTCACTGGTGTACTACATCGGATGTCCAGGGGGTCCACTACAGTGATGAACCCACTATGTGTGTACAGGGTGCAACGGTGAGTACCCACTGTGGATGTGCTGTGTGGCAACATGCCTGTAGGTATCAACCATGGCCTTGTCTGTCTGAGTCATTGACAATTGTGTGTGGTAGACATCGTGCACACGGCCCTGTGGTGGCCCATGTGACATACAACCATACTAGTGTGAGGTGTCACATTCTCTACGGATATGCTGACAGTGTGGAAGTCTGCTATGTTGTGCATAGGTCATGTCATGGTGTGACAATGCTGCAGCCAGACATCCACGTGCATGGGACATGGCATGTGCCATGTCACAACGCGTGTGCACCGATGCAGGGGCATGGGTCACATTGGTAACACCTGTGCTCTGGCCAGATCACAGCTCACTATGTGGTACTGTGTGCATACTGCACTGGCATACCAATGCATACTACACATGCAGCCATTGTGTAACACCTACACCATTGTATGCATAGCTGAATGCACGTAACACACCAATAGGTTGTGTGGTGTCATACGACTCTACGCTAACGGGTGTATCTACTGTACATGGGTGGTGTGTGTGTCGGGTGGTGCGAGCTGTATACCGTGACTGGGGCACACACAGGTGAGCATGTCATGCCTAGACACATGGGGAATATCTATACAGCAGAACATGCCTTTGACTAGCAACAGACTTACCTGCAACAGACCCTTGTCCTTGCGACACGCCAGACGTACCTGTAAAGGGATGACACAAAGGTATACACATTATCCATTACTATCGCCACTGTCAGCACTGTGCATGTCACATCATGCATCTGTGAGTTAGCATGTGCTATGCACGTCTGCTAACACAACATAGCATACTGTAGTATGCATCTTGTGTCCATATACCTGGCATGTATTGCTATATTATGTGTTGTACTATGACACCCACCCCCACGTCGCTTATCATACAAACATGCAACACTGACTTACCAGGCAGCTCCAAGCTCATAGTTTGGGAGACACCCACCTCCACGATGGACGCATGTGTTTCTGCGTGATGTTCCGTGGGTGTCCCCAGACTGGCCAGGAGCTCCTCCGTGGCTGTGAGTGGGGGCTGGGTCGGTGGCCCACCACCTGTCCCACGTTGTTGTCTGGCGATTGCAGCGGCACGCTGTCTCGCATGCCGGATCAGGTCTGTGCAGTGCCTGCGGATCTGCTGATAAGTGCGGTTGTGTCCGCCCAGGCTGTTCACCCTCCTGCACATCTCCTCCCACATCTCCTGTCGTGCCTGTGCCTGCTGTGGCACATGACTGAATAACATGTCATGATTGGTATGGAGGTATGAGATGATCACCTCCTCCTCCTGTCGGCTGAAAGCGGGAAGCCGGGAACGTGGCATTATCTGTAAGACATAATGATGGTGGCAGGTCACATTTACACTGCTGTGCTGGCATACTGTTGGAAATACATTGCTATGACATGTACGACATCTGCACAGTAATCTGTGAAAGGCATCGTGGCAGTGACACAGCCGATGAGTTGGCTTCACACCATTGAGCAGTGGGTGTCACATCATATCTGTGTGCCACCCCACCACACTGTACACGCACCATGTAGATGTTAGCCTGCTGTGGACATGTGTAGCTGGCTGCACCTGTGTCCATATCACTTGGCATAGGTCCCCATGAGACGTCGGTGCTACTGCTCACCTGGACGCTGTGTATATGTCAGTACACATCACGTCTGTAGCCATTGTGAACGTCAGCAGTGGCACTGTACACATGGACACCTGCACATGCATGTGTTGTGCCATGTACATCCACACAGCACTGTACGGGTGTTGGACAACTTGCCACAGCTCACCTGTGTTGCACATGTGATAGACATGGGGCAATGTGTAACCATGACACATTAGCAGGACAGGCCATGCATAGCATGTACACACACACATTGTCCAGAGCATCACACAGCAGCTGTAACACCACAGGGTGCATCACCGCCACATTACTGCTGTGTATGGTTGATAGTGAGAGTGCCTTTTGTCCATTGCACCATGTAGGACTGTGATAGCTCATGCAGCCTTGCTGGTCAGGTCTGCATGATATGGCAGGGTATGCCACATACATGGCGCTGGGTGTGATCCACCTGGGGGTTGACGGTATTGGCAGGGTGGCTGTCCATTGCATATGTCATAGCTGTGTGAATATGGACATTCAACATGTTTATCACCATGGTGTGGGCACTGTCCTCAGGCGAGGTATGCTGTACGCTGCTTGTTGAGGGTGTGTCTGGTGCATGCAGGTATCACACATCCATGCATACACTGTAGCCCTGGCAGGTGCTATGTGCTGGGATATTGATCGACACAGTGCTGTATGTGGACACACACGCTATCCCATGCACATGGATGGCTGCCTGCACTGATGTGGGTACCACATATGTGTACATCCAGTGCCGCTGCCACCCACATGTCTGCTGCTGCACTACACACCGCCATCCCTCCCTCTGTGAATGTGGTGTTGGGCTCAGCAGAGGTATCCATGTATGGGGACAGGGATGTTCACATAGCAGGCCCACTGATGGTATCGTCGATCTGACCATACACATATGACGCACCCCTCACACATACAACCCATTCATATTGTTGTTCACAACGGTGACACAGCTATATTGCTATGCCGGAGGCATTCACAGACATACATACACAGAGGCATGCACGTCCATCTGTGGCATTGCCTGGACTATTGCTGTGGTTTGGCACCTAACGTGTTTGACTGCAGGTGGCGCAGACCTACTGTGCACATGTCTACATGGTAGGCCTGTTCTACGGTAGGCATCTGTGATGTGCTGTGCACATCTCATATCTGCACATTTGGTTGGTGTCCATCGGTCCACGGGCCAGTGGTGGGACATACAGGGATGTTGCTGAACATATATGCATGCGACCCTGTACAGCTGTGACGCTAGCCTCTCAGATGCTCATGTGTCATGGACGTGAACACCGTACACACACATGTGGTTGTGGGCTGCCGTCCGTACCCATCTACACCTGTGGGTTGCTATCATCCCACACACTCCTTGTACTGTATGTTCAGGCTATGCACCTATGTGGGGCTTGTGTGCATGCAATACGATACTATGTGCCTTTGCACCCATCACAGACAATGTCACACAGGTACACTGGCAGCCATACACATCGCAGCTTGTTGTCAGCACGTCACATGTGGTACACACCTAACACATCTCCTGTGGGACATGGTCATTTGTATGGGCATGTCCAGTGGTCACATACCACAGCTACCCCTACATGACGGCTATGCAGGACATGTGTGTGTACAGCTACTGTGACATGTACACGAGCAATGCCCCCCTACCTACATCACATGGTACTACCTGTGGAGTATGTGTGTCTGCATCCATGCTATGGCCATAGATGACAATTGTACATCAATATGTGCAACATACCTCATTGGGGGTTGTCATGTGCACATGTTCCATGTGTCAATGCATTGTTTGTGTCTGTTGGGCGGTCATTGTTGTGCATGGTTTACATGGCTGACATAGCGTACTGTGTCTGATTCCAGGTACTTCATTGGGCTACCAGCATTATACATGTCTACAGCACATTCCAGCCATCATGTAGCCAGCTTAGATGACAGTGGGAGGTGTTCCGCCATGTGCACATATGTCACACAGTACGGGGGTGACCGACACACATTGTCAGGACTGGGTTCTGACTGCTGTGGCTGTGTGTACTGGTGTTGACAACCATGACTGCACCAGATGGTGTCTTCTGGATGTGTGACATTCACAACAAACACCTACATTCACATAGCAGCACATCGTCCACGACAATGGACATTCCTGCATGAACACTGTGTACGGTATGTCTGTATGACCACTGCATATATCACTGGTGGCCACCAGCATGGCTGCCTACAACAGCAGTGTGTATCCTGTGCAAACATGGGTTACACCAGTCACAACACACCTGTGTCAGATGGCCCTGTAGTGGGTGACAGTGCAGTTCCATTCATCATGTAACAGTATACATCGTGCACCAGTATGTTGCAGACATGTGAACGGCTGTGCTAGTCGACATATGCACACATGACACATCACCTGGTACACCATGTCTGCCTTGCCACCTGCTATTGTGACCACCCTGTGATGACATTGTACGGCCCACATGGACTTGGACATGTGATGGCTCAATGGTGAATTAACCCTCCAGGTGTTTGTCTAGCCAGGTGTCCAGTAGCCAGTGGTCTGCATGCAGGGATAGTGTACATTGGCCTACTCTGTCACTGGGACTGTTGACTATGGTCATACTGTAGTTATGCAGGCATGTGGTGTTTGTCCAGTCTGATAGTCGTGTTCAACCACACTACCGTGGCACACATGACCTGTGGACATCTGCCTAAGGTGTGCAGCCCACATGTACATCTTCACATGCTATGCTGCCTGTGCAGCGGTGTCACATGTCTGTCTCCGGCAGGGCTGTCACAGGTAGGCACAGCATGCAGTGATGTGTGACAATGCTTACACCCTCCACTGTGCTGTACACTAGCACTGCACACACAGTACAGCACACATGTCATTTATCTGCAGTGCCTGGGACCTGCCTCCATGCCCTACGGCACACCTGCCAGTCCAGATTGTACACAGATCATACCTCCCAGGCACATACCTGGACTGCAACACACACGGGTGGGTGGTTCCCACACCACACCGTGATTTACACACATACTGTATATTCCCATGACACATTGCATCATAGGTAATCCATGTTCAGATACCCATGTTCGTGACCGCTCGCACATTGTGACAGCGACAGTGAATACACTGTACACCACAGGTTACATGCCGGTCGGGTTGGCATACTGTACATTGCACCTAGGACAGTTGCTACTGCTATGTATTGCCAGCAACACGCCCTTCCCTAGTATGGACTCCCATGTACCCACACATGCTTGGCCATGCATAGCTGGGTGACACATTACACGGCACATACCATACCTACACTACCCTCGGCATGCACCAAACCTCCATGTGTCTGTGTGCTAGGCCTACACACCTCCCCCCTCTGTTTGCTGAACATCCATGCTTCTCATCCCTGCTAGCCACACCTAAACACACAACCATAGCAGCATGCATGGTACATACACTACAGCGGTATTACTGACATCCACTGACAGAGGTAGTTGATGGCATGGCACCCGTACGATGGACAGTCTACGTGCCTATGCCAACACTGATCACAGTGCACTTCTGCTACATTTACACACTGGTAGGGAGCATGCTATTCCACACTGAGACATGGTGGTACTGGCCTTTTCACAGGCATACAGTGGTATTCCTGTTCCATGCACACGTGCTGTATGGGCTCATGTGCAGGCTGTTGCACGGTAGTTATGTTCACCTGTGTGTTGTGTGTCACTTGACAGTCATGGTGTGTCCTCATGGTGCATGACATACTCCACAGCTAGCTACCTACACATGACTGCCAGACATTGCAGTGTGGGCCCTCACGCGGTGTGGTGGTATGTCTCTGCTGTTTGACTACATCCACATTCAATGCAGCATACCACAGTCATGCAGGCATTGCCGACACAGATGTTGCTGGCATCGTGCCTGCCAATGGGGTACCTACCAACAATACACTCTCACTCACTACAGGGTTCCAATCCTTGGCTGGACATTGTATTGACCCTGTGGACACATACATAGTACTGCCATGCACATGTTATGTCGGGCAGCACAGTCCCAATCTCACCTCAAACCGCCATAGTTGTTGTATGCCGCCAACCTGGCTGTTACATCTTTCTGCAGCACACTGCAGTGACTGCTAGCCCATTCATGTACGTTGTGTACCCTGACCACCACACTACCACATCTATCACACTACACATGGATGGTACTGCATTGCACGTATGGGGCTGCATCTCTACACCCATGACTGGGCCATTCAGTATGGCACTGGGCCACATCTTGACATACATGCTTCACACACTCATTGACTACCTGCATGCCTTTACTGGCACCCTTGTTGGGCTTCTGTGTGCCACAGCACACCACATCCCATGCTGGCCAACTGTCATATTATTGCATGGGTGGTTGGGGTGGTACAGAGGGTATCACATCAGACATGATCCGCTCTTTGCCCTTCAGCACCATTCCACTTTATGCTATTGCCAATGTACACATCCAGCATCACATAGTACCCTATGTCTCGGGATGTTACGCCATGTGCCTTCTGTACAGTTCACACAGTGGTGCAGGCATATCATGCTAACTACAACAAGTCAGGGACGTGTGACATTGCACAGTCCTCAGACATGTGGCCCCTCATGCTCAGTATTTGCATACGTACACTACCTGCTGTCACACAGTACTGTACATGCCTACATATACCACTTCTACATACCTGGCAGCATTCTAGCTCATCCTACTCATGTTGCTGACACCCATACAGGTGTCGGTGTGGCAGATATATCATGTAGATATCATTGCATCAGTTACATCACACATAGTGCATACACATCACCTTTGCATACTGACAGTCATGCGGTGTGTATCACATGGATGCTGTCCCTATACAGGCATATCACGTTGTACATGGTTGATGTACACACACATGCCCCACATGGTGCTGTGGTTGCCATATTACACCATGGCGTGGGTACACATGTGCAGGACCACGCATTTCTGGACCGTATGTCTAGCTGATACCTTGGGTGCCCTTGTACCTGTGCCATACACACATGTACACGCGGGCGTGTTACAATAACACATGTGTGGTGTACCTTACACAATGGATACAACGTTACATGTCTCAGTATAGTCATGCTGTGATCTCTACCCGGCTCAGACAGTTTACATATGCAAATGACAGTCATGTAACACATCTGTACTCACCTGCATGCCACTAACACAGGGTTGTAATCTACTCTGCCATGGGCCATGTTCTCCACAGTACTGATGCATGTAGTACTCCTACATGGCGTTTGCAGTGGGCAGGGTGGGAGGAGCAGTCCTGCATGTGTGCACACATGCCACATTGCTCGGCCGGGCGTCTGTGTGACATCCACAGACTGGACACACCGTGCTGTGGGACATAGGTCCTGTGCACATCCCACAGGGGCACACTGTGTCACTAGTCATGTGATCGCTCCCTTGCTGGTAGGGTGACACAGACCCATGGTACCACCACAGCGGACGTACTGTATAGACATAACAGTTGACATCCACTTCTGCCGTTCAGTGGACACTACCATGGGGGGGGTGTCACTACTGTGTACATTGCACATGTGTTTACACACGGCCCTGCTGGACATCATTGTGGCACACATTGCACCTGCTACGGAATGTTTGGACATGGTTACTTGCTGTTCCCTCCATTTCGGGTACCTATTCTGCTACTACATTGTCCCATATGTGCAGGCCATACATATCTTGTGTATGTACATAACATTAGGCCATCCCTCCATCATGCATGCTATGCCTGTGATACTGTCTATGATTTCTGAACATATCCATCATGACAGCTTTGCATTAGACATAATTGACATAGTCACCCCTACTGCGTGGGATACGTGCACGTCGTGCGCACATTCCGTATGACATCGACGGTATATGCCCATGCACATGTGTGCTGTGACACTATACATACATGTCCTATGGCCTGCTGTGGCACTTCATTGTTGGATATCCACTGCCAGCATCAGCGTGGGTGGTGGCATTGTTCTGTGTTTGCAACCCCTATGGCAGACCTGGGGTAGGGTTACCACCTGTGCCACTTTGCAAGGGACAGTCCCTCTTTGGGCAGTTGTGTCCTGACAAAACATATTACAAATGGCAAATGTCCTGAGATTGTAGGACATAATTATGTCCCATTTTTATGTAGAAGTTGCATAACATAGTTATTTATGTATGTAAATTCCTAAATGTTACAAGACACACAATAAGCAACTTAACTGCTACAAGACTACGCTTTTATTTAGGCAAAGAGTACAGTTCTACCCTTTGTACTGACCATGGGTATGTGTCCACCTGTAAGATCTGATGTGTGTCGAAGTTGTCCCACTTTGGCCATTTGAAAGGTGGCAAGCCTAACCTGGAGTTACACCGGGTGTGTACATGGTGTCTCACTGCTGTGCTCCCGTTGACCACAGTCGTTGGTATGCTGCGCGGCTTAGCATTACATAACCAACCTTCACCTCTCTCTGCCTGATGGACAGGTATCTTTACCTACACACACCGTTCACATACTGTACAGATTCGTCATACGTATCGTGCGTTACACAACAGTACATGTCGTGGGTTCGACATACCTTTCCGGCCTTTGGTTCTGCGTTCGTCTGTTTTTGCTTGTAATTCCTTTCGTATTCCAGCTTTGTTCGGTATGAACATACGGTTTGAACATCCAGGGAGTCTTCCTTATATTCGTCGTCACCTGAGGCATGTGGGTTAATCAGGCCAATAGCTGTTCCTCGGTGTGTACTTATGCGCATATCACCGGTGATCCCCTCCTTTCGTTCTGGCGTCGGCACTAGGGCATGGTTCTTTCCTCGTGTGGCCGTTGGTTATTTGCAATACCTTCGTGAGGATGGTATGTATTGTATCATGTTTGTGTGACTGCATCCGCTATGTGTGGTGTCGGGTACATTTCGCTGTGGTGTTAGCCGTGGATTGTGTGTGTTGGGTATGGTATTCTGTTCGACATGTGGGTGTCCGTGTCCTGGCGGCGTCTGTCGATGGCGTTGTGCATTCAGATGTGTAACATAGCTGTTATATTCCTGTACACAACGGATGCATGGATGCATCAGCCGCTGCTAGTGTTTCCCACGAGCTTGTTGTGGGTATGCCACTGTCATTGACTGCCTGTATGATTATGCTACGGTTTTAGCTGTTATCCCTATGATATGTGCGATGGGGTATATCTGCGGATGTGGGTAGCAGTGCGGGGTGTGAGTCTTGCATTTATACATACGGGATATGCATGTGTGTGCTCCATCCCTGCTTGGGGGGCTGCAGGTTACCTGTCTGTTGTTCCGGGAATGTTTGTTTTGTTGATGTCGTGTGCTGTCGGTATCGCCTGCATGTGCTTCCTGCACGTATTCCTCCTTCACATGGGTTATATATCTGCGGATGTTCGTCCGTGCCTACTATCCATTGGCATTTTGTCGCTGATAGTTACGGTGAATGTGGTGCTATACTTGGGACGGCCTGTATGCTACCGGTAGCCTCCTATTCGTGTGCCGCTTGCTTACTTCACGGTCGTGTTACACACAGCGGTATTTACGGGACCGTAAGTGTTCACGATCGGTGCCGGGATAGCACATTCGTATTTTCGCCGTACATGCCTGATGCTGTGTAACGTTGCCGATGGACCGTGTTGAGTGTACCTTATGGCCGCCATACATACGGTCGTGGTTTGTACATGCGTCCTTTGCATCTCCTGTTGGCTATGGCCCTGTGGTACATTCTGGGACATTTCCGCTTTGCATCGTTTCGTCGCCACGTGCATAGCCACTGAGGAGATGTCAGTACTACTTTGTGGGTACTGCTGTACATCGCCTATGGTTCCTGTACTGTATGCCTCGCATGTTATTACACTCCGCCTGTGACATGTCATCTACATACACATTTTACAGTGGCACACATTACACAAACACAGCGGTACACGACAACCTCACCTCACACATACACATATTGCCGCCATGGCTCTCAACCTTCTATTTCCAATGTGAGGAACACACACATTAGTAATGTGAAACAAATGGGCATAATGTGGAACACATAGTAATGGCATAGTGACAACTTCAGCTGAGTAGGTCATAGGTTGATTATGATATGCTGATTTACTTACAGTGAAGAACCTTTAATGACTTACTATGATTAAATTCTATTTACCAGGATGTCATTTATATACATTCCTAACAATGGATGTTTGACAGACATTTTCAATGTGGAACTTTGAGGTACTGCGAGGAACATGAACTGTTTTACACCCCAAAGTGCGTTCCTCATAATGTCGTACTCCACTGGTATGCTTGCGCATTCGCACCGACGGTTGAACACAATACCTCGTTGGCCGCATCGCGGCGGCGTATCTCCGCACTCATATCCTATGGATGTGACACGCACATATCCCGTTAATGTACCGTGGACTGGTGACCATCCCGACACGCGGATATGTATTGCTGCAGGTTGACATTTCCATGGCTGGCGTTACCTGCTCTGCCCACCCTCCAGGATGATCGGGTTGTCGGTCACTATGTTTACTATGTGGTGATTTCGCGTCTTACTTATCTGTGAACTTGCATCCCTGGGTTCCATATTACCCTGTTGTACTGTATATCTGTGTATGCGTACATATATTTCTACATGTGTACTGATAACTATTTCCGTATCTGTGTATGCACATGAGTACATATGTGGTCGACTTGCGGCGATAGTGGCAGCATACGGCTACGCCGTGTGCTGTAGAACCGGCGTGCGGTGAGGTGTTGGCGTTCCATGCTCTGCTGGCTATTGGGTGTGCAGTGTTTGGGCGGTGCCTTTGTTGGAGTCACACATACGTCCGCACATACGGTACACATTACGGGCGGACATGTTTGTGTGGCGTCCATTTTACTGTGTGTGCAGGTCAGGAGGTGTCAGTCCATGGGGCCTACACTGTCAAAGTATGTGCTATGCGTTCCCTCTTTGCCAGGGCGTAGGCATATTGGCTGCGCCTCTGTCTACGTACTGGGGCTGGCACAGTGTGTCCATGACGCAGAACGCCCTGTGCCTGTGCTTGCCCTGGCAGTTGTGGCGGGCTTGGTGGCATCATGTCCCTGCAGCAGCTGTTTCCGCAGAATCATATTGTGTAGCATACAACATACTATGAATATGTGGGCACTTGTGCCTGGAGAGTACTGCAAGGCTCCACGGATGTATCCAAGCACCGGAACCGTGATTTCAACATCCCAAACACATGCTCTATGATTATTCTTGTTTGTCGTGTGCCTCATTATGGCGTTCTTGCATGTGTGTGTGTGCATTTCTGATGGGTGTCATCAACCACGGCTCCAGTGCGTAGCCAGCATCCCCACAAGGTGACCTTGTGTGATGTCCCTCCTGGCGAATACCTGATACAGCTGTGAGGCATGCCAGATATGGGAGTCGTGGTAGCTTCCAGGGCTGCCAGCACACACATCCATGATAATGCCCTGCGCATTGCACCGACCTGGCAATTGATGGAGGGTATCCCTTGCGGTTTATGTAGCGTCTACCCTGCTCCCGGGTGGTGACTTAATTTCTATGTGCGTACAGTCTATCGCACCCAGGACCTCCGGTATTGTGCCACACGGTGGAAGCGGCGCATATTGCTAGCCAACTCCTCCTGAGATGTGGGGAAATTTATGTGCTCATGGGCATGTGGTAACATGGCATCCAGGAACTGGTGTAGTACCCTGGATGCTGATGCCTGTGAGATGCCCATTATGTCCCCGGTTGGCCTTTGAAAGGTACCTGTAGCCAGTATTCGCAAGCTCACACATACCTTTGTGTCCACTGGGATGGGCTCCCCTCTGTTGTCTCTTGTTCTCAGGCGCGGCGGCACAGCTCCACTATTTGCTGTAACGTGTCCCTGTCCACCCTGTAGCGCTCTACTATCTCCAGGTCTCGCAGCCCCTGGTAGGTCACCCTTGGTCTGAACACTCTCCTTCTCCTGTGAGGCCTACGGTAGTTGTCGGCACCACCCTCCGCAACTCCGTCTGTCTCTGCCACATACCTATGCATCACAGCCGCGGCGGCACCCAGCATATACATATTAAAAGTTCCCCGTCTGTTTACACCCTGCGGTGCGGCGTTTGGGAAATCGTGCTGTGTGTTGTGTGCATTCACATTTAATACTGTTGTGCTGTATACCCGGTGATGTCATTGGGTGTGTCTGTGCAGCCGTATCCATGGATTATTTCCGTGGTTTTACGGTTGCACCTGCGGTACTGCCTGTAGTGTTACATTACAGTTGCCTGCATTGCCTTGGCCTTGCATCTTACATTACTGCATCCTGCAGGCACATGGCATATGATGCAATTTATCTGCAGCCGCAGTTATGCTACCTCTGTACTTGGCTGTGCTATTTCGGTTCTTTGCTCTTTGCATTTCTACTACATCCCCTACTATCTTTGCATTCATATGCCTCCCTTTCCCGTTATGCAGGAGTCTGCATGCATAGTTATCAGCTGCGGCGTTTGCCCTTCCTGCATTGATTGGTGTTGATTGCTCATTACGGCTCCATTTACACTGCTTCCGCATTTCCTCGTATTCTCCGCATTACCTTCCTATATCCGTGGTTGTTGACGGGGAGGCCGTCACATGACTGGTTTAGGGAACGTAGTCATCCTCGTGCACATGCATCTGTACGCGCATTATGTACTCTCAGCGCATCTATTTCCTAACACGCCAGTCCTGATGCTGTGATGTGCATTGTACAGCCCAGATTTGCTGGCCTCCAATATCCTTCCTCCTACAGTGGCACACCCCTCTGTGGTTGACATGTATCTCGTGTAGGCCACTCCTCGGTGTAGTACCACTACGCCGTTTGCTCCATCCTTACACCGGCGCCGTTTTTGCGATTCACTATTATCTGGCTCATTTGCATGGAATTGACTACTAATACATGGTTACGGCGCCGGACACCGCCACCACTCCTTGACAACCATTGCGCTGGGGTTGAAGCTTTACATACATACTATGGTGTGTGGTGGCTGTGCAGCTGATGTGTGTTATACTGCTCTTTTAGGACATTGTCATATTATTTCATTGCTTTGCATCTTCTGTGCACATATCCCGGGGGTCTGCTGTTCTTTCTTCGTATGTGCCATTTATGTCATTTTTTACATTTTGTGCATATTTTCTTTGGACATTCTCGGTGCCTTTCCACATTGGCATATTGCACCTATATGATACCTGACTTTGACAGCCTTCCGTTACTCCTCGGTCATGTTTGGGTAAATGTAAACCATTTTTTTTGGTTTACATTGCCGCGTTCTTACGCCTCGCCACTTCGTGGATCGCTATTTGCCCTCATTTGCATGGTGCAATACCGCACACAGTGTGTTTTGCATACCTACGCCGGGGGGCGGAGACGGTCCGGCGCACGCCGGTAGTGCACGTGGAATTCATTCATACCTGAATCGCTCAGCAGCCATATTCGGCGTTATAACGCCGACGCTATGCGGGCGCCTGGCGCAAGGTTCATGAATCCCGGGGATGGTCTTAATGAAAGGGTTAGTTTAAAACCCTTTCTTATTAATCGTCCTTTGAAGCATTGATGTTGAAATAAAAATTATTACTATTATTATTATTATTTCTTTTTTATTGTTTTTTCTTTTAAGTTTAGAGTTTTTATGGCTTTTTATGAACCTTGTTTCTATGTGTAAAAAAGGGGGGGTTCTTATGAGCTGTTTGATGTGATTTTATTGGTAGAATGTATCAGATGATTTGTATTTAAGTAATTAAGATGCAGTGTTTGTTATTAAAGTCTGAAGAAGCGTCTTGAGCAGACGTGAAAGCGCTTACTATCCATGGAATAAAAGTTTTTATTTTTCTGCTACATTCGTGACCACTTTGAATTTTGTTACTGGTTGGCTTTGATTGTTGTGGAGTACCTGTACCTTACACTTTGCAAGTTAAGTTTGTGGAAAAGAGTTTACCAACACAACTATGATATTACAAAGAAAGACAAAAGAAATGCTTTATACAAATATCTGGTGCAGAATGCTGGACATAGGTTCAGATTTTGTGTTACTGACAGGGTAGACTTGGGCCAGAGAAGTGTTCTGGTGGAGGACTTCCTAGAATTTTTGGAATGTAAATGGCAATTAAAAACTAGAGCCAGCTGCTTTCTTGGTATAAATGAATATATTCCATTATAAGTGCATTAAAATTAAAGGCTGCTATGTATATTTGAACTTATTTTTATTAATCATGTTTTTACAAAAAGCATTAGTATAAGTAGAGTTTTTATATTATAGTTGTATATGTATGTATATACTTGAGTAGGGAAATGGACTGTTGCTTTCATAATCAATGATGCATTTTAACTGGACATTTATTAAGGCTTTTTTGTATGTATATAAGTTTGTAGAAGGATGTGGCATTTTATTCTGAAGAAGTCCTGTGTACTGAGTGGATGAAAGCACTAATTAAACTAGTTTCCTTTGGGTTCATCGCTTCACCATCCATTTTTTTGTGTTTTTGCTAGAGATTTTTCTGCACTTGTTTATTTTTAAACATGATGCACAGCATCAATATGTAATCAGCGCCACTGTTCATTGCACAAACATGCAAAGTCTGTATAGGCTTCACAAACAGCTTACAAGGAATATATTGAATCCCCATGTAAATTTCTGTCAGTGTGTCTATCTCGCTACCTAATGTATCTACATTGTTCAAATAATTATCGATTAATCTATCTGTTTATCTATCTAATTCATCTTTCTATAAGTCAGCTGCTATCTGGTTTGGCTGTCTATTCTCTTATTTCTTTGTTTTTCTTTTTGTTTTGCCAACAGACATCTTTATTAAATTTTCACATATGACATAGACTTATTTGTTTGTTTTTCTAATAATAAGGTGGGTATGCTGATCTATCTGCAGGATATTTTTTCAGATACAGTCCAGGCTATAAAGCAAGCTAAAATTAATCAGATAAGGTGAAATAGCAAGGTAGTTAGCCATGTAAAGCATCTCTTCAATATTTCTGTTGTAGCTTTTGTGTGTCACATGTTTACTTCCACTTTTGGTCATTTCTTTGCTCTAAACCTATAGAAGATTTCTGTTTTCCTTGATTTCTCAGTCTACTTTGGATATTTTTGTACATTTTTCCTCACTGGCTTTTCTTTCTCTCTTCTTATTACATAAGAATTTTCAGTGTATCCATCAATATTATGTCACCAAGACTGTTATGGAGTATAATATAATAACACAACAAAACCTGTTAATTTGTGGAAACTAATGGATTTACCCATGGATTATTTCATGTGCCTGTCATGGCAAAGATAATATAAATGAAACTGGGCAATGCCTACCTTTGTGAGTAAATCCCACCCGTACCTATGGATGTGAGACTCTCAAAAGTGACTGCTGGTTATTGTCAGTAGTGTGGCTAAAGAGGGGTGAAGGACACATCTACCCCAGATGAAAGATATCATAGGGCATGGCCTTCATTATCATCATCCAGTTTCAAAGCAAGCAATAATGCCTGATAGGGAGTGTGTTAATGTGTAATTAACGCCCACCCAGAGGTGTTATGGCCCCTACACCCCTGGACGGGTGTTAGTTACAAATTAACACACACCCTGAAGGGCATTATTGCACTTAAAGAATGGACTTTCTACTTCTGTAAAATTATGTTTTACTCATTTTTTAAGTGCTATATTATTTCTATATGTTTTTAATGTAAAACAGTTCCTCCTTCTAATGTTTCAAACTTGCTGTAGTATATGTTAATGGTGCTGAAGGAAGCATTTCACATCAAACATATATAGAAAATACTATAGTACTTAAAAACATAATAAGCAAGTAAAACAAAACAAT